>NC_073378.1:114645327-114996529 GCF_028641065.1 Leucoraja erinaceus | reverse complement strand
GTAATTTAGAAGGTTAAGGGTGGTTTGGCTGAAGTTCAACTCCTTGGGTTGGGAACAAGTTGTTATGCCCTCAGCAGTATATAATAGGCCTGGGGGTGAGGTCTAACATATTTTGTGTTTTATTCACAAGTAACGAGCTTGGTCCATCGAACTCAGTGGGTCAGGCAGCATCTGCGGAGGTGATGGAAAGGTGGCATTTGCAGGAAGATTGTTCCTGATGTTAGGGAAGTCCAGGACAAGGGGTCACAGCTTAAGGATAAGGGGGAAATCCTTTAAAACCGAGATGAGAAGAACTTTTTTCACACAGAGAGTGGTGAATCTCTGGAACTCTCTGCCACAGAGGGTAGTTGAGGCCAGTTCATTGGCTATATTTAAGAGGGAGTTAGATCTGGCCCTTGTGGCTAAGGGGATCAGGAGGTATGGAGAGAAGGCAGGTACGGGATACTGAGTTGGATGATCAGCCATGATCATATTGAATGGCGGTGCAGGCTCGAAGGGCCGAATGGCCTACTCCTGCACCTAATTTCTATGTTTCTATGTTTCAGAGCGGGACCCGTCTTCAGGCTGAGTGGGAAAAAGGTCCTGAACTGAAACATCAGCTGTCTATTTCCATCCACCGATGCTGCCAGGTCTGCTGAGTTCCTCCAGCACTTTGTGTTTTCCTCAAGATTCCAGTATTTTCAATTTCTCGAGTTTCCATCAGGAGTAACAATGGGAAACATGTAGACCATGCAGCATGTAATAGCAATTTGAAACTCTGTACCTAAAGAGGGTAGGTGCCAAACACAGGCAAATGGGACTAGCTTAGATGAGGTATCTTGGTTGCCATGGACGAGTTGGGACAAAGGACCTGTTCCCGTCCTGTATGACTCTAAGACTTATAGGAAGGTGAATTGTTCATTTTGATTCCGGGTGATTTTTTTTTTCTTCAATCAAACGCACGTCAAGGGATGGAGGGGCCAGGTGGACATGTGGTGGGTCACCAAGTGGCATCAATTACACTGACTCGTGGAATAGGCTTGAACTGCTAAATTAGACTTTTGTCATGGAAACAGGCCTTTCGGCCCACCAAGACCGCGTTCACCAGCACCATCCTACACGCCAGGGGCAATTTATAATTTTTACAGAAGCCAATTAATTTACAAACCTGTACGTCTTTGTAATGTGGGAGGAAATTGGAGCACCCAAGGAAAACCCACGCAGTCACGAGGAGAAGCTACAAACTCTGTACAGACAGCACCCACAGTCAGGATTGAACCCGGGTCTCTGGCGCTGTAAGGCAGCAACTCTACCGCTGCGCCACTGTGCCATCCCGAGCTTTTAAATGGCAGCTCCAGAGGCGTCTTGGTGTTATTTATGTGGTTATTTTAGAATTCTTCTTGCAACAGATTTTCCTTGGCTTCATGGGAGATAATTTTACAAGGACATAAAATAGACCTGAGAAATTGATTAGATTTTTTATTCTGCTGTGTCGGCAAATGTTCACAGCTAATAAAGGGAATGTTCAAAGCCAGAGTTATACATGCACTGTTTTAAAACATGGAGAGACTCAGTCAGCAACAGTGAAGACAAGAGGCAGGCTCCTCGGACACATATACAGCATCAGAACTAAATGTTGAAAGATACGCAGGGAGGTCCTGTCATCTGAAATAGACAAAGAGACACTGGGGAGCAGAAGAGGGAACATGCATAATGTCACAGAGGCAGCAAACGTATATATAATATGCAACCGGTTTAAATGTGAACATAAATAAAATGAAAACAGGAAATTCTCAGACGGTCAGTCAGCATCATTGTTCATAAGGTCACTAGTGAAAGGAGCAGAATCAGACCATTCAGCCCATCAAGTCTGCTTCACCATTCAATCATGGCCGATCAATCTTTCCCTTTCAACCCCATTCTCCTCCCCCACATGGGAGTTAATGTAAGGAATGACACAGAAGGTGGTGTTGATGTGAGCATCGTGTAACATTGAACATAGAACACAGTGCTGGCCTTGGGGAGTTTGCACGTTCTCCCTGTGACCGCATTAGGTTTCCTCCGGGCGCTCCGGTTCCCTCGCAAATCTCAAAGACATGCTGGTTTTTGGCTAAATGGCCTCTGTACATTGCCTCGTGTGTACGGGGTGTGGATGCATGCCGTGGGATAACGTTGAACCGGTGTGAATGGGCGATCGATGGTTGTCGTGGACTTGGTGAGTTGAAGGGCTAGTTTTCAAATCAATTAAAAAAAAAGAGAATAATGCAGCACAAGAACAGGTTCTTCAGCCCACGATGTCTGCGTTACAACTGGAAGTATCAAAGAAAGAGAGTAAATTAAAGCAGATAATGCAAATGAACCAAATGCAGAAGATCTGCAAATGAATCAAGTGCAGAAATGTAGAAGGGTGGCAGAGTGGCGCAGCTGTCCTGACTATGGGTGCTGTCTGTACGGAGTTTATACGTTCTCCCCGTAACCTCGTGGGTTTTCTCTGGGTGCTCCGGCTCCCTCCTACATACAAATATATAGGGATTTGTCGCATAATTGGTTTCTGTAAATGGTGAATTATCCCTTGTGTGTAGGATAGTGTTAGTGTGCGGGTGATCGCTGGTAGGCACAGACTCGGTGGGCCGAAGGGCCTGCTTCAACATCGTATCTCTAAAGCCCAAAGTCTAAAATTGAATGAGACAACGTGTAGCATGGTGGATAATCTGGAGAAGATAGAGGAGAAGAACCGAGTTTCATTACAAGTATCAACATGACTTAAAAAATTGGAGAAAGGGACTGCACAGACCAAAAGGCCAAGAGTGTCTAACAGGGGTGGCACAGTGGCGCAGCAGTAGAGTTGCTGCTTTACAGCACCACAGATCAGGGTTCAATCCTGACAAAGGGTGCCATCTATATGGAGTTTGTACATTCTCCCTGTGACCGCATGGGTTTTCCCTGGGTGCTCCGGTTTCTTCCCACAGATGTACAGATTTAAAGGTTAATTGGTTTAGGTAAAAATTGTAAATTGTCCCTAGTGTGTAGAATAGTGCTAGAGTACAGGGATTGTGGAAGAGCCTGTTTCCGCACTGTATCTACAAACTAAACTAAGAAGGAAGAGTTATTTTTTCATTTAGTTCGCACAGTGTGAATGACCAAAGGCAAAGTATTAAGTGGGGATTTTTGTTAGTTTAGCTTTTTTTGATTCTAGATTTAGAGATACAGCATTGAAACAGGCCCTTCAGCCCACCGAGTCTGCGCGGACCAACGATCACCTGAACACTGGTCTATCCAATACGCTAGGGACAATTTACAGATGCCGTTTAACCTACAAACCTGCACAGTCACGGGAGAATGTACAAACTCCGTACAGACAGCACCGTAGTCAGGATTGAATCTGTATCTCCGGTGTTGTGCAGCAGCAACTCTACCGCCATGCCACTGTGTTGTAGTGGCAATGGGAAGGTTAAATTGTGGCGCCTCAAGGAGTTAGGACTGCATATGTCAACAGAAACAGGAATGTTCAATGAAGCATTTAGCTCACCCTGGTTTGATTTCGTGCTTTGAGGAGACTGCAGTGTGAGCAAAAATGCCGTCTACTAAATTAGAGAGAATTCCCTGCAGTGAATTCTGGTGTCGAGCAGAAAGAGTGTTTATTGTTGGGCAGCCAGTGCCTGCAACAATCCATCTGCCAAGTCAATCTCTGCGTGTCTCGGGGATGTAGAAACAAGTCATGTGGGGGATGGATAACGCTGGGATTACAGCTGAAACAGATGATCTGGAGATGCTCAGCTGATCAGGCAGCATCTGCGATTGTAGGAATCAAAAGTCAATCTTTCTGATGCCTGATTCCCTTTCATCAACGCAATCGTGGCGCAGCAGTAAAGTTGCTGCCTTACGGCATCAGATACTTGACCGATCCTGACCACAGGTGCAGTGCGCGCAGAGATTTTAACGTTCTCCCCTTGACCTGCTTTGGTTTTCTCTGGATGTTTCAGTTTCCTCTACAAAAATTGGAAATTGTCCCTAGCGTGTAGCATAGTGTTTGTTGGCGGGGCTCGCTGGTCGGTCAAGGGGTCACATGGAGAACGTACAAACTCCGTACTAACAGCACCCATAGTAAGGATGGAACCCGGGTCTCTGGCGCTGTAAAGCCGCAACACTACCGCTGCGCCACAGTGCTGCCCCGAAGTTTTGAAATCAGAAGAACCTCAGAGGGGAATATAATCTCAAAATGTGGGACTGCCATTAGCACAAATTGAGCATCAAGTCAAGCATGGTGGGGTTGAATTGGTATCCACAAAACCTTTTCCTTCACGTGAAAAAGGATTGGTTGAATTGTGATGTTGGATAATGTGACATAATATGAATTACATTAATTTTAACCTTGTGGCACTGCCTGTATGTGGTACACATCTAAGCAATTCCATAGCTCCCTGAAAAAGCCAACACAAGTAGATAGGGTGTTAAACAAGGCATATGGCATGCTTCATACGCTCAAATGTCATAGGAGCAGAATTAGGCCATTCAGCCCATCGAGTCTTCTCTGCTATTTAATCAGGGCTGATCTATCTTTCCTTCTCAACCCCGTTCTCTTCAGTCTGAAGAAGTGGTTTTGACCCGAAACATCACCCATTCCTTCTCTGCAGCCTGTCCTGCTGAGTTACTCCAGCATTATGTGTCTATCTTGGGTGTATAAGCAGCATCTGCAGCTCCTTCCTACACATGTAATGCTTTGCATTTGTCCTCGCCTTGCTAGTAGAGAAGGCCAAGGAAGGACAGGTCAGGTCAGTGTGGGAATGGGGGAGAAGGGATGAAATGACTTGCAACCGGGAGCACAAGATTGTTACTGCAGACAGAGTGCAAGTGTTTTGGTAAAGCAGTGACCTAGTCTGTGCTTGGTCCTCAGGCACTAATGTTCCTTTGCTAAATCTTATTAGCCTTCTCTCCTCCTTCAAGATGCAGCTGAAAACTTTACTCCCTCAGCCCATTTTTAGTTTAGTTTAGTTTAGTTTAGAGATACAGCGAGGAAACAAGCCCTTTGGCCCACCGGGTCCACGCTGACCAGCGATTCACGTACATTTATCCAACACCCACTAGGGTCAATTTTTACATTTACCAAGCCAACTAGCCTACAAACCTGTACTCCTTTGGAGTGTGGGAGGAAACCGACGATCTTGGAGAAAACTCAGGAGGTCATGGGGAGAACGTACAAACTCTGTACAGGCAGCACCCATAGTCAGGATCGAACCCGGGTCTCCGGCGCTACATTTGCTATAAGGCAGCAACTCTACCGCTGCACCACCATGACCGCCCTGTTAACCATCAGTTGCAGCATCCTCATATGTGACTGAGGTGAATTAAGTGCCTTGGCATGTTTTACCATGGCTCAGCTCATTACAAATACGGCAGGAAAGGTTGCCCACCTGAAGCATTAACCTCTGATGCAGGATTTCGACACTAAACATCGACCCTTCTTATGCCTCTACTGCTTGACCCATGAGACCATAATACATTTGAGCAGAATTGGGCCATGAGGCCTATTGCCACCGGCTCTGCCATTTGGTCTTTAGACATTAGATGTTGGAGATACAGCGTATCTTCAGCCAACTGAGTTCATGCAAACCAGCCATCACCCCGTACACAGCACTATCCTACACACTGGGAAAATGTACAATTTACAGAAGCCAATTAACCTACAAGCTTCTACGTCTTTAGAATGTAGGAGAAAACTGTAGCACCCGGAGAAAATCCACTGGGTCACAGGGAGAACGAACAAATGCCGTACCGTCAGCAGCCACAGTTAGGATCGAACCCAGGTCTCTGGTGCTGTCTGGGAGTAATTCTACAGCTGCACTACTGTGCCACCCATGTCCAATCTATTTTTCCCTGTCAACCCCATTCTTCTGCTTTCTCCCCATACCATATATAACCATATAACAATTACAGCACGGAAACAGGCCATCTTGGCCCTACAAGTCCGTGCCGAACACTTATTTTCCCCTAGTCCCATCTACCTGCACTCAGACCACAACCCTCCATTCCCTTCCCATCCATATAACTATCCAATTTATTTTTAAATGATAAAATCGAATTTGCCTCCACCACTTCCACTGGAAGTTCATTCCACACAGCTACCACTCTCTGAGTAAAGAAGTTCCCCCTCATGTTACCCCTAAGCTTCTGTCCCTTAATTCTCAAGTCATGACCTCTTGTTTGAATCTTCCCTACTCTCAATGGGAAAAGCTGATCCACATCAACTCTGTCTATCTCTCTCATCATTTTAAAGACCTCTATCAAGTCCCCCCTTAACCTTCTGCGCTCCAAAGAATAAAGACCTTTGGATGCCCTTTGTTCCTAGCCCTGAGTTCTTCCAGTAGTTTATTTGGTCCATTTCCTCCAGAAATGCTGCCTGAGCCGCTGAGTTACTCCAGCACTTTGTGTCCAGCTTTGATATAAACCAGCATCTTCAGTTCCATTTCATCACAGCTTATTTTTTTGCTCCTGATTCTGCGAACTCTTGTGTCTCCTGAAATATTAACTCTATTTTTTCCTCCAGTTAAAATTCTGCCAGCCCAGCTGTATATTTGCAGCGCTGTCTTTTAAATCCAATTGAACAGCGCTCTCAGATAATGGAATGATGTTTAAAACTGTGCCGTCATGGTAAATGTGTATTACTTGCAGCAGCATCACAGTTTTGGGGGGAATTAGGGGAAACGATGTGACTTATGAACCCAACCTCTGGGGACAGTGGTAGTGCTGCTGCCTGTCAGTGCCAGAGACCCGGCTTCGATCCTGAATACGTGTATTGTCTGTATGGAGTTTGTGCGTTCTCCCTGTGACATACGTGGGTGCTCCGGTATCCTCCCTCTTTCCAAAGACGTCCAGGTTTGTAGGCTACTAGGTTTTGTATAAATTTAAATTGTCCCTAGTGTGTGTAGGATAGTGTTAGTGTGTGGGGGATCGCTGGTCAGCGCAGATTTGGTGGGTAGAAGGGCTGTTTCCGTGCTGTATCTCTAAACTAAACTAAAGTAAACTAAAGTAAAGAAAGCGTAAAACGCATCACAAGTCTCTTAACCAGCATTCAACTCCACATCCAGACAAACTGACCTTGAGTCATACAGCACGAAAGCAGGCCCTTCGGCCCAACTTATCACGCCGTCGAAGACACCGATCTGAGCTAAAAAAGACAAGAAGTGCTGCAGTATCTCAGAGGGTCAGGCATCAGCTCTGGAGAACAATGCACCAATTTTGTATACAAACAGAGTTTGTATGTTCTCCCAATGACTGCTTGGGCTTTCCCCGGGTGCTCCGGTTTCCGCCCACACTCCAAAGACGTGCAGGTTTGTAGGTTAATTGGCTTAGGTAAATATTGTAAATTGTCCCTATTGTGTAGGATAGAGCTAGTGACTGGGCGGCGCAGACTCGGTGAGCCTGTTTCCACACTGTATCTACAAACTAAACTAAACCTGACGAGACCATGCCACAAATGGTACAACAAATTCAATTCCACTTCCTACTGGCAGAGCGATTCGATTTGCCTCAACAATTACGTCACAAATTCATAAGCTATTGGAGCAGAATTAGGGCATTCGGCCCATCAAGTCTCCTCTGCCATTCAATCATGGCTGATCAATCTTTCCCTCTCAACCCCATTCTCCTACCCTCCCCATAACCCCTGAAACCCGTACCAATCAAGAATCTGCATTAACATATCCAATGACTTGGCCTCCACAGATTTACCACACTCTGGCTAAATAAATTCCTCCTCATCTTCTTTCTAAAGGTAAGTCCTTTTATTCTGAGGCTGTGCTCCCTGATTCTATACTCTCCCACATCCTCGGCAGAGGAAAACAACAGGAGAGGAAAGCTCACCTGTCCCCCCAGATCCTGACCAACTTTTACCATTGTACCATCGAAAGCATCCTGACCACCTGTTCACGGTATGGTACAGCAGTTGCACCATAGCGGACAGGAAGGCACTACAACGGGTGGTGAAAACTGCGCAGCACATCATCGGTGCCCCGCTCCCTGCCATGGATGCCCTCCACCGAAAACGGTGTTTGAGACGGGCCAGGAAGATCATTAAAGACCCCACCCACCCCAACCATGGACTGTTTGCCCTCCTCCCATCAGGGAGGCGGTACAGGAGCCTCAGGTCTCGTATTAGTAGGATGAGGAACAGCTTCTACAACAACACTATCACATTGCTGAACTCGGAGTCCCGCCAATAGATTTCTCCAGTCCCTCCGTCCACATTGTTTGATTATTCTGTATTTTAATTTTTATTTCTATATTGCACTACTACTACGGACTGACATTCCGTTGTACCCATACTTGTATTTGTGCAATGACATTAAAGTTGAATTGAATTGAATAGAATCCACATCCACTCTATCCAGGCCTTTCACTATTCACTTAAGTGAATGTACTAATTCTTTGCACGGTAACTGATGCAGCACCAGATAAATACTTGCAAATGGTACACTATCAGTCGCATTCATCTATTGGGTCTGAACGATCCAAACCCCACTGGTATGCATGTTCTACACATTTTGTTCTGCTGCCTCACACCAAAATTAGATTCATCCAAATGAAGGAAGTTCAATACTCAATTAAAAACGTGTAATATTAACCTCTGTAATAAATAAATATTGAACCTGGATTAATCCAAGTCTGCAGCGTGAGCAATAAACAAGGGAAGTGTCAGCAACATTAAGTTTTCTAATTCTTTCCCTTCCTCCAACTGTGTTAAACATTGTCAATAAATTCCAACCGTCATTAAATGAATATTAATACTGCCAGCAGTACTTGGGCTCCCTTGCACATATAATATAACCTGCCAAGCTCTGGTAAACCTGGTGAATCAATAAGGTTTATGCTCAACAGCAGAAACAGCATTCCCTAGAGAGAATGTGGTACCCTCTTGCATCCACTGAACTCAATATGGGCAACAGAAGTGGTATTGCATGGGGAGAGGGAGAGGGAGAGGGAGAGGGAGAGGGAGAGGGAGAGAGAGAGAATATAACTACCATAAGTCAGCTTGTTGGCGCAGCGGTAGAGTTGCTGCCTTACAGTGCCAGAGACCCGTGTTCGATCCTGACTACAGGCACTGCCTGTACGGAGTTTGTACATTCTCCTTGCGACCTGTGTGGGTTTTCTCCAGGATCCCTGGTTTCCTCCCACACTCCAATGACGTACAGGTTTGTAGGTGTATTGGCTTGGTAAAATTGTAAATTGGCCCTAGTGTGTGCCGGACAATATTATCCCTCTCTCCCCATCCCTCCCCCACACCAGTCGTCCTACTAGTTTCACTGTTATCCTGCCGAGTTTCACTGTTTCACTTGTTGGTTTCACTCGCTATCACCTTCTCCACAGCCAACAATGGACCATTGTGGGCTCCACCTTTCTTTAATCATCGTTCCTGGCTTTGATTTGTCCTTTTGAATACCTTTCATTAATTTGTTCTTAGTAACTCTTCATATCTCTAGTTTCCTTCCTACCTGACTCTCAGAAGAAGGGACTCAACCCAAAACGTCACCTATTCCTTTTCTCCAGGGATGCTCCAGCCGTTTGTGTCTATATTCAATAAACAGAGTTCAGTGAACTCATTACTAATAAATGTGCAGCTAAAGGCTTTTCATTGCTGCCATGTTCAGCTGCGAATGGTGATGCAGAATTTAAATGTATGGAACATAAAAAAGTACGATGCAGGAATGGGCTCGTCGGCCCACCGAGTCCACGCAGACCAGCGATCCCCATACGCTAACATTATCCTACACACACTAGGGACAATTTACAATTTTACAAAGTCAATTAACCTACAAACTTTTATGTCGTTGGAGTGTGGGAGGAAACCTGGGATCCCGGAGAAAACCCCCACCGGTTACGGAGAGAACATACAAACTCGTACAGACAGCACCAGTAGTCAGGATCGAACCCGGGTCTCTGGCGCTGTAAGGCAGCAACTCTACCGCTGCACCAACGTGTTGACTTATGGTAGTTATATTCTCTCTCTCTTTTTCTCGACATGCAAATAACACATCAATTGTCCATATTGAGTTCTGTGGATCCCCACTGTGATGAACTGATCTCATCTGCCTGGACATGATCCATAGACATGATCCATATCCCTCTATTCCCTGCACTTCCACGTGCCCATCTAAAACATGAGATGATGCAAAGGTATGACATGTGAACAGGAGTAGGAGTACTACCATTCAACAGCCGATCTTCTGTCTCAAGATCATTTTATCGGGATGCATCACAGCACGGTTTGGGAACAGCTCCATCCAAGACCGCAAGAAATTGCAGAGAATTGAGGACACAACCCAGACCATCACATAAACCAACCTCCCTTCCACTAATTCCATCTACACTTCATGCTGCCTTGGCATGGCCAGCAGCATAGTCAAGTATGAGTTTCATCTGGATCACTCCCTCTTCTCCCATCAGGCTAGAGGTACAGAAGTGTGAAAACGCGCCCCTCCAAATTCAGGGACAGTTTCTTCCCAACTGTTATCAGGCAATTGAACCATCCTATCACCAACTAGAGAATGGTCCTGAGCTACCATCTTTCTCATTGGAGACCCTCGGACTATCTTTAATCGGACTTTACTGGACTTTATTCAGTACTAAACATTATTCATGTATCTGTACACTGTGGACGGCTCGATTGTAATCATGTATAGTTTTTGCGCTGACTGGCTAACACACAACAAGATGCTTTTCACTGTGTCACGGTACACGTGACAATAAACTAAATTAAACTAAAACGTTGTCGCCACTCATATTCCCACTTAGTCTGACATCACCAGCAAATCTGATCCCAAACATATATTCCCACAATGTCTGTGCCGAGCATGGTGCAAAGTTATACTGATCACCTCCACCTTTACATGATCCATATCCCTCTCTTCCCTGCGAATCCATGTGCCTATCCAAAAGCCTCTGCAATGCCACTATCTTATCTGCCTCCACCACCACCTCTGGCAATGTGTCCATTAAACTAAACTTCCCCCTCTCACCATATAACTATGCCTTCTGCTGTTTACATTTACACCCTGGGGGTGGGGGGGTGGGGGGTATAAGGTTCTTGCTGTCTACCCTGTCTATGCCTCTCATAATTTTCCATACAAACAGTAGACATAGGCTGTGAATAGAATAGTCAGGGTCTCCATGGCTAGCACTTGTAAAACTGTACCGACCTGTGAAGATACTATTTGTACCTACTTTTTACTTTCCTACTCTTAACCAGTGCCCAGGACACACCAGCAAGTCACTGCAAATTCACACATTCTCAATTTCTTCATCAACCTCCTGAGCGGGACCTTCGGGAAAGTCTACTGTAAATAAAACATGCACCGGTCCATGTCATGTGGAGTAAGGGAGGCACAGTGACCGGCAGCTCCAGTAACCCCGCTGCCTGTGTGGAGTATGCACGTTCACACTGGTGCTCTGCTCTCCTCCCAATGACGTTTAGTTTAGTTTAATTTGTTATTGTCGCACGTACTGAGGTACAGTGAGAAGCTTTATTGTCGCACGCTATCCAGCGAGAGAGCGCCTTCAACACATGGAGATCAAGAATTTAAAAAGATGTTTCTCCATTGCCCTCCCAAATGCTATTGTCTAGTTTAGATTCTTATTGGCACTTCTGTTTTGTTTTCTTCTTATTAATTTTTTTTTTCTGTTTCTTCTCGCTTTTTTTTTCTCTTTCTTTATGTCTTTACGGGTTCTTTCTATCTATTCTTTCACGAACTATCAATATCACTACTTTACTTAATTTTCTCTTTTTTCTCTTTTTTGCTTCTGTTACTTTTCTATTATTAAATTTAAAACAAGAAGTCGTACACAAACGTATTATGTTATACACAGTTTATACCACTGTACATTGCTTCTAATACAAATATTTAAATAAAATAAAAATATTCTTATAGTCACGTGTACTGAAGTACAGTGAAAAACTTTTTTGCTGCATGCTAGCTAGTCAGCGAAAAAACTACACATGATTACAATCAAATGAGTCTCCAGTGAGAAAGATGGGAGCTCAGGACCACTCTCTAGTTGGTGATAGGATGGTTCAGTTTCCCTATAACGGCTGAGAGGAAACTGTCCCTGAATCTGGACGTGTGCGTTTCTCAGGGTATGTGAGGGTGGCGGAGATGACGATGACCACCTGCGAGAGAACAGGTTAATAATCTGACGAAATGGTCAGAAAACTGCCTTAGGTGCAGAGGGCTCTTATAGTCATAGAGCATAGAAACGGACATTTAACCCAACTTGTCCCTGTCGATGGACTTGTTGGCATTCTAGGCAAATCCCATTTGCCTGCATTTGGCCTGTACCCTCCAAACCCTTCTTATCCATGTCTCCATCCAAATACCTTTTAAAAGTTGTGATTGCATCCGCTCCCATAACTTCCTCTGGTAGCTCGTAAGAAGTTCCCTCTGAGGGAAAAGGTTGCTCCTGAAGGCTGTCTTAAATCTCTCCTTTCTCACCTCAAGCCAGTTTTAAAATCCTCTACCCTGAGAAAAAGACTATGGAGTATTCAGTTTATCCATGCCCATCATGATTTTGTATACATCAATAAGGTCATCCCTCAGCCTCCTACACTACAAATAAATAATATCCCTGCCTTTCCTTATAACTCATGCCCACAAGTCCCTGTAATATCCTGTTGAATCTCTTCTCCACCCTTTCCATCATAATGACATATGGATCACGTGCAGGTAGAGGAGCTTAGTTTAGCCTGGACATTGTAGGTGTAGGCTCTGTTCCTGTGCTGTGCTGTTCTTTGTTCTATAGCTGGGCAACCAGACTGCATAGTACTCCATATTCTCATCAATGACTGATACAGATGTATTATGATGTCCCAACTTTTGTACTGAATACCTCTTCCTTCAGACTACAGACTTTAGGGATTCAGGGTAGAAACAGGCTCTTCGGCCCACCGAGTCCGTGCCGACCAGCGATCACCCTGTACACTAGCACTATCCTACGCACTGGGGACAATTTACAATCTACAGAAGCCAATAAACCTGTCCATCTTTAGAGTGTGGGACGAACCCGGAGAAAACCCACATAGTCACAGGGAGAATGTACAAACTCCGTACAGACAGCATCCCTAGTCAGGATCGAACCCTGTTCTGCGGCATTGTAAGGCTACAGCTCTACCACTGCGCCACTAACCAGCCTTCATTCACAATGAAGGCCATCATGCCAAACACCTCATTCACTACCCTGTCCTCCCAAGTCACTACCTTCAGGGAACATATGTTATGATCAACATGGAATTGTTTTGACCATATACATTCCTAAAGAACTCAATCGATCAATCAAACATTGTTTCCATTTGAACCATTTTCATTGACTCCACACTCAGTCATGTCATTGTCTTCTAAATATCTTGATATCAAATCCTCGAGGATAGATTCCAGCATTTTACTAACTACTAACAGTCAGGTTTACAAGAAACTAGCTGCCTGTTCTTTTGCTCTTCCTTTCCGGAATAGAGGGGTCACATATGCGAACCTACAATCTCCAGGAACCAATGTAGAGTCTGGAGATACTGGAAGATGATGAATAACATCCATTAACACAACAACCTTTTGTATCAAAACTTGGGGATGTGGCTCATCTGGTACTTGGGATTTATCACTTTGAATTTTCTTTAACCTCTCCATTAGTATTTATTTACTTAAACTTTTCTTTTGCATTTGGAAGATTTGTTCTCCATTACTTCTGAGATCAGATTCAGATTCAAACTTTATTGCCATTGTGCAGTGTACAGTACAGAGACAACAAAATGCAGTTACCATCTCCCTAGAAAAGCGACATAGAATATGAGCAATAAATAAATATATTTACGTGCATACAGTCATAGTAGTGCAATTGTTTTTTCTTTTCCTGGTGGAAGGAGTGTCCGGGGGGGGGGGGGGGTGGTTGGCAGTCACCGAGGTACAGTGTTGAGTAATGTAACAGCCGCAGGGAAGAAGCTGTTCCTGGACCTGCTGGTCCGGCAACGGAGAGACCTGTAGCGCCTCCCGGATGGTAGGAGGGTAAACAATCTGTGGTTGGGGTGAGAGCAGTCCTTGACGATGCTGAGCGGCCTTCGCAGACATCGCTTGCTTTGGACAGACTCAATGGAGGGGAGTGAGGAACCAGTGTTTGTAGTTTAGTTCTCTGTTATTTATGGGAGCGCTTTGTGTCCTCTAAAATGAAATCAGACACATTGCTGGAAACATGTGCTGGAGTAACTCAGTGGGTCGGGCAGCATCTCTATAAAACATGGACAGGTGACGTTGAGTTGCGACCCTTCTGCAGGTCCTTGTTTCTACAAACACAACGTTCCTCTGCCATATCCTTATTCCAATAGAAGGTAGACAAAAATGCTGGAGAAGCTCAGTGGGTGAGGCAAAATCTATGGAGCAAAGGAAATAGGCAACGTTTCGGGCCGAAACCCTTCTTCAGATTCCTTATTCCAATAGGTGTTTTCATTTTTTGTTACGACTGCACATTTCCCCTTACTCATCTTTTTTTTTACATAAGCATCGAATCTCCAACGGTATTTGGAATGGGCCTCCAGATGAAATGACAGAGGCAGGAACAATTACAACGTTTAAAAGACTTTCGGACAGGTTCAATTATTGGAAAGTTTGGAGTGATGTAGCCAAATGCAAGCAAATGTGACTAGGTCAGGTTGACACCTTCATCGCCATGTGTGAGTTGGGCTGAAGGGTCAGTTTCCCTTCTATCTGTCTATTTATCTATCTATCTAACACTCAATGCAGCAAAGGCAATGTTGGTCCACCTCACCCGACACAGAACCAGAAACACGCCCGGGCCAAAAGGGCGAAGCTCGGCCCCTTCTCACACCTGAAGACTGGGTAATCGGAGAGAAGGTGGAAGGAGAGGGAGACGAGGATAGAGGCAGATGCTGGACAAAGGAGAACAGCAAAGGGGTCTTACCTTTTGCACCCTCAGGGATCGGCTGCAAGAGGCGCCCCACCTCTGGGAACAAGGGCTAAAGTGGGCCATGTGAGGAGGATCATGAGTCATACAGTGTGGAGGCTGCAACAGATCTTTGTAGCCTGCTGTAGCTGAATCTGTAATATGTTGTCAAAACGACACCTCCTGCACTCCACTCCGAGGGATGTTCTGAATATCTTATCTAATCTATCTATCTATCTATCTATCTATCTATCTATCTATCTATCTATCTATCTATCTGTCTGTCTGTCTGTCTGTCTGTCTGTCTGTCTGTCTATCTGTCTATCTGTCTATCTCTATCTATCTATCTCTATATTTCTGTCTGTCTGTCTGTCTATCTATCTATCTGTCTATCCATCTATCTACATAACTAAAGCTCTGATCTTGTGCTCTTCCGGTTTGCACAGTTTTTCCATTTACGCAAAAACAGTAGGCAATAGCGCTATGATTTTTCGCCAGCTCACTCACCATTCTCCTGTGCCATGAGTGCAACAAGTTTCGTTATGATCAGGGGTATATTGTAAAAGTTAGCGAGGTTTAAAAAATGCGCAGATCGATCTCCACTCGGATTGGTCTCTTCTCCTGTCACTGCCCGCGATGGTCCGCCCCTTCCTGCACCATCGCGTCTTTACTGGAGCTGAGGGACACTGTGGGTGGCCGGTGGAGGTCTCCAACCGGACACAATTTTCGGTGGAACAGGAACTGGCGCAAATGTCGCCAAACGGAAAGCGGTGAATCTGATCCCGGCGGAGGAAAGCATCCAGCGCCCGCTGAGAGTCCCAAACGCACCGCCATCACAACGCCCCGCAGCTCCAGCCCCTTCCCCTCTGGTCCCCCTCGCTGGCTCCTGACCCCTCTCTCCCCATGGCTCTTCCCCCTTCTTTTCTCCAAGCTCTCCCCCTTCTTTTCTCCAAGCTCTCCACACCCCTTCGAGATCCTAGGGCCGGGAGAGTGGGAGACAAGAGGGGACCTTAGAGGGAGAGGACGGGGGAGCGCGGGGAGCGACGCCCTGTGTCTCCCTTTCAAGGGAGTTATGGCATTTTGTTGTCTCTGTACTGTACACTGATGACAATAAATTGGGATTTTAGGGAGGGGAGGAGGGGGAGAGGAGGTGAGAGGAGTTATGGAGGGGGGAGGGTGGGGGAGGAGGAGGTGAGGAGGGAGAGTGGGGGAGGCTGGGGAATAGAGGAGGGGGGAATGGGGGAGGTAGGGTGTAGGGAATAGAAGGAGAGGAGTGCAGTGGTGGAGGTGAGGAGTGGGGAGCTGGGGGATAGGAGAGGAGTAGGGAGGGGAGAGGAGTTATGCAGTGAGGGAGGGAATGACTGAGGGTAGGGGAAAGGAGAGGGAGAGAGAATTGAGGGAGGGATTGGGGGAGGGGAGGAGGACAGGGGAAAGAAGAGGGAGTTTGAAGAGGAGGGGGTTGAGAGTGCTAGGGATGAGGGTACATGAGCTGTGCCTGTGCAGTTGGGGGCTATGGATGAGCGGTGGAATATTGAGTTGGGGGACCAAGCCTCCTGTGTGACAGTGACCCAACGGGTCCCACATAGTCTAGTTTGGTACTAATTGGGGGATTGTGTTCACCTAGGGGGTTAGTATTGCCGAGCTGCATGCAAAAAATAAAAATTGCTTTCACTGTACCTTGGTACATGTGGTAATGTAGAAACCATTGAACCATTGACCACACAACATTCTAACTGTTGTGCTGTGATCTGTGCTATTCAAGTCAAGCTCTTTCAATAGTTACTACACTGGTATCCATCCAGCTGCAACTGCAATGCAGAAGAAGGAAGATGCTGGAATCTTGAGCAAAAAGCAAATTGCTGGAGGAACTCAACGGGCCAGGCATCAGAGGGAAATGGACAGATAACGTTTCAGGTCACGACCCTTCTTCAAACTGAGTTATCTCAACCCGGAACATCGCCTGGGTATTTCTCTCCACAGATGCTGCCTGTCCCACTGTGAAAAGAAAAGCTACCACTAGTTCAAGAAGGTGGCTTCACAAGGACATCATCTTCTCAAGGGCAATTAGGGATGGCCAATAAATGCTGGTCTTGCCAGCAAGATCCAGAAAACGTGAATAAATAAATACCTGTCAGAAAATATATTGGTTTAAATGCAGAAACAAGGACCTGCGGAAGCTGGTTTACAAAAATAGGACACAAAATGCTGGAGTAACTCAGCAGGCCAGGCAGCATCTCTGGAGAACGTGGATAGGTAACATTTCGGGTTGGATCCATACTCAATTCTTGGCTCCTATATATATATCATGGACAGTAGCTTTTATCTTCATGCATTTTCCAGAAAACCTCATAATATATCAACGGTAGTCTTGCCACAGATGCGTCTGAATTGTTAAGTGTTTCCAACATTCTCAGATTTATCGCGTGTTTTAAGATGTAGGGGCAAAGATTAAATGAGTTTTGTTTTACACAGTGGTGGTTTAGTTTAGTTTAGCTTAGGCATGCAGTGGGGAAGCAGGCCCTTTGGCTCACCAAATCAGTACCAAACAAAGCACGCTAGTTGTACCCTGCATGTTACGGGACAATTTACAGAGCCCGATTAACCTACAAATCTGCAGGCCTTTGGAATGTGGGAGGAAACTGGAGCAGCTGGGAAACCCATGTGGTCACAGGGCGAACGTGTAAACTCCATGCACCGGCCATTGGGTGAGTGCCTTGTCAGGTGCTGTAGTCAGGATCGAACCCGGGTCTCTGGCACTGTCAGCTCTACTGCACCGGCCATTGGGTGGGTGCCCTGAATACACCAAAGATCACAGGGCGGTTTTAGCGATCTAATAATCCCACTAATAATTCCACTGTCCAATAATCCCATCGCAGATGAAAGATCTCGGTATACGTTGCAATAAATAGCGCGAATCCAAAAGGTGTTGAGTATTTCACGGCGTAAACCGGCCCCGTTGGGAAGGAGTCATTCCAAAAAAAAATGTACTACATCTCATCACAGTATTGAAAGCACTTGCCCATGGAAGCGGCCGTACACACGGCAGGGTGCGGATGGTCAAGACACGCTCTGCAAATCTAAATACACTATCTCCTAATTATTGCTTAAAACCAAATCGTTGAGAACGAACTGCTGGTGTTTTGCGTTGAATAATTCCCCCACATCTCCTTCCATCTCCCTCGTGATTAACGATGGCAGGACAAACAGGCACTGTGGGACTATCTATAGTTTTCTTTTTCTGGTGTGCTGTTGATAAATTAGACGGCATTAGGTGGAATCTCTCCACTCACGCTTTGTAGCTGTATTCCCGAATGTACAAAGACTGTCGGGACTGTCTTGTTACCGGTGAGAGACTCATGAGGTCTTTCCCCTCAGATGAGCTAATTCTGGATCGACGGCCAGAGGGGGGTTCTGAAGCAAGCAAACTCCCAGCCCCACAACCCCGTTCCATTTGAATACACGTTGTTTATAAGTAAATTTTGTTTTTGGATATAAAACAAAACAATGCTCACTGGAATGAATCTCAAAATGCAGAAACTGCCCACTGCCCATTTTAATGTTGAATGTGAAGTTTGAAGCATTTACCTCACACAAAAAAAAAACACTTCCTCACCTTTAGCTTCCCAATGCAGTTGGCAATAACAATAGCGCGAACAGATAGCTCAATACGCCAGCATTTCAATGGAGACACGTTTCTGAATGCACAAAGTAAAAACCTTAAAAAATAATTCTAAGCTAAATTGGCAAACGAGTGGGGATTTGAGGAGTGGGGAGTTGGGGGAATGGGGGTTTTGTTTTGGTTGGTTGGGGTTCAAAGCAAAAAACGTACCGATTGCCGAAGCAAAGTTGGGTGAAGACATCGAAATTATTACTTTCAGTTTGTTTAGTTCGGCCTGACCTGCTGAGTTACTCCAGCACTTTGTATCTTTGTACCACATATGATGTATCCTTAATTGTATATAGCAAAGCAATGGAGAAATTAAAATGGAGAAACAATCTTAAAATTATTGACAAACATGTGTTGATTTTAGTTTAGAGATAGTTGGGGGAATGGGGCTCTTCAGCACCCGCCAACCATTGTTCAAAGCAAAAAAAAACGTACACTTGCCGAAGCAAAGTTGGGTCCATCGAAATCCCACTATCACGTGTTTTAGTTCCCTGACCACACGAGTTTTTTTTTTGTGTGTATCGTTGTACCAGGGGCAATTATGACCTTAATTCTATATAGCAAAACAATGGAGAGAAATATCAATGGGTCACATCTTAGATTATTGAACTCCCATACAGAGTTTAGACGTCAGGATCGAACCAGGATCTCAGGCGCTGTGAGGCAGCAATTCTACCAACTGCACCATTGTACCGCCTTGCACAGCACGGATACAAGGAACAGAATGGTTTCCTCCTGCATTGTGTGATGTTGTCATTGCCTTTCAAAGCATGCAACATACAACGTGCTGGAGGAAGTCAGCAGGCCATGTATGCAGCAAGTGTGGAGCGAATGGACACTCGGCGGCGGTTCGAATGGGTCTGATCCTTCCTTGGATTTAAAACTTGGATTCAGGGCGCTGTGAGGCAGCAATTCTACCTATATGGCACCATTGTGACCGCCTTGGAGGAGCACGGATACAAGGAACAGAATGGTTTCCTCCTGCATTGTGTGATGTTGTCATTGCCTTTCAAAGCATGCAACATACAACGTGCTGGAGGAAGTCAGCAGGCCATGTATGCAGCAAGTGTGGAGCGAATGGACAGGCGGCGGTTCGAATGGGTCTGGATCCTTCCTTGGATTTATAAACTTGGATTGAAGGGTTTCGGCCACAGTGGAAAGAAACACAATCCCTGCTATATGGATGGGGGACTGAACCTATTGGTGGAAATATCAATATTCCTACTACAATCAGTCAGAAGAAGGGTCCTATCTGTCACCTGAAAGCAAAACATTGTGCCGCGTATCCATTCCCTCTGCATATGCTGACTGACCCGCTGAGTTACTCGGACATTTTGCAGGCTGGTGGGACCAGTGTAGATGGGGCACGTTGGTTGGCGTGGGCAGGTTGGGCCAAAGGGGCTGTTTCCGCGCAGTATGTCTCTATAACAATGTGTATTTGGTTCAAGAATCCAGCATCGGCAGTTCCTTGCGTGCCCAATATTCCAGACAATGCTCCTCACACTATTCACCATTCCACCTCAGCGCTGCCTAGATGGATCACCTTCCAACGCCCAGTGGCCTTAATGGCGAAAAGCGGTGCTGTCTGACCCACTGCGTTACTGCAGCTTTTTGTTCTATCTTAAGAAAAACATATATAGTACGAGTCGGGCCTGACCCGAAACGCCTTCTGTCTATTTCCCCCCACAGATGCTGCCCGACCCGCTGAGTTCCATCTGCGGTTTGTGTTTTGCTGCAAATAAATAAAGCTTTTTTTAAAATGTTATAACAAGTAGATTTGTACTGACTATGTAATTTTCAATTACTGCCAAACAACCTTTGGCACTGAAATTAAGGTGTATAAGTATAGACTCTAATTATATCTGGTTTCAGTTATTGCTGGATATTTCTAAAGTCAAATAAATTATGTCCATTCCTTTAACAATAGACAATAGGTGCAGGAGTAGTGCAATGTGATTATGGCTGAGCATCCACAATCAGTACCCCGTTCCTACCTTCTCGCCATATCCCCCGACTTCGCTATCTTTAACTCTCTTGAAAACATCAAGAAAATTGGCGTCCACCCTCTGAGGCAGAGAATTCCACAGATTCACAACTCTCTGTGTGAAAATGTTTTCCTCATCTCCGTTCTAAATGGCCTACCCCTTATTCTTAAACTGTGGCCCCTGGTTCTGCTTTCCCCTAACATTGGAACGCTTGTTTGCCCTGTTCACACGCAGGTCACAAACACCAGGTCGGCGAGTGTTCAACCAGAACCAGACAGAGCAAATGTTCTTTTTCTAATTGCCACAAAATTCCAAAGCAACATCGCACACAACACGAGACGTGGACACGTTCATGGTGTGACCATGGTCTCTATTCACCCTTCTGCCCCTACGGGACCTCCTTCGCCCATTTTCATCCAATTCTGTCCTTCAAGGCGCTCAACTCTGGGCGCTCATGTGCCAAATGGGTTCAATCTTCCGGCCGGTCCTGTAGGGTTCGGGTTTAGTGCTATTCTCTACGTCCACCCGATTGTCCCATCGTTTACGCATGCACACACATACACACAAAACCTCAAGGTAGTCTTTCACCAGCAAACAAAACATTCTGTGAAAAGGTCAAGGCTTCTATACTACCCGAAGCACTAGCATTGGAGGTAGAACACGGCCGTTCGTTCCCTTGGACAAAATGCAAAAGATCGCCGAGAGTTTCACCCGCGTGTATTTCGAGATGGTTGCCAAGGAGAGAGAGTTTGCAACTTTCGCCCTCGTTAACCAAAAAATAAAAAATAAGGTCCCAAGATCAAATTCGCTCAAAGTTGACTCTCGCCCAAGAAAGAGAAAGGGAGATAAAAGAAAATTACCTTCTGGGAACGATACGTACAATTTTGCTCACCGGGATGCTGGATTTAGTGATCACCTTCTGGTGTGTCGCTATCATCACTGACGCGGAGAGAGGAGAGAGCTCACATTCACGAGGAAAGCCTGCTCAGTCGGATCATCCCCCCCCTAAAAAAAACCCCCCACTTTGTCCGGAACCCAGAGGGGGGCAAAAACTGCAAGCGGCAGTGGGTATCTCTCTTGTCACCCGTACCGTTTCAACCGATTTTGCGTTTTGTGTGGAAACACATCTGACAATTATGTAATGGTTCAAGTCCCTCCACCGACTGTTCCTTGTTCACAGGAGATGCGGCGAGCTCAGTTTCTCAACAGCAACGTGCACAGTCGAAACTAGAGGGGAGGTGCTCTTCTTGTGAAGGGGGCTGGGGGGGAGGAAAAGTTGCATTTTTTGTTGCATCTCGCGATCCTGATAATAGCAGATTCTATATGTGTGTGTGTGAGAGAGAGAGAGTGTGAGGTTATGTGTGTGAGTGTGCGTGTGAATATGTGTGTGTGTGTTGTGATATGAAATATCCACTGGTGTCACTTATTTTACAGCCCTGCCGTGGACGATTCTTCAAATCAGCTTTGATACGGTGCGCTCGTACATCAATGGATATTATTTATGCCAGCTCATACACGAATCGTAAATTAACCACTCTCCCAAGCTAGCTCCGGGAGGGAGAACGAGAGGGACAATAAAATCCCCTGCTGTTTTAGCTCCCGAACCGCAAAGGACGGATTGCATGGTGTGAAATAATGTATTTAATCAAATGAAAGAAAAAAAACATACCGCAACGGAACTTGCATTGCTATTGCTCATTTAACGTGTGATTCACAGATGGGAATTTACATCAGCCTAAAGACCGGCTAAACGCTTGGGCTATGGGGGAACCACGGAAAGGCACTTGGGAAAGAGGTGTTTTTTTAAGGGAGGGGAGAGGCGGGAAGGAGGAGGGAATTTAAGAGAGAGTTAGATAGAGCTCTAGGGGCTAGTGGAGTCCAGGGATATGGGGAGAAGGCAGGCACGGGTTATTGATAGGGGACGATCAGCCATGATCACAATGAATGGCGTTGCAGGCTCGAAGGGCCGAATAGCCTCCTCCTGCACGTATTTTCTACGTTTCTATGTTTCTATGGAAGGATCCCCTACAGGGAAGATAGACACAAAGTGGTGGAATAACTCAGGGGGTCAGGCAGAAAAAGGAACAGGTGACGTTTCACGTGGAGACCATTCTATTAGATGCATGATGGGTGTCAATGTTGAAGACTTAGAATGGCGATGGATCCAAGGGGCTCAAGGTAGGTATGAGGTTAGGGAGGTGGGAGAGGTAGGAGTATGAAGAAGAGTCCTGATCAGAAATAGCGCCAGTTCATACCATAATACTGGTATGGTAACACATAGGAGGAGAATTAGCCAATTCGGCCTATCGAGTCCACTCCACCATCCAATTGTGGCTGATCTATATTTCCCTCTCAACCCCATTCTCCTGTCTTCTCCCCATTGTTTTTGACACATTTACAAATTAAGAACCTCTTTAAAAATACCCAATGACTTGGCCTACACTGCCGACTATGGTGATGAATGCCACAGATTTACCACCCTCTGGTTAATGAAATTCCTCCTCATATCCATCCTGAAAGTATGTCCTTTAATTCTGAGGCTGTGCTCTCTAGTTCTAGATTCTGCGATTACTATATTCTATGTCCACTCTCTCCAGGCCTTTCATTATCCAGTAGGTTTCAATGAGATCCCCTCTCCACAGATGCTGCCTGACCCGTCGAGTTCCTCAGTACTTTGTGTTCTGCGTTAGCTACGAGAGGATTGAGACCCTGGAATTGATGGCCAGTTGCAAGAAACAGAGCTGTTCTGGGCGGAGAACACGGGGTCACATTTTAGGTTGTGCTAATTTCTGTAAAGGTGAGTGTGAAGAACAGTTCTGACCTGAAATAACCATATAACAATTACAGCACAGAAACAGGCCATCTCGGCCCTACAAGTCCGTGCCGAACAACTTTTTGCCGACAACAAATGATGCCTGTCCTAAGATCAATGGTTCAACGGTTCGTTCAATGGTCCTATATTCTCACGTGTAGTCAAGTCAAGAGAGTTTATTTGTCATGTGTCCTAGATAGGACAATGAAATTCTTGCATTGCTGCAGCACAACAGGATATTGTAGTCATAAATACAGAACAGATCAGTGTGTCCATATACCATAGAATAAATATATACGCACATCAATAAACAGATAAAGTGCAATAGGCTGTCATAGTTCAGAGTTGGTTTGAAGTTGTGTTTAATAGTCTGGTGGCTGTGAGGAAGAAGCTGTTCCTGAACCTGGATGTTGCAGATTTCAGGCTCCTGTACCTTCTACCTGATGGCATGTACCATTTAAGATACAGTGAAATTTGATTTACCATACAGTCATATCAGAAAAAAAAGCAACAAGGCACACAACCACATAAAAGTTAACATAAACATCCACCACAGCGGCTGTCCCACATTCCTCACTGAGATGGAAGGCCATAAAATCTTCTTCTTTCCTCCTAAATAAGATGTGCTTATGTATAGTAATACTTGTGTTACTGTGTGCAAAAAAAATAATTTCATTGTACCCCAGTGCATTTGACTATAAAAGTATCATTGATCCATTTCCCCCTGACCTGCTGAGTTACTGCAGCATTCTGTGTTGGGCAGCACAGTGGGCAGCGGTAGAGCTGCTGCCTTACAGCACCAGTGACTCGGATTTGATCCTGACTGAGGGAGCTGTCTGTGCAGAGTCTGTACGTTCTCCCTGTGACCACGTGGGTTTTCTCCAGGTGCTCCGGTTTCCCTTCACACTCCAAAGACGTGCAGATTTGCAAGATAATTGGCTTTAGTAAAATTGTAAATTGTGTCTAGTGTATTGGATGGTGCTAGTGTACGGGATAATGGCTGGTTTGTGTCGATTCAGTGGGCCGGAAGGCCTGTTTCCGCGCTGTATCTAAAGACTAAAGTAAATCTGCCCATCCTTGTGTCCCTGTAACGGTGGGAGAAGTGAGGAAGGTGAGCAGAACAACCGAATAGTTAAGTCTGTAGGTAATAGATAAGTTGAACCAACTAAATGGAAGGTGGGAAAAAACACACAGAATGTGCTGGAGTAACTCAGCGAGACAGGCAGCATCTCTGGAAAACATGGATCGGTGATGTTTCAACTTGGGATCCTTCTTCAGACTTCTTAAACACGTCTGCAGAAGGATCCCGACGCTAAACATCATCTATCCATGTTCTCCAGCGATGCTGCCTGACCCGCTGAGTTACTCCAGCACTTAGTGTCTTTTTTTTTGGTAAACTAGCATCCGCATTTCTTTATTTCTAAAGGTAGGTGACGTTACCAAGGTGGAGGACACTGCCTTTCACGGATGGCGTACGAGATCGTATACACTTTATACACTCACATCTGTGCAGCCACATTCACCTCTAACCCATGTTTGCAGATGGCACCACAATCAATGACAAGATAGTGTACAGGAAGGAGGCAGAGAACTTAGTAACATGCTGCGGGACATCAACCACTTCCTCAGTGTCAGCAAGATGAAGGAGCTAGTTATTGAGTTCAGGATGGATGGTGGAATATATGCTTCAATCAGCATTGCCAAAGTGGAAATAGTTGAGAACGTCAAGTTCCTTGGAGTCAATATTATCAACAATCTGTCTTGAACTAAGCACTGAAGCAACAGCCAAGAAGGCACATCAATGCCTCTACTTCCTCTGGACACCCAGGAAATCTTGCATGTCGCTAATGACTCTTACAAATATCTATAGATGCATCGTACATAGCAAACTGTCGGGATACATCGCAGTTTGGTTTGGTAACAGATCTGCACAAGGCCGCAAGAAATTGCAGAGTTGCGGATATTGCCTAGCCCATCGCACAGACCAAACTCCCCATCAAAGACTCCATCTATACTTCATGCTGCCTTGGAAAAACAGCCAACTTAATCAACGACTTGTTCCACCCCAGTCATTCCTCCTTCTTCCCGCTCCCATCGGTCAGAAGATGCAGAAGCTTAAAAGCATACATCACCAGACTCAGGAACAACTTCTTCCCTCTGTTATCAGGCTTCTAAATGGTCCATCCATAGGTTAGGGTACCGTCCGATTCACTTCATTGTAGACATTGGATTTTGTTTCTAGACCTGGTGAGCTACAATGCTGGGAACTATATTGTGCATTCTGCACTTTTTGCCTTTGACCGACCTATGGTACTAGAAGATAGACACATAATGCTGGAGTAACTCAGCTGGTCAAGCTGCATCTCTGGAGAAAAGAAATAGGTGATGTTTCGGGCCGGAAACATTCTTCAGACTGAAAGATAGATGTGGGTGGAAGAGAACTCGAGGTGAGAAAAGGCCAGAAGAAATCAAGTCCGGCAACAGATGACCTCATGAAAGATAGAGTCCATAATGAGGTGCTAATGAGAGGGATACCATGATGCACACACCGTAACTAGTAGGATGACTAAGGTGGGGGAGAGGGGAAGAGAAAGAGGGGCGGGAGGTGGGAGTGGTTGCAGGAGTTATTTGAAATTAGAGAAATCAATGTTCATACCACTGGATTGTGGGCTGCTCTTGCGAACTATGAAGTGCTGTTCCACCAATCAGCGTGTGACATCACTTGGACAGTGGAGGAGGCCCAGGACAGAAAGCTCAGTATTGGATTGAGAAGGTGAGTTAAACTTTCCTAGAGTATGGCTTGATTGTATTTATGTACAGCATTATCTGATTTGATTGGATGACATGCAAATCTCCCCTCCCCTTAAACCTACATCGCAGTTTGGTTTGGTAACAGATCTGCACAAGGCCCCAAGAAATTGCAGAGTTCCTTGGATTCAATATTATCTGGTTCACGATTCTCCTACTCTGGGCAAAAGACTGTGCGTTCATCCAATCTTTTCCTCTCATATTTGTGTACACCCTTATAAGATCACCCCTCTTCCTCCTGCACTCCAAGGAATAAAGTCTTAGTCGGCGCTATCATTCCCTGTAACTCAGCCCCTCAAGTCCTGGCAACATCCTTCCAAATCTTCCCTGCACTCTTTCCAGCTTGACAACATATTTTCTATAACATGGTGACCAAATTGAACACGATACTCAAAACATGGCCTCACCAACATCTTATACTGCAACATGACCTCCCAACATCTATGTTCAAATAGTAAGCAGATTATCTGTGGCAATGTCCATAAAAAGAGATGGGCAGCCCGCACGATGTTGATAATTCATGTGTTATATAAAGATCCATTTGAATTTGCAAACTGGTGTGCAAAAATACCTCACATTTACTCCTCCGCATATAATATTTGTGAGTGTCTGCCTAATCAACAGATCAAGTGACGGGGTCTCTCATCTTCCAGTACATGTAACTGTTCAAAATGGAAATTCGAGGCCCAGTAAATCTTGAGTGCTCTTGACAGGCTGGGGGAGTTTTGCATTATACAAGCTAGTCTTTTAGCACAGTTCTGGGGGAGTGTGGTATTATACGTTAGTCTTTTAGATGAACTGTTCTGAAATCTTGTATTGCTGCTGAGGCAGATAATAAGTTGTCATTCTGTCTAAGGAAGAGTACTGGAAATTCTGTGGATGGATGGTGAGGAAAGAACTTAAGCACATTCTGAACCAAGTTGGGTGCCATAATTACACTCATAGAACAAACAGAACATAATGCAGTATCGCACAACACAGGAACAGGCTCTTCAGCCTATAATGTCCATGCCGAAGAAGATGCCAAGTTAAACTAATTTCCCCTTCCTGTACATGATCCATATCCCTCCATTCCCTGGTTATTCATGTGCCTATCTAAACATCTCTTAAATATCGCCATCGTAATTCCTGGCAGTGCAGTGCGTTCCAGGGTCCCATCATCCTCTGTGTAAAAAATGTTGCCCTGCACATCTCCTTTAAACTTTCCCCTCTCACCTTAAAGCCATACCCTCGAGACTTTGATATTTCCACCCAGGGAGAAAGGTTCTGACTGTCGACTCTATCTGTGCCTTTCATGACTTTTCAATACTTTTCTCAGGTCTCCACTCAACCTCCAGCAAAAGAACAATCAAAACCAGTTTAGTCTCGCCTTATCCTGTAGCCAAATCTCCCCCGTATGCCATATTCTGATTATCTTCTCAAACCCTCAATATCCTTCAAGTAATGGGGCAACCAGATCAGCCATGCTCCAAAAGCAGTCTAACTAAAGTCTTTTGGAGCTGCGTAATTTCCTTCCTGATCAGGTGTAATGCCTGGCATCAGCTTTGCCTGTTACTATTTGGGTTCATAAGTTATAGGAGCAGTAGTAGGCCATTGGGCCCATCGGTCTACTCTGCCATTCCATCACGCAATCTATTTATCCCTCTCAACCCTATTCTTCTGCCTTCTCCCCATAACCCTTGACACCCTTACCATTCAAGCATTTGTCAAGGTTAAGATTAAGGTAGAGAGATCCTGCCTTTCCTGCTGAGCTACTCCAGCATTTTTTTTAAAGTATTTGTTCATCTCTGTATTAAAAATACCCAATGCATTGGCCTCCACAGCCATCCTCTGATTAAAGAAATTCCTCCTCATTTCTTTTCTAAAGGTGCATCCTTTAATTCTGAGACTATACCCTCTGGTTCTAGACTCTCTCGCTAGTGGAAACATCCTCTCCACGTCCACTCTAAACAGTCCTTTCGCTATTCAGTAAATTTCAATGAGGCCCCCTTCTCATCCTTCTAAACTACAGCGAATACTGGCTCAGTGCCATCAAATGCTCCTCATAAGTTACCCCAATCATCCCTGGGGTCATTCTCGAAAACCTGCGTTGGACCCTCTGCAACACCAGCACTTCCTTCCTCAGATATGGGGCCCAAAACCGCTCACACTACTCCAAATGCAGTCAGACCAGCACCTTATAAAGCCCCAGCATTAGAGATTATTCAGGATATCATCTTTAAGTCTCCACATCCAAAGCTCGTGTGGGTGGTGGGCTTGTGATGAAAACCATAAATGGACGCACCACTTATTAAACTGTGCCAAAGCAGGTTAGATGTATGACATTCTTTGCCCAGTCCCAGTGATGTACCAAGATTCCCCATTCCCATCAACTGCAGGGTGTCCGAGTATGTGATGGGGCATTCTTCACGTGCATTTGGATGGGTGGCAGCTCCAACGCAGCCAAAAAACGTTACACCGTCCATTGTAAAACAGCTCACTCTGTGGCCCCTTGTCCACCACCCCAAACCGTCACTCCCTCCACCATCAGCTCATCATGGCTTCACTCAGAAACCCTAGTTACTGGACTGCAGCCACAGGGGCGGCAAGTGGCGCAGCGGTAGAGTTGCTGCCTTATGCCCCTGTCCCACTTAGGAAACCTGAACGGAAACCTCTGGAGACTTTGCACCCCACCCAAGGTTTCCATGGGGTTCCCGAAGGTTTTTGTCAGTCTCCCTGATGGTCAAAAGTGGTTTCCGCTTCTTCTATGTTCCGGCGATTATTTCAAAAAATTCAAAACCGGCCGCGACTAAAAATAGGTTGCCGTTTTAAAAATTGGTAATTTTTTCGTCGAAACCGGTTGCGATGCTAGTTGAAGGTGGTTGCCGGAGGTTGCAGCTACCTGCAACTACCTTGCAACCTCCGGCAACCACCTGCAACCTCCGGCAACCACCTGCAACCTCCGGCAACTACCTGCAACCTCCTGGCAGCTCTGGGGACCACCTTCAACTAGCATCGCAACCGGCTTTGACTAAAAAATTACCGATTTTACCGACAGGGGCGTAACAGCGCAAAAGACGCAGCTATGATCCTGACTACGGGTGCTGTCTGCATGGGGTGGACGGGAGGTCAGGACCGCCCTCTCGCTGGTAAGAGAATGATTCAGTAGCCTGATAACAACAAAGTGCTGGAGTAACTCAGCGATCTGACCCGACCTGCCCCAGGACTCCTGACCCGAAATGTTACCTACCCATGTTCTCCCGAGATGCTGCCTGGCCTGCTGACTTACTCCAGCACTTTGTGTCTTTTTCATTTGTAAACCAGCATTTGCAGTTCCTTGTTTCCACACCGTATATGGTGCCAATCAGCCAAGAATGAGAGAAGTTAAGGGATCATTCTTCGGATGATGTGACAGTAAAGAATTAAAAAGAAAGACATGAAATGTTTTTACCATAATATGTGTTTGCTTCTAATAAAAATATATATATATTAAAAAAAAAAGAATTAGTCACTGGTGTGAATGCTAACCAAGTCACTGTTTCTGGCTGCCCACTCACCTGCCACGTCTTCAACCCTATGCTTCAGTAATTTAATTTTAAGGGAGAATGGGATGGGTATCTGAGCCAATGCCTGACTGAGACCTAATCCACACTGCAATAATTCAGATCATCCGCAGTCTATCCTGCTCTTGTCCCCTCTCACATGAACAACCTCCCTTCAAACCCACAGCCACAAACCTCAGCTTTCACTCCCCACACTTGTTTTAACAACATATGCAATTCCAACAGTACTTGCATTGGCTTCAGGGTGAGGGACATTAATGTTATTGCATTAACCCCTGCAATGCACAATCTCATTCTTGCAAGTGCTTCCACTTATGTTTGCGCTTGGTTCAAGTGTGGGTGGTGGTGATCATCAGCTCATGGTGTGTGGTGCTCCCCCCTTTCATCATCTACAGAGCACTGCCTTCACATTGCTCTGTAAAAGGAAGCAGGAGCATCATTAGCAGCACACATTTATCCATTAGGTCCCCGGGCGACGATCGCTGCATGTACTTTCAATGCACATGGTCCTTCGAAGTAAACGTGGTGCACCTTCACATATGTTCTGAAGTTGCCACATGCCGGTTCACCTGCACTGCCCTCGAACATCTGTTGGCATCAAAGTCTTGCAGAACATTTTTCTGAACAGATGTACAGATCGCTCGTCATATTGTGTAGGAGGTTTCAGCAGATGGGATCCATGCACTGCACTACTCTGAAGTCTAAGGTTTGTCTTCAAAGAGTACTGTGGGTTGACATGAGATAATTTTGGGTCGTATGAATTGCTTTCAGCCCTTGCTGTTGTCAGACATGGCATATGATTTCCATAATCCTGCTGCTTTTGCTTCTAATGCAGTTTCTGTGTTATTGCGGTGTTTTTATATATATTCTTTTGACAACTCCTGGGGTTTATGGCGTGCATCACGTACTGCTTTGTTATTGTAAAAGTCTTGCCTTGTTTATTAGCTCCATTTTTTTTCTTTTAAACACCCAGCAACTTCTCCTACACCTCTCACCCAAAGCGTAGTTGTCCCACACTCTAGCAAACCTGGACGTCTTTGGAATGTGGGAGGAAATTGGACCATCCAGAGAAAACCCATTCATACTGTACGTTAAATGATGTGCTGTAACACTAAGTCTTGAACAATTCCATGATACTAGACAATAAACAAAAGTAATAACTTGCTGATAATGTCACATTTTGGAATCGGGATGCATCACTCCATTTAGATCTCACGTGGCATCAGCAAGGCCACCAGCGCAATCAAGGATGAGTCACACCCTGGCCACTCCCTCTTCTTATTGAAACATACAAGATTATTAAGGATTTGGACACACTAGAGGCAGGACACATGTTCCCAATATTGGGGGACTCAAGAACCAGGGGTCATAGTTTAAGAATAAGTGGTAAGCCATTTAGAACGGGGATGAGGTAAAACATTTTCACACAGAGAGTTGTGAGTGTGGGGAATTCTCTGCCTCAGAGGGCGGTGGAAGCTGGTTCTCTGGATGCTTTCAAGAGAGAGTTAGATAGAGCTCTTAGGGATAGCGGAATTAAGGCATATGGAGAGAAGGCAGGAACGGGGTACTGATTGGGGATGATCAACCATGATCACATTGAATGGCGGTGCTGGCTCGAAGGGCCGAATGGCCTACTCCTGCACCTATTATCTATTGTCTTCTCTCTTCTCCCGTCAGGCAAAAGGTATGAAAGTGTGAAAATGCACACCTCCATATTCAGGAACAGTTTTTCCCTGGAAGAGTCTGAAGAAGGGTTTTCGGCCCGAAAAGTTGCCTATTTCCTTCGCTCCATAGATGCTGCTGCACCCGCTGAGATTCTACAGCAATTATGTCAACCTTTTCCCAGCTGTTATCAGGCAACTGAACCACACTAGCAACTAGAGAGCAGTCCTGAACTACTACCTACCTATTTGGAGACCCTCGGACTATCTTTGATCGGACTTTACTAGCTTTATTTGCACCAAACATTATTCACGATATTCACTTTATCATGTGGATGGCTCGATTGTAAGCAGGTAGTGTCTTTCTGTTGACTGTTTAGCACGCAACAAAAAGTTTTCATGGTAGTTCGGTACATCTGCCAACAAACTAAACTCAGATCAGGGAGTGGATGAGCAAGTGGGATGACACAGATCTAGCATGATTGGGTGACTGATGGTCGGTGTGGACTCGGCGGGCCACAGGACATGTTTCCATACTGCACCGCTAAATTAAACCAAACTAAACTGGCCAAGCACCCGATCACACGAAGGAATTACCTCAGAGAGAACATCAGGAAGAAAAAAGCACAGTTTTTTCACAAACCTTTTAAACATTTACCAACTACAAGTGGAAGATTAGAACATACACTTAATATTAAAGCAGAAGCTAAAACTCCGTGCGGAACTCCAGCCCGGCCGGAGCCGGCAGATCCGTCCCCATGGCCGACTTCAGAGGCCGATCTGTTGGCCGGCAAAACGGGTGATACGGCAAGGTTCTAGAACCAAGGGTGTCGGAAAATCAGTAGTGGACCTGAATAATCACATGCTATTTGTGATATGGTTCCTAACACAAAATCTAGACAGTTGATGCATCTCATGAAATCAAAATCAGAATGCAGATAATAGAAGCATACCCACCTAACATGTTCTGAAGAAGAAACTTCACACCTTGTACGCGCTTCAAAACTGACCACATTATTACATTTGGGTGCATTTCACAAAACTGACATGAAAATAAAGAACATAGAACAGTCCAGCATAGGAACGGGTCCTTCGGCCAAATGTTTGCATCAAACATGACGCCAAGTTAATCTGATCTCATCTGCCTGTACATGATCCAAATCCCACTATACATTGCATTTCCTCCTGCCTATTGAAATCCTCTTAGATGCTGCTGAAAAGCTTTGTCACCCAGAGAGTTGTGAATCTGTGGAATTCTCTGCCACAGAAGGCAGTGGAGGCCAATTCACTGGATATTTTCAAGAGAGTTAGATTTAGCTCTGAGGGCTAAAGGAATCAAGGGATATGGGAGAACAAAAGCCAGAATGGGGTATTGATTTTGGATACTCAGCCATGATCATATTGAATGGCAGTGCTGGCTTGAAGGGCTGAATAGAAACATAGAAACATAGAAATTAGGTGCAGGAGTAGGCCATTCGGCCCTTCGAGCCTGCACCGCCATTCAATATGATCATGGCTGATCATCCAATTCAGTATCCCATACCTGCCTTCTCTCCATACCCCCTGATCCCCTTAGCCACAAGGGCCACATCTAACTCCCTCTTAAATATAGCCAATGAACTGGCCTCAACTACCCTCTGTGGCAGAGAGTTCGAGAGATTCATCACTCTCTGTGTGAAAAAAGTTCTTCTCATCTCGGTTTTAAAGGATTTCCCCCTTATCCTTAATGGCCTTAATGTCCTACTCCTGCACATATTTTCTATGTTTCTATATTTCAACTGTCCTATTGTCCACCAGTAATTATCCACCAATAATTTGGATCACATCAGGACAAAGTTACAGATAAACACAAAATGCAGGAGTAACTCAGCGGGACAGGCAGCATCTCTGGAGAGAAGGAAAGGGTGGCACTTTGGGTCGAGACCTTTCTTCACACTGATCACAAAGTCACCGTCAGGTCAGGTCAAACAAAACTGTTTCCTGTTACTGCAATGAAAAATCACCTGAATTAAAACCTTTCCAGCAAGAAAAGAACAAAATGCGCTCGAAATAATGAAATCACTTTGCATCTTGCAATCCATCATTGTACAATAGGCCTTTACAAATAAGACTTGGTGGCCTCTAATAAACAAACAGTAGTATGCGACTCAGCCCTCAAATATCTTCTGTTATTTAATACTATCTCAGTTGATACTGCTCCCTTTTATCCATGTCGATCCCATGCCAATTGGGTAGCACAGTGGCGTAATGGTGGAGCTGCTGCCTTGCAGCGCCAGAGACCCGGGTTCAATCCTGACTACGGATGCAGTCTGTACAGAGTTTGTACCTTGTCCCTGTCCACATGAGTTTTCTCCGGGTGCTCCAGTTTCCTCCCACATTCCATAGACGTGCAACTTTATAGGTTAATTGGACTCTAAATTGTCTCCCATGTGGTTGGAACTAGTGTATGGGTGATCGTTGGTCAGCGCAGACTCGATAAGCTGACGTACCCGTTTCCTAGCTGTATCTCTAAGCTAAAAAAATTAAGCCCTTACCCGACAGAAATCCATCAATTTTCATCTTAAACATTTTGACTTGACATTGGAAAAAACATCGTTTTGAGTAAGTGGCTCCAATTTACATGATCTGTTATGAAGAGATACAGCATGGGAAAAGGCCCTTTGGCCCATCAAGACTGCACCGACCATCCATTACCCATTCACACTAGTTCTATGTTATCCTACTTTCCACTCCTTACACATTAGGAGAAGTTTTAGTTTAGTTTAGTTTAGAGGTACAGCATGCAGACAGGCCCTTCGGCCCACCAAAACCGTGCCTTCCCATCGATCACCCATCCACAATAGTTCTATGTTATCCCACTTTCGCATCCACTCCTTACCTATTAGTGTCAATAGACAATAGGTGCAGGAGTAGACCATTTGGCTCTTTGAGCTAGCACCACCATTCAATGTGATCATGGCTGATTATCCACATGGTTTATTTAGTTTAGTTGAGAGATACAGCATGGAAGCATGCCTTGGAACCACTGAATCTATGCTGACCAACACCCATTCACAGTAGTTCTATGTTATTCCACTTTTGCATCCACTACCTACACTCTAGGGGCAATTTTACAGAGGCCAAAAAAACATACAAGTCCAATACCAAATAACACCAAGGCAAATTCCTTGTACGTGAATACTTGGCCAATAGACGTATTAATTCATTTATGTCTTTGGGATGTGGGAGAAAACTAGAGGATCTGGAGGAAACGCATGCGGTTACAGGGAGAATGTGCAAACACCACACAGGCAGCAGCCAAGGTCAGGATCGACCTGGGTCCCTGATGCTGAGAGGCAGCAGCTCTATCAATGCTTTGCCATTATAGGTAGACAAAAGTGCTGGAGAAACTCAGCGGGTGCGGCAGCATCTAGGGAGCGAAGGAAATAGGCAACGTTTCAGGCCGAAACCCTTCTTCAGACTGATGATATGCCATTATACTCCTCTATGTTAAGATAAAGCCCAATATCCCATATCGTTTCAGAATAACGGAAGGATTTTTCCACTGATTTTTACTGTTTTGTGCTGATGGACATTTAAATCTTTATGCTTCACCAAAGTTCATTGTCTTGTTCTGTTGGGAACATTTTTATTTTCATTTTATTCAATCTGAAGTATATCACCTCAAAATACTCCATGTTCAGCGCGGCCTGCTGCAAATTACCTCATAATGTTTATCTCCTTAGCAACTTGCAGCTCCCATTTGCACTATTTGTTCTGCTTTGGTGTCACCAGGAAATGCAGATACACAGCGCTCTTGCAGTTATTTACAGGCTTTATGTTGAAAGGTTGAGACCTCTGTGTAATCCCTGCAGAACATGACTTTGGGGGCTGTCCCACTGCGGCAACCTACTTGGCGAGTTTAGAAGAGTTTCCCCACGACTCATACATGACACAAAGTCCTCGGAGGTCTTTGTAACTCTCCTTCATGGTTGAGGGTAGTCCCCGCGTACTTGAGGCCTCAGCTAGGTCGCGGCGAATTTTTCAACATGCTGAAAAATGCCCGCGAGGAAAAAAAGGTTGCCATGGAAAAAAAATCAATATTTCTTTTACTCCTAGGTTTAGTCGAAATAGGTCATAGTAGTTGGGCATGTTATTCATAGGTAATCAAGGGTAGTCAAAGGTAGTCGTAGATAGTCTTCAACATAGTCGAAGGGAGGTCGAAGGAGATTGAAGGAGGTCATCTTCACTCTCCACTATTCGGTGTCCAACTTTCCTGAAGCTAGTCGAAGCTAGTCTTCAACATAGTCGCAGGGGGTCGAAGGAGGTGCTCAACATAGTCGAAGGAGGTCTTCAACATGACACTTTTTCAAACTCTCCTAAACTTGCCAATTATGTCGCCGCAGTGGGACAGCCCCTTTACCTTACAAACAGAAAATTGTTACCCCTGCTCACTGTCTTTTATCTCATTCTGTGTCTCTAACAGTAAAGAACCAACTCATGAAGTAAGATGAGTTCACGTTCGATCCTGACTGTTTGTGTGGAGCTTGCAAGTTTTCCCTAGGACCACGTCGATTTCCTCTGGGTGCTCCTGGTTCCTCCAACATCCCAAAGACATGCAGGTTTGTAGGTTAACTGGCCTCTAAGACCACCCTAATGTGTAGGGAGTGGATGAGAAAGTGGGATAACCCAATGTGAACAAGTGATTGATGGTTGACATGGATTCACTGGGCTGAAAGGCCTGTTTCCATGCAGTATCTCTGAACTAAACAAAACCCAATTTTTTTCATCTTTGATAAAAAGTTACCATGCAGAATCTTATCAATGAAACCTGAAACATGACAATAGTTTCCGTGTGTATCTCCTCAAAAGCTCAACAATAGAGCCATACAGCATGAAAGGCTCTTTGGCCCAAGTCATCCGAAGATGCCCCATCCAAGTCAGTCTCAGTCTCATTAGCCTGCATTTGGCCCACATCCCTCTAAACCTTCCCTATCGATGTACCTGTATTTATTATAAATGTTGCTGTCGTACCTGCCTCAACCACTTACTCTGGCAGCTCATTCTGTATACCATCACCCTCTGCGTTAAAAAGTTGCCCCTCAGGCTCCTATTCCATTTTTCCTCCTCTCACCTTAAACCTGTCCTCTGGTTCTTGATTGACCTACCCTGGGGAAAAAAAGATTGTGTACTTTCAGCAGATCTATGCTTCTCATTATTTTATACATATCCATAAGATCACCCTTCAGTGTCCAACGCTCCAAGAATAAAGTCTTACTCGCCCAAACTCTCTCTGTTACTCAATCCTGGCAACATCCTGGTAAATCTTCTCTGCATTCTTTCCACCTTATGGGCGCCTTTCCTATAGCGGGGTATCTCTACTATAACAGGTCATCTCTCCTATAGCAGGGATCTCTGCTACAGCAGGGATCTGCTACTACACCTGGGCATCTCTGTAGCATGGAATCTTTCCCATGGCAGAGTAACTCTACTGCAGCAGGGTATCTCTCATATAGCAGGGCACTACTATAGCAGGGCATTACTGTAGCTGGGCATTACTATAGCAGGGCACTACTATAGCAGGGCATTACTATAGCAGGGCACTACTATAGCAGGGCACTACTATAGCAGGGGGCACTACTATAGCAGGGCTACTATAGCAGGGCATTACTATAGCAGGGCATTACTATAGCAGGGCACTACTATAGCAGGGCACTACTATAGCAGGGCATTACTATAGCTGGGCACTACTATAGCAGGGCACTACTATAGCAGGGCATTACTATAGCTGGGCATTACTACTATAGCAGGGCACTACTATAGCAGGGCACTACTATAGGAGGGCACTACTATAGGAGGGCACTACTATAGCTGGGCACTACTATAGCAGGGCACTACTATAGGAGGGCACTACTCTAGCTGGGCATTACTAATGGATTAAAAGGTGTGAAAAGAACAAATTAAAGTCAACACTATAGGAGGGACCAAAGAAAGGTGCAGAGCCCACAATGGTACCATTGCTAGCTGTGACTAAGCAGGGCATTACTATAGTGGGCATTACTAAGAGGATACTATAGCTGGGCATTAAAGTGGGCATTACTATAGCGGCAGGACAATAGTGGGCATTACTAGTAGGAGGGCATTACTATAGGAGGTCATACTTGGGACTATAGAGAGAAGGGCATTACCCATGGATTAAAAGGTGTTGAACCTCAAAGTTCAACTCACTTGCAAATAAAGGTGAGCCCACAATGTTTAAGGATGTGGAAAAGGATCAGGTACAAAAAGTAAATGATAGGGAATTAGGAGGACTACGGGTTGGGACAGAGACAAGATTCCCCACACTGTTGGGCATCTCTCGATATGACTTTGTTTACATTATGTAACATTGTAGTAAATCGGTGATTAGGGGAGGGCACCACAATAACAGGGCATCTCTCGATATGACTTTGTTACATTACTCAACATTGTACTTCGGTGATTGCCAATCACCCCCCCCCCCCGGACACTCCAGCCACCAGGGGGAAAAAATGATTGCACTACTATGACTGTATGCACATAAATATATTTATCTATTGCTCATCTCTATTATCTCTATTATATCTATTACTCATCTCTATTATCTTTATTATAGCAGGGTATCTCTACAGTAACAAGGCATCTTTCCGATGGGCATCTTTTCCTATAGCAGGAACTGAACACAATACAAGTGCAGCCTCACCAACAACACTGGTTAGCCATGTGCAACATTTTGATATCCTGTGACCTACGTGAGCGCCACAGAGAGACACAAAATGCTGGAGTAACTCAGTGGGTCAGGCAGCATCTCTGGACAAAAAGGATAGGTGACATTTCTGGTCGAGACCTTTCCTCACACTCTACTTGAGCACCGTTCACTGTCTGATGATATATTCTGGTAATGTAGGTGACGTTGGAAAATTAAGACCAATCCATCAACAATTGCCTCTCAGTTATTTTACTATTCTCTGGTGGAAAGCATCAGAACCTGCAGCAAAATTTCATTTACACCACACTATGTTTTCATTGGTTTTTTTCCTTATGTATTAAATTCACCAAGTTGTTCTTCCTGATTCATTTTTTATGTTCTCTCGAGTCACAGCTATTTTATCCTCCTCGCTCAGACGGCTTATTTAAGAAGTCTGCCTTTTCCATGTTCTCCATTAACGGCTCATCTGCAACTACCTTCAACAAAACCACATTCCATTTTTACAATCCTAATATGCACTTAGCTATCATGCACATTTGAATTTGTTTAAAGTAATTCATTAACGGAATAAAAATATATTGTTAAAACAGAATGCTTGACGCACTCCAAGCAGAAGTGGAAATTAATGGAAATGCTCAAATGCGCATGGGTGGCACAATGTTAGGGAGCAGTAGAGTTTCTCACAGCGCCCAAGACCTGGGTTCGATCCTGACCATGGATGCTGTCTGTATGGAGTTTGTACATTCAGGTTTGTACGTTCACCCTGTGACTGTGTGGGTTTTCTCTGGGTGCTCCGGTTTCCTCCCACATTCCAATGATGTGCAGGATAATTGGTCCTTGAATCTGAATCTGAATCAGAGAAGGAAACTCTTTTGCCTCTTGCACAAAACTTCATAAATTCTGGAATGAAAATTTTGAAATTTTTACAAAACTATTTAACATAAAACTTGACCCTAAACGCTTAAAATGTGGATTTCAAATATGTCGGAAACATCACATCTCGAAGAAATGCGACTCCTCGTAGCAGGTAAAGCAGACCAATTCTTAGTGATTTGGTCTCCTTTTATCGACTTTTTACAAGCATATGGTGCAACATAATCATAGAAATCAAATGTTTCAGAACCAGCTGATGGGTGGCCAAGAACATTAAATAGGTATATCTCCCTCAATCTCCTTTTTTACTTCTTTTCTTTCTCTCTCTTTTTCTATTTCTTCTTTTCTCTCTCTTTCTTCTCTCCATCCCTCTGTACCTTTTTGTTTACTTCTCTCTTCTTTTGGGCTACCTTACTATCTCACGCACCAATCTCTATGATACTTCTCTTTTTTACTTCTTTTCTTTCTCTCTCTTTTTCTACTCTTTTCTTCCTTACTCCTGTTATATTGTTAAAAAAAAAATAATAATATTGGAAGAAAACATTGATTGATAACTGTACACACCTTAAAGGATCAATCTTGAGGTCCAAGCCCATAGCTCTCTGATGGTGGCAACACAAACAGATAGAGTGCTAAACAAAACATATTGTAAGCTTGAAGTCATATGTCAGGATAATAACCATTATAACCATATAACAATTACAGCACGGAAACAGGCCATCTCGGCCCTACAAGTCCGTGCCGAACAACTTTTTTTTCCCCTTAGTCCCACTTGCCTGCACTCATACCATAACCCTCCATTCCCTTCTCATCCATATGCCTATCCAAATTATTTTTAAATGATACCAATGAACCTGCCTCCACGACTTCCACTGGAAGCTCATTCCACACCGCTACCACTCTCTGAGTAAAGAAGTTCCCCCTCATATTACCCCTAAACTTCTGTCCCTTAATTCTGAAGTCATGTCCTCTTGTTTGAATCTTCCCTATTCTCAAAGGGAAAAGCTTGTCCACATCAACTCTGTCTATCCCTCTCATCATTTTAAAGACCTCTATCAAGTCCCCCCTTAACCTCTCTGCGCTCCAGAGAATAAAGACCTAACTTATTCAACCTCTCTGTAACTTAGTTGTTGAAACCCAGGCAACATTCTAGTAAATCTCCTCTGTACTCTCTCTATTTTGTTGACATCCTTCCTATAATTGGCCAACCAAAATTGTACACCATACTCCAGATTTGGTCTCACCAATGCCTTGTACAATTTTAACATTACATCCCAGCTTCTATACTAGTCATGAAATCATGTTGCACCTTTGTTGGACTTTTGTTGGGCTGCATTTGGAATATTGTGTGCACTTCTGGTCGCCCCATTGCAAGAAAGATGTGGAGGCTTTGGAAAGGTTACAGAGGAGGTTCATCAGAATGCTGCCTGGATTAAAGGGTAGTAGTTACAAGGAGAGGCTGGGCAAACTTAGATTGTTTTCTCTGGAATGTTAGATGTTGAAGGGGTACATGATACAAGTATATAAAATGATGAGAGGCAAAGATTGGGTGAAAAGTCAGAACTTCCCAGGGTAGCTTTAAGGGGCATATTTTTCTTAAACAAGTGTGTGGGGGGGGGGGGGGGGGGGGGTACTTGGAATGTGGTACCAGTGGTGGTGGTGGAGGTAGATGTGATAAAGATAGATATAGATAGATATGCCATTTATTGTCACTATACATGTACAATGAGATTAAAAGCAGCTCGTACTCAGTGCATACATATAATTTAGTACGAAAAACAAGAAACAGAAAACAAAACAAAAGGTGGAGGGGGGGGGATAGGTGCACAATTCTGCGGCGCTATATACATATCTACAAAGGCAAAATGGTGAAGGATGAATAGGTAGTATTCTTAGGCAGATGTTTAAAAATTATATTAAATATTTATAAAAAAAATTAAAAATATTAATAAATATTAAAAAATAAATAAATGCATTAAAGAGGCTTTTGGATAGGCAAATGGAAGTGCAGGGAATGGAGTGATTGGATCAAGTGCAGGCAGAGGAGATTGGTTTAAACCTGGCATTATGTTCAGCATGGACAGTGTGGGCCAAATGGCCTGTTCCTGTGCTGAACTGGTCTGTGTTCTATGGATCATAGTTATTTGCCACTATCAAACAGCACAGTATTAATTTGGTAATGGGTAAAGAGCTGGTGACTATATCAAAAGATATCAGTTCAGTTCATTATTGCCACATGTAGCAATCCAATGAATCCAAGGTTCAACAACTGATTTCAAAGATGACAAAGCTATCCCGTTAAGAAATATTTAGTTTATTGCCACCTGTACCGAGGGTGCAGTGAAAAGCTTTTGTTGCATGCTGACCAATCAGAGGAATGACAATACATGATTACAATTGAGCCATCTATAGTGTACAGATGGAGGGGGAAAAAAGGGAATAATGTTTAGTGCAAGATAAAATACAGTAAAGTTTGATTGAAGATAGCCCAAAGATCTCTAATGAAGTAGATAGTAGCTCAGGACTGCTCTCTAGTTGTTGGTACTTGCTTGATAAGAGCTGGGAAGAAACTGTCCCTGAATCTAGAGGTGTGCATTTTCTCACTTCTGTACCTCTTGCCTGGTGGGAGAGGGGAGAAGATGGGAGCGTCCGGGGTGGGACTGGTTCTTGATTATCCTGGTGGCCTTGCCAAGGCAGCGTGAAGTGTAGATGGAGTCAATGGAAGGGAGATTGATCTGCATTGATGGTCTGGGCACTTAAGGATCTCCAATGAGGTAGATGGTAGCTCAGGCCTGCTCTCTGGTTGTTGATTTGGTTTGGATGGTTAATTTTTCAGGTCAAGACCTTGTAGAGGGTCTCAAGCTTCAGAGAGTAAGGGATAGGCTTGTGCGGACAAGGACGAGGAGAATCTCATTGCTCAGCAGTCTGTGGATACTCAGCACTTTAATCCACTAAAGCCAAAATGAATAGATGCGTGAACACTGAGGGAATCAGACCATAGAGGAATCAGAGGAACACTCGAGGCACAGGATGGACCAATAGTTAGGCAGCAGGCTCCAGGGAACTCATGGCCTATTCCTGGTTATGTTCTTATTTAAGCAACAACCTAGTTAAAGGTTCTGAAGCTCTATGGCACAGAGCTGGGTTTTCTTAACTCTGTTAAACATAAAGGCACCTCTTCCACTGCAACAAAGGTGAGGATTGTGGAGTCACACAACACAATAAACAGAACCTTCAGTCCAACTCTTCCATATTAATTGGGGTTAACCGAGCAAGACCTCATTTGCCAGGATCTTTCTTGTTTGTTTATATCAAGTCATGCAGTCCAGCAAGGAGCCACAGATAACATATTTCTTAGGTTTAGTTTTATTTTTAGAGATACAGCGTGGATACAGGCCCTGCGATGACCTGCACACTAGTTCTATCTTACACACTAGGGGCAATTTACAGAAGTCAATTAACCTACAAACGCGGATGGTGGGGGGAAACTGAAGCACCCAGAGGAAACCCATGCGGTCATAAGTTCATGTTATAGGAGTAGAATTAGGCCATTAGGCCATTCAATCATGGCTGATTTCTGCCTCCTAATCCCATTTTCCTGTCTTATCTCCATAACCCGAGACACCTGTTCTAATCAAGAATTTGTCTACCTCTGCCTTCAACATATCCACTGACTTGGCCTTCACAGCCTTCTGTGGCAATGATCCATAGATTAACTACCCTCTGACTAAAGAAGTTCCTCCTCATCTCCTTTCTCAAAGAGAGCCCTTTAATTCTAAGGCTATGACCTCTGGTCCTACTCTCCCACCAGTGGAAACATCCTCTCCACATCCACTCTATCTATGCCTTTCATTATTCTGTAAGCTTCAATGAGGTCCCCCCTCAACCTTCTAACCACAAGCGAGTAGAGGCCCAGTGCTGTCAAACACTCATCATATGCTAACCCACTCATTCCTGGAATCAATCTTGCAAACCTCGTCTGGACCATCGGCACAGCCAGCACATCCCTCCTCAGATATGGGGCGCAAATTTGGTTACATGGTGAACGTACAAACTCCGTACAGATAACACCTTTAGTCGGATTCAAACCCTGATCCCCGGCAGCAACTCTACTGCTGAGCCACTGTGCCACCTAAAATGGTGCCTGATTTTCTATATGCATTCCACATAACTCCAGTACCACAACTCATTCATCCCTTCGACCACACCAGGGCCCATGCTGACCTACGATCACCCGTACACTAGTTCTATGTTATCCCAGTTTCACATCCTACACACTAGGAGCCCTGTGTGGTGCCTGGTCCAACTGAGCCCAAGAAATCGCCTGTTTATTGCACGGCTTATCAGAAACTGTTTAAGGGGCTGTCCCACTTGGGCGACCTAATCCACGAGTTAAGAAGAGTGTCTTCGACCTTCAAGCTCGAGGGCACTCGAGCTGGATCGACCGTCCACGTTGAAACCGCGAGCTGGGTCGACCGACCACACACACACACAACAACAACAACACACACACACACACACACACACACACACACACACACACACACACACACACATCGCAAAGGTGGTGGCCAGGGAGAGCGGGGAAGCGCTGTCTGAAATTCACACCCGCGATGAAGAGGAAGGTAAAACGGCTGCACAGTAACGGTAAGTCCTTTAGAGAGCGCAGGGGGGGAAGGGGATGGGGGGGGAGAAGGGGAGAGAGGGTTAGATAAGGAGAGAGAAGGGGAGTGAAAGGGGGGAAAAGTAGTGGAGACACCTTTAAGAAGTATAATAAAGTTTAGCAGGTATTTTACCATCCGGTAGGTTTTCCCTGGTCCTGAAAACGCCAATGAGCCAATCAAAACGCCCGGTCAGTGAAGGAGATTGCCTACGGCTGCCCTTGACTGCCTGTAACTAAATAGCGACCCCACTCCACTGCACTATGAGTTAAAAAGAACCATGTCGACCAAATTTTAGTTGCGGATAAATTTTCAGCATGCTGAAAATTTTCCGCGACCTAGCTGAGGCCACGAGTATTCGGGAACTTCCCTCGAGCACGAAGGCGAGTTCCAGTGACCTCATAAGACCTCCTAGGACTTTGTGTCAACCATGCTGCGAGTTTGAAGGTCGAAGACACTCTTCTAAACTCGCAGATTAGGTCGCCCAAGTGGGACAGCCCCTTTATTTTGGTGCTTGACAATTCTAGTTATGGGAGTTCAAAAGACATCTCATGCAATATTATTAAATTGGAATCAAATGGACCTTACTCAGCTTCAACCTCCAATCAACCTCTCCTGACCTACAGCTGGACAACTAAGTAAGCTTAATAGGAATGCCAAACACTTATGATTCACAATTAATGATATTCACAGAAAGAGACACGGGTAACTGCAAACGCTGGAATCTTGCATAGTACACAAAGTGCTGGAGTAACAACGGGTCAGACAGCATCACAGGAGAACATGGATATACAAAGTTTTGTATCGGACCCTTCTTCAGAACTGCTGATTGCAGTAAGGAGGAGAAAGTTGTAAAAGAGGTGGGGTGTGATAAATATAGAAACAAAGAAAGGCAGATGCTGGTTAATGCACAAAAGGACACAAAGTGCTGGAGTAACTCAATAGGCCAGGCAGCATCTCTGGAGAATATGGCTCTGTAATGTTTCAGGTTGAGACCCTTCTGCAGACTGAATAAGGCTCTCGACCTAAAACGTTACCCAAGACAACAAAAAAAGACAAGAATATATTCACAGAACAAGAGACATATCTTCTCCAAATTACAATCTAAATTTGAGTGAGAGCCAGCACTCCTTGTTGAAACTCAATCTTATGACATGATTGTTAATAATCAAACCAGATCTGTTAATCCTGCCAAAAGCATGTCAAGACAAGCAGATCAGAAAATTGCCATGTCACTATCTGCAGCGAGCTGCAAAAAAATCATTTATTTTACAGCTCAGAATTCTGCACCCAAAGTAATTATTCTACAGATAACTGATGTCAAACAAGAGCAAGGAACTCTATGGAGACAATGCTGAGATCAACAAGATGTGCATCAACAGCTGGTAAAGCTTACCTCAGGCAAGGTGGTTCCCTAATAGGCTAATTGTTGGCTCGGGGCGGTGTGATCCCAAGAGAGATACATCCTACATCGTTGCGAACAGTGGAAGAAGGGAGGGGGGGAAATGAGAAGAAGAGAGAAGGGTAATGAATACAGAAGTTACCTAAAGTTAGAGAATTCAACGTTCATACCGCTGGAGATTGACACAAAATGCTGGGGTAACTCAGCGGGACAGGCAGCGTCTCGAGAGAGAAGGAATGGGTGACGTTTTGGGTCAAGACGCTTCTTCAGACTGAGAGTCAGGGGAGAGGGGAAACTAGTGATATGAAAAGGTACAAAACAAATCAGAGCTGGCACCAGTGAATACTTTCATACCATTGGGTTGTAAGCAACCCAAGCAAAATATGAAGTGCTGTCTTACTCCAATTTGCATGTAGCCTCCCTCTGGCAATGGAGGAGGCCCTGGAGAGAAAGTTCAGTGTTGGAATGGGAAGGAGAGTTAAAATGGGAAGGGGAGCTTCAGAGAGAGGATACCTTGACATCGTCTCCTCGAGCTAATTGGTGAATTTAGGACACCAGCGGCAGTTGTATTCACAAATATAAAATAAAACTTAATGTCAACTGTAAAGAGGAGTCATAACACACTGTGTCTTTACTACTGTTTATTTATGATACACATACGTTGCTGCCCTAGCTGTTCGTGGTCTGTCACCGGAACTAGAGAGAGGGATCAATGGGTGGGAAGGTTGTAATTATACTTGTGATGTGGGGAGTGGTTAGTAGTGGTGAGGTCACTATGTTAAAGGTACATGCACATGTCATCTACATCAACTAAGCATACTTTGGTTCAGCATATTTGTAATTGAGAATAAATTTATTTGTAATTTATCATTATCCTATCAGAGCCAAGCACAAAGTCATTATCTGCAAGGAGCTCCCAAAAATAAAAAATAAACATTTATTTTACAACTGATTCCAGATTGTTTACCAAACTAGTCAAATATAATCCTTCCTCAGGATTTCACCATAGATTCCCAGCAGAGCAACACTCAGTATATACTGTAAGTTGGGATGTTAATTTCCAGCTGTACAAGGCATTGGTAGGGCTACAGTTGGAGTATTGTGTTCAGTTTTGATCACCCTCCTATAGGAAACACTGTGTTAAAGCTAGACAGAGTGTATAGATGATTTACAAGGATGTTGCCAGGACATGAGGGCTTGAGCTATAGGGTGAGACTGGCCAGGTTCAGATTTTATTCTTTTGAGCGTCGGAGGATGAGGGGTGATCTTGTGGTGGTGTATAAAATCATGAGGGGGATAGGTAATGTAGGAAGGAACAGCAGATACTGGTTTAAAATGAAGATAGACATAAAATGCTGGAGTAACTATGAGGCAGCATCTCTGGACGAAAGGAATTGGTGACGTTTCAGGTCGAGACCAGATGCACATAGTCTTTTACCCAGAATAGGGGAATCAAGAACCAGAGGACATTGATTTAACATGAGGAGGGAAAAATTAAATAGCAATCTTTAGGGGCAGCTTTTTCACACAGAGGATGGTGGGTATATGGAACAAGCTGCCAGAGTAAGTAATTTAGGCAGATACGACAGCAAGATATAAGATATATTTGGACAGGTGCATGGATAGGAAAGGTTTCGAGGGATACAGGTAAAACATGGGCAGGTGGGACTAGTGTAGATGCGGCCCTTGGTGGACATGGGCAAGATGGGCAGAAGGGCCTGTATCCATGATGTATGACTCTGAAGAGCATATGAAAAACTGTTTTCTCTCTTGGATGACAATTGCTATGTATGCACAGTACCATTTCCATATTATATTTTCATGATTTGACAATGACAGAGAGGCTTATTATTGGATTTTTCTTTAGGACACCGAGTAATTGAATCTAACCCAATCTTCAGAGGATGGAGCTGGTATTTTTCATCAAGGCCGAACCTATAATATCATTGAGTCACAGAAACACAGACACTGTGGCTAGCCTTAAGTCAATTCCATTCACTCCACGTCACATTAGGAAATTGCAGCTGGTGTTCTCGTGCGCGGAGCTGGGAACGTGCCCGGGGAGGGAGGCCACTCAGCCCAACCCCTGCTGGCCCAGTGGGAGGGGAGAGAGTTGGTTGGGGGACCCATGGGCAGACCGGTTGAGGGAGACAGTGCAGTGCTTCTCGATGGGGGAGTGGGCAGCAGGAGGCCCTGCAACAACCTGGGGTTCAACTGGACCACGGTCTAGTATGTGGACCGGAGGGGCCTGCAGTGGCACAGAGTCAACCCTGCAATGATCCCAAGACAACGGGCCTTAATGGTCAGGTTAACAGTTCTACACCAATGACAACTGGGACTTGAAAATGGCGCCAAATCTGGTGACTCAGTATACTGTGTCAGTGTACTACTACTTCAGTTTAGGCATTACTTTAAAGATACAGTGCGGAAACAGGCCCTTCAGCCCACTGAGTCTGTGCTGACCAGTGATCACACCATACACTATCCTGCACACAAGGGGGGATTTTATCAAAGCCAATTAACCTACCATCCTGCATGTCCTTGGAGTGTCGAAGGAAACCGGAGAACCAGGAGAAAACCCACGCAGTCACAGTGAGAGCATACAAACTCCATACAGACAGCATCCGTAGTCAGGTTCGAACCCAGGTCTCTGGCGCTATGAGACAGCAACTCTACCTCTGCTCCACTGTGCCGCCATGAATGCTACTGTAGTATACTACTACAATACACTTTACTGCACCTGAGGTGCTTACCTAAGATGTATCTTAGTGCCTATGTATAGAAACGTGTACAGTACTGTACACAAAACCAAATTTCACTATACCTCAGTACATATGATAAATAAAATACCATTGCATAAAGCACTATTGATTGGTGATCCAAATAGCTTTCCACAATGAATAGCTATTTCAATGCAGCTCGAAATGTGGCATCTGCCCAGCACAATGGGAAATTATCCACCACATCCACATCCACCAGGGGAAATCTAGTCAGCAAGGTACATCGGCCAATCCCCAATCATTGGCAAGGTCATGAGAGTCGCTGCCAAATGCCTCTCACTCACCAATACCCGTCTGACCAATGCTTACTATGGGATCGATAAACAATTCATCACTGTCAATGCCAACTACAATGTTGCTGAATACTAGAGATGAGAAGAAGGATACTGCCCCAACACCAAGGACCCATTGGACCAAATGGGGCATTAAAGTAGTTTAGTCAAATTATTTAACGGAAAGTGGAAAGGTTCGAGATGGTGAGATGAGAGCTGTAAGTGGAATGCCGAGGCAAGTGGTAACATTTTTCTTAGGTTGTATATCAACCATCCTACCACCAACTAGAGAGCGGTCCTGAGCTACCATCTACCTCATTGAAGAGCTTTGGCCTATCTTTAATTGGACTGTACTGGGCTTAATCTTGCACTAAACGTTATTCCCTTTATTCCGTATCTGTACACTGTGAAAGGCTTGATTGTAATCATGTATTCTCTTTTTGCTGACTGATTAGCACGCAACAAAAAGCTTTCCACTATACACCAGTACACGTGACAATACATTAAACCAAACATCTTGCACTAAGGTTGCTATCATTGGAGGGTATTACCTCAACCTCTGAACACCATGCTAGGAGTACCTCGGGACATTCAACACTGACTTACTTCAAATGCTTTAACGATGGCCAAAGTGTGATCATGTTACATTTATTGTCACGTGCACCAATTGGTACAGTGAGATTCGAGTTCCCACACAGCCATACAAATGAAAGAACACAACGTGTCCCACTGTGAGGTTCAGTCATCTTCCTCTTTGTTCACCCGTGGTCGGGGCTTTTGAAGCCTCCGCAGTCACCACACAGGCAGCCCAATGCTTCAGGCCCTCTTGCCGGGATGATGAAACTCCAACATCGGAACGGAAGAACTCTCTCAGCAGCTTGGAGTTTGCGAATCGGCCACTTCTTACCGGAGACCGCGGCTCCCATAGTCCACAGGCCGAGCTGGACGGAGCTCCAACACTGGCGACCCTCGGCAAAGGATCCCAGGACTCCGCGGTTACAGTTACAGTCCGCAAACCATAGCTCCACGATGTTAAAGCAGCTGGCCCAACACTCCGGAGCTCCACACGGCGATCCCCGGTAAGGCATCGCCAGCTCCACGATGGAATTTAGTGTTGCGCCGCTGCTGAAGCTCTGATAGCCGCGAGGGGGAGGGGGGCGAGGATGCGACTTGGAGAAAAGACACAACTCCGACCAGGAAGTGACTGAGAATACGGTTTCCCCTCTCCCCCCACCCCCCCATGCCCCACGTAAAAAAGACTAAGATACCTTATAAAACATACTTTTTTTTTAATTTATTTTTTATTTTTATTAGAAGTTAATACAATACAAAACAAGACAGTGGTACCTAATTTTAGGTGCCGACTATGTCATAACGTAATATATTCTATGTACAACCTCTAGTTTTATGTTTTTGAAAAGGAAGTAAGAAAGACAGGAAAAAAAAATAGAGAGAAGAAAAAGAGGAAAAATAGATAGTAGAAAATAGAAAAACGTGAAGTGTGTATATAAGAAAAGAAAGAGTACAAAGTAGAAATAGGAGAGAAAGACCCTTAAAAAAGAATTTTTCAAATCTTTATTCGGAGATGTAAATCTATCCATGACCTGACCTGAAATCAGTAATCTTTACGGTACCGCTGCATCATATGATTCCAAAAAGTCGATGAAAGGAGACCAACTCCTTAAGAATTGCGCTGTGAGACAGCAACTCTACCTCTGCTGCATTTATTTATTTATTAGTCGGAGTCTCATTTCTTCAACGTGTGCTACGTCCATCATATTCCTAATCCACATTTTAATAGTTGGTATAGCTGTATTTTTCCAAAATTTAAGTATCAATTTCTTTCCTATTATTAACCCATAATTAAAAAAACCTTTTGGTCTTTATTTAAATTGATATCTTCTACTATTATTCCAAATATAATCCATTCCATATTAGGTTCTATTCTTGACTTGAAAAGCTTTGTAAATATAGCAAATATATCACTCCAAAATGTATTCAACTTTGTATATCCTACAAATGAATGTGTTATATTAGCGTTTTGAAACAAACATTTATCGCATCTGGGAGAGACGTTGGGTAGAATTTATTCAACCTCGTTTTTGAATAATATAGTCTATGTAATAATTTCAATTGAATTCAATTATGTCTTGCATTAATGGAACAATTATGTGTGTTCATCAGATACTTTTCCCATCTATCTTTTGGGATCTTTATCATTAGTAGATGTTCCTAATCTTCTCTTAGTGCCTCTGTTGAGGGAATATATTTAATATATTTAATCTCTATTTAATATATTATTATAAAAGTATGATATTAGTTTTTGTGAATCAGCCTTAATATTCATAGCTTCTTCTAAAGGGTCTAAAAATATAGTTTGAAATCTATGTGTATATTTCTTCATAAAGTCACATACCTGTGTATATTTAAAATATTGATTATCATTCAGTTTAAATTTTGATTTTAATTGTTGAAATGATAACAATTTGCCCAATTCATACATATTTCCTACTTTCCTAATCCCCAGTCTATCCCATTGTTTATATGTTTTGTCGATAAGAGATGGTTTGAATGCAGGGTTGTTCAATAGTGGGGTTAGTACTGATAGATTATTTAATTTCAAGGATAATTTTATTTGTTTCCAAATTCTTATTGTATTGTGAATAATTGGGTTCTTCTTATATATTATACTATTCAATTTTATCGGTGAGAACAAGATCGTTCCTATATCGTACGGGAAACACTCCTCTTTCTCCATTCTTATCCACTCCGACTGGTGAGTGGAACTATCCAACCAGTACATTATGTTCTTAATATGCACTGCCCAGTAGTAATACGTAAAGTTAGGTAATGATAAACCCCCAACTTCTTTAGGTTTACACAAATGCTTTCGTCGAGTTCTGTGTGCTCTATAATCCCATTCAAATTAGTGATATTAGAATCTAGTTTTTTGAAAAAATGTTTTGGAATATATATTGGGATCGCTTGAAACAAATATATTAATTGTGGTAAGAAAGTAATTTTTATAGCGTCAATTCTACCTATCAATGAGAGCGGGAACGTTTTCCGAAATTTAATCATATCATTCAGTTTATTTAATAGTGGCATAAAATTGGCACTAAATAATGATTTATGGCTTCTCGTAATTTGAATACCCAAATACTTGAATCTGTTGCGATTTTGAAAGGAAATTTTAATAAGTGTCTCGCATCCTGGGGTTTTAAAGACATAATTTCGCTTTTATTCCAATTTATTCTGTATCCTGAAAAAGAGCCGAATTCCTCAATTAGTGTTAATAAGGTGGGTATACTCGTTTGTGTATTAGTAATATATAAAAGAATATCATCAGCATATAATGAAATTTTATTCTTTGAGTCCTTAGTATTATATCGGATATTCGGATGATTTCTAATCCTTTCAGCCAGCGGTTCTATCATAAGGGCAAATAGCAATGGTGATAAGGCACAACCCTGCCTATTACCCCTTGATAAATAAAATTTTGGAGATAACATATTATTAGTTAATATTCTTGCCGTAGGTTTATCATAAAATAGTTTAACCCATCTAAGAAAATTCTCTCCCGTGTTAAATTTTTGGAGTACCTTGTATAAATACTGCCATTCTACCTGATCAAATGCCTTCTCTGCATCCAGCGTAACAACGGAAATATCTTCAATGTCCTCTTTGTGAGAGTACATTATATTGAAAAGCCTTCTCAAATTATTAAATTATTGTCTTTTGGGTATAAATCCCATTTGATCCTGGTTTACCAATTTGTTAATATAATTATTCAGTCTTCTAGCTAGAATCTTTGCTAAAATTTTCTGATCCGTATTTAGAAGTGATATAGCTCTGTAAGAACCCGGTTCCTCTAAATCTTTATTTTTTTTGGTATAAGCGTTATTGTTGATTCTGGTAAAGTTTCTGGTAGTTTATTTTCAGTATAAGCCTGCATGCATAAGTTGAGTAATCTTGGTACAATTGAGTCCTGAAATCGTTTATAAAATTCATTACTAAAACCATCTGGTTCTGGGGTCTTCCCATTTTTCAGTGCGTTTATTATTTGTTTTATTTCTTCACTAGTAATCGGTGCTCCTAATTCCTCTTGTTCTAAACTATCCAATTTAGGGAGATTGCAATTATCTAAAAAATGTGTAATTTTACTATCATCTGTATTTATTTTAGTTGTGTATAAATTATAATAAAATTGGGCAAACCTTTTATTAATATCCTTTGGTAGTATTAGAAGCTCACCCTTATCAGATTTAATTTTAGTGATAGTATTTTCCTTTTCTTGTTGCCTCAGTTGCCTCGCTAGTAATTTATGTGGCTTAGAAACATAGAAACATAGAAATTAGGTGCAGGAGTAGGCCATTCGGCCCTTCGATCCTGCACCGCCATTTAATTGATCATGGCTGATCATCCAACTCAGTATCCCGTACCTGCCTTCTCTCCATACCCTCTGATCCCCTTGGCCACAAGGGCCACATCTAACTCCCTCTTAAATATAGCCAATGAACTGCCTCAACTACCCTCTGTGGCAGAGAGTTCCAGAAAAAAAAGTTCTCCTCATCTCGGTTTTAAAGGATTTCCCCCTTATCCTTAAGCTGTGACCCCTTGTCCTGGACTTCCCCAACATCTGAAACAATCTTCCTGCATCTAGCCTGTCCAACCCCTTAAGAATTTTGTAAGTTTCTATAAGATCCCCTCTCAATCTCCTAAATTCTAGAGAGTATAAACCAAGTCTATCCAGTCTTTCTTCATAAGACAGTCCTGACATCCCAGGAATCAGTCTGGTGAACCTTCTCTGCACTCCCTCTATGGCAATAATGTCCTTCCTCAGATTTGGAGACAAAAACTGCACGCAATACTCCAGGTTATCCCCAAATACTCCAGGCTTATCCCCAAATTCAAAGTTTGCCTGTTTTGTAATTTGAAATAATCTTATTACTCTTGCCAATAATATTCTATTGAGTTTATATTTCAATAAGGTTATCTTATTATGTTTATCTATGGTTGGGTCAGTTGCATTGTCCAATTCTAGTAATTTTATTTTCTGTTCTATCCGCTGAAGTTCTCTTTTATTTTCTTTATTTTGAAAACTTTGATAAGAGATTATAGCACCGCGCATGTATGCCTTAAAGGTTTCCCATAATAGCGATACGGAAATACCTGGCGTCTCATTTATTTCAAAAAAAAATTTTGTTTGTTCTTTTATATACTCATAACCCTGCGGGTTATTTAATATTTGTGCATTGAATCTCCAAAAAGGGTTTATACCCGACATTCCCTCAATTTTAAGTATAAAAATCAGTGGTGAATGATCGGAAATAATACTATTATGGTATGATGGTTTAGTCGTATGCGGGATTAATTTTGTATCCAATAAAAAATAGTCAATTTGTGAATAAGTTTTATGAACTGATGAGTAAAACGAATATTCCCTTCCACTTGGGTTTGCTATTCTCCAAACATCAGTTATGTTATTATTTGTTATATGTATTTAAAAATTCATAGGTCTTAGTTTTAACAAGGCGCTTCCCTACCTTTATTGATTTATCTCAATATGGGTCTATAACACAATTAAAATCTCCCCCCATTATTATATTTTGAAAATTATGCTCTGCAATTATATCTACTATTTGCTTAAAAAATTGGGGGTTATCAAAATTAGGCGCGTACATATTTACCATAGTTAATGGTGTATTATAAATTTCTCCCGTGACTATAACGTATCTTCTCTCTTTATCAGGTATGGACTTCTTTAATTTAAAAGGTATACCTTTCCGAATTATAATGGCTGTGCCTCTTGCTTTAGAAGTGAATGCGGAGTAATAGGTTTGACCTATCCAATTTGCCCTTAATCTGATCTGAGTTTGTTGTTTCAAATGCATTTCTTGTAGGAAAGCAATATCTATATTTAATGATTTTAATTGTGCCAGAATATGTAAATAATAGATCATATAGTACTGATCATACTAAACATACTTTTAACACACTAAAAAATAACAAAAGAGTGAAATGACGGACAGACTGCTGGCGAGGCTGCCGCGCGCGGCTCCACCCAAAGTTTGGAATGGACATGGGTGCTTTCCTGACCTGTGTAACTTTATGACAATGATTCTTAAGTCCGTCACTGGAAATATTATACACATATTATACACGTGAATTAAATCAAGATTTCCTGACAATCCCATTAGGCTACGCCAGAGCAAGGCTACAACAAGTGTCAAAGAGTGTAAATAATAAAGGCCTGAAATATTATGTCACATACGTCACAACACGGACATGGTGGACCAATTGAATAACTACTTTGGTTCCGTCTTCACCAAAGAAGACATAAATAATCTGCTGGAAATGACAGGGGACCACGGGTCAAATGAGATGGAGGAACTGAGTAAAATCCAGGTTAGCCAGGAAGTGGTGTTAGGTAAATTGAATGGATTAAAGGCCGATAAATCCCCAGGGCCAGGTAGGCTGCAAGGTGGGGGGCAGTGTTAGCTGTGAGGAGGATGCTAGGATGCTGCAAGGTGACTTGGATAGACTGGGTGAGTGGGAAAATGCATGGCAGATGCAGTATAATGTGGATAAATGTGAGGTTATCCACTTTGGTGGCAAAAACAGGAAAGCTGACTATTATCTAAATGGTGACCGATGAGGAAAAGGGGAGATGCAACGAGACCTGGGTATCATGGTACACCAGTCATTGAAAATAGGCATGCAGGTGCAGCAGGCAGTAAAGAAAGCAAATGGTATGTTGGCGTTCATAGCAAAAGGACATTAGTATAGGAGCAGGGAGGTTCTGCTGCAGTTGTACAGGGTCTTGGTGAGACCACACCTGGAGTATTGCGTACAGTTTTGGTCTCCAAATCTGAGGAAGGACATTATTGCCATAGAGGGTGGAGATTGAGGGGGGATCTTATAGAAACGTACAAAATTCTTAAGGGATTGGACAGGCTAGATGCAGGAAGATTGTTCCCGATGTTGGGGAAATCCAGGACAAGGGGTCACAGCCTAAGGATAGAGGGGAAATCCTTTAGAACCGAGATGAGAAAAACATTTTTCACACAGAGAGTGGTGAATCTCTGGAACTCTCTGCCACAGAAGGTAGTTGAGGCCAGTTCATTGGCTATATTTAAGAGGGAGTTAGATGTGACCCTTGTGGCTAGAGGGATCAGGGGGTATGGAGAGAAGGCAGGTACGGGATACTGAGTTGGCTGATCAGCCATGATCATATTGAATGGCGGTGCAGGCTCGAAAGGCCGAATAGCCTACTCCTGCACCAATTTTCTATGTTTCTATGTTTCTATCAGTAATAAAGCTTGAATCCATCAAAGTACTGTATCACTAATAGAGTCCGAAGAAGGGTCTCGACCTGAAACGTCACCAATTCCTTCTATCCAGAGACGCTGTCAGTCCCGCTGAGTTACTCCAGCTTTTTGTGTCTATCCTCGGTGTAAACCAGCATCTGCAGTTCCTTCCTACATAAGCTATCACTAATGGCTCTTATGAAAGCACAATAATAGAATTATCCATTTGTTTTCCGTCTACATCATACTGTTGCCAAAACTAAAACAGAACGTACATGCTTTATGTCTCGGTGAAAAGAAATATAATTGAGTTTGGTTTTGCATCAAATGTCCTTTGAAATCTTACAATCGGTGAAATAGTTCTGTCCATCACGACTAAAAAAGATTAGATAATAAATTGTGAGTCCGTTCCAGGCAAGTGCAAATTCCAGGAATTCACATGGAATGCATTCGGTCAAAAGGACCATTTCACCGATTCACAGGATTCAGGGTAAATTTCCAGAAGCAACATAAATCAGTTGGAGATTCACCAACAGTTTATGATGAAACACATCTGCTCTTTCTTTGCCAATGTCTCCTGAAAATTCAAGGCTTTGACATATTTGGAATTTAATCTCGATCATCTAAGGTTAACCTGAAAACAATGAGAATAGGAGCACAAATAGGCCATTCACCCCTTTGGAGATGCTCCACCTTTTAACGCAATCATAGAACGCATAACACATGAACGTTCCCTTCATTCCACAATGTCCATGCCAAACATGATGTCAAGTTCATCACAGCTGCCTGCATGTGATCCATACCCCTCCATTTCCTGCATATCCATGTGCCTAACAAAAAAAATGTAAACGCCACTATCATATCTGCTTCCACCACCATCCCTGGCCAATGCGTTCCAGGCACCCACCATTATCTGTGTACAAAACTTGCCCTCAGATTCCAATCAAATTTCCCCGTCTCTGACTTAAACCTATGCCGTCTAGCCTTTGATATTTCCATTCAAGTATAAAGGTTCTACCCTATCTATGCCTCTGACATACTTCTATTAGATCTCCCCTCAATCTCTGATGCTCCAGAGAAAACAATCTAAATTTGTCCAACCTCTCATAGGTAAAACCATCTAATCCAGGCAGCATTCTGGTAAGCCTCTTCTGCACCCTCTCCAAGGCTTCCACATCCTTCCTCTAATGGGGAGGCCAGAACTGCACACTATACTCCAAATACGACCCGACCAAAGTCTTATAAAACTACAATGACTTCCTGACTCTTACTCTCAAGGCCCCGACTGATGTAGGCAAACATAACATACATCGTCTTTGTCACTATCAACTTGTGTTGCTAATCATCCAAATCAATATCTTATTCCAGCTCTCTCCCCATAAGCCTTGATGATTTTAGCCATTGGAACATAATATAATTCATTCTTGAATATATTTAATGATATGGCCTCAATTATTTTCCCTGGTAGAGAATTCCACAGCCAAACCATGTTTTGGGTGGTGAAATTCCTCCTCATCTCTTTCCCAAATGGCTTACCCATATCCTAGCCAGGGGTAAGCAGGGCAAGGAAACCTGGATTAGTTTAGTTTAGAGATACAGCGCAGAAACAGGCCCTTCGGCCCACTGACTGGATGCCAACCAGCAATCCCCGTACACTAGCACTATCCTACACACTAAGGACAATTTAGAATATTTACCAAAGCCAATTAACCTACAAACCTGTCGTCTTAGGAATGTGTGAGAAAACCCACATGATCACAGGGAGAACATACATAGTCCACATAGACAGGATCTTACAGACAGCACTCGGATTGAACCCGGTTCTCTGGCGCTGTGAGGCAGCAACTGCACCACTGCAACATCGTGCAGCCCCTCATGTTGATGGATATTAAGGGAAGTATAACGAGAAAAGAGGAAATATATAATATAGTTGTGATGGGGAGTATAAAAAATTTATGGAGCAGCTTAAAAAGGAATTTAGGAAGGCTAAGAGGGATATGCACCTTGGTGCAGGAAATTGCAGGTTAACTTGCCCAGTTAGACAACTTGGTCAGCATGGACAAGTTGTGCTAATGGCCTCTTTCCATGTTGTTTCACCCCATGAATCTATCTTACGGTTGTGGCCCCTGGTTCTAGACTTCCCCACCATTGGGAATACTCTTCCAAATTTAGTAATTCCAGTCCCACAAGTATTTTGAGTTTCAAACAGGTCTTCTCTCTCTTCTAGACTCTGGGGAGCACAAGCCCACTGATTCCATTCTCTCTTCCTATAGTCAATCTTGCCATGTCAGGAACCATGTTATTGCACTCTGCCTGTAGCAAGGACCTCATTCCTCAGATAAGACTAAAACAACATGCAGTTCACTCAGTACTGTGCAATTACGTTGGCATACCCTTGTTCCTGATGGTCTACAAGATGGCATCCAAGTCAGGCGACTCTCAGCAAGCTGGTTCCAGAAATGCATCTGCAATCACACATTACAATCGCTCCACTCTTATAAATCTCTACGCCAATAACATTTCTTACTTTAACTGCGTTATTCTTAATAAACATTATTCCCTTTATTATGTGTCTGTACACTGTGGACGGCCCGATTGTAATCATGTATTGCATTCCGCTGACTGGTTAGCACACAATGAAAAGCTTTTCACTGTACCTCAGTACACGTGACAATAAACTAAACTAAAACTTAGTTTCCATAGGATGTGACTAAAGCATGCTATTCCCATGCTTTAAAAATAGTACTTGAATCACGCTCTTTTCAACAAATATTACATATCTAAAGTACATTTTAACAGCTTTGAACTTGAAGGGTACAAGATGACACTTGAAACGCAGTGACTCGTGTTCTCAGTGTAATCTACTATATTTTCAGTCTTGTACTTAAGTATGATTATGCCTATGCATAGTAAGGTTTTTACTGAACTGTGTGAAAAAAATGAAATTTCACTGTAGCTAGGTACACGTAACAGTATAGTACCGTTGAATAAAGTACATTGAATTGAATATGTTGGAAGGAACTGCAGATGCTGATTTATACCAAAAATAGACATAAATTGCTGGAATAACTTCACAGGTCAGGCAGCATCTTTGGAGAAAAGGAATTGGTGACGTTTCGGGTCGGAACCCTTCTTTTGACTGAAAGCAGAGGTGCGGGCGGTGGTGGGGGGGTGGGGGGAGGAGCGGGGATTACACTGAAAGGCCAGAAAAAATCAGGGCCAGCAACAATGACCCCAGGAAGCATGAAGTCCATAATGGCGTGTTGTTGGCTGGTGAAGGTGTGCTAATGGCAGGGATACAAGGATGCGAACAGTGGAACTGGTAGGACAACAAGAGTGGGGGAGGGGGCGGATAGAGGGGAGGGTAGAAAATTTGCAGCTGTTGTGTTTGAATTGAATTGAATATACTTTAATGACATCCAGTCTAGTTGCATCTCACCTTTCTTAATCTGTTGCCCCTCGGTTAATAATTTGCCTTGTTGTTCTGGCCATGAAAGGGGATAAACACACAATTGTCCGCATTGTATTGCATCTCTCCACTCCCCCAGCTTGTCTAAATCACACTGCAGCCTCTCTACATCTTCACAGCTCACACTCCCACCCAGCTTCATGATATCTGCAACTTGAAGATATGATTAAACCATTAATAGCTATTACATTCAGATGGGTTCCACGTAATTAATGCTGTGATACCCTTATAGTTCATACTGCTGCTTGGAAAAACACAACTTTATTCCTATACTTCTTCCTGTCTGTCAAGTAAGTCAATATAATATCGTGTGCTTTAACTTTGGACAACAACTTCCAATGTGGGACATTATCAAAAATCTTTGATAAATGTATATTCATTGGTTCTTCCCCATCCACTATGTTATATCCTCAACACGTTGTGGGCACCACAGTGGCGCTGTGGTAGAGCTGCTGCCTTACAGTGTCAGAGACCTGGGTTTGATTCTGATCTCGGGTGCTGTCCATGTGGAGCTTGCATGTTCTCCCTGTGACTGTGTGGGTTTCCTCAGGGTGCTCCGGTTTCCCTCCACAACCCAAAGATGGGTAGGTTTATAGACTAATTGACCTCTAAATTGCTACTAAAGTGTAAGGAGTGGATGTGAAATTGGGGTATCATAAAGCTAGTGTGCCGCTTTGGAAGTGGGAGGAAACCACAGAAAGGAACATGCAAACTTTCTGCAGACAGCACCCATGATCAGGCACAAAGTCAGGTCTCTGGTGCTGCAAGGCAACAACTCTATTGGTCTACCACTGTGCCGTCCTTCTTCTAGAATGGATCCTCTTCTGGGACCAAAATGCAAAGAGAATCATTTTGCTGAGTTCATCTTCATCAATTTCCTGAGATCACCATTGACCAGAAATTCAATTGTCCAGTCTCAGAAGCATCCTTCATAGCAAAAGGATTTGAGTATAGGAGCAGGGAAGTTTTACTGCAGTTGTACAGGGTCTTGGTGAGACCACACCTGGAGTATTGTGTACAGTTTTGGTCTCCTAATCTGAGGAAAGACATTCTTGCCATAGAGGGAGTACAGAGAATGTTCACCAGACTGACTCCTGGGATGGCAGGACTTTCATATGAAGAAAGACTGGATCGACTCGGCTTATACTCGCTAGAATTTAGAAGATTGAGGGGGGATCTTATAGAAACTTACAAAATTCTTAAGGGGTTGGCCAGGCTAGGTGCAGGAAGATTGTTCCTGATGTTGGGGAAGTCCAGAAAAAGGGGTCACAGTTTAAGGGTAAGGGGAATTCTTTTAGGACCGAGATGAGAAAAACATTTTTCACACAGAGAGTGGTGAGTCTGTGGAATTCTCTGCCACAGAAGGTAGTTGAGGCCAGTTCATTGGCTATATTTAAGAGGGAGTTAGATGTGCCCTTGTGGCTAAAGGGATCAGGGGGTATGGAGAGAAGTCAGGTACAGGATACTGAGTTGGATGATCAGCCATGATCATATTGAATGGCGGTGCAGGCTCGAAGGTCCGAATGGCCTACTCCTGCACCTATTTTCTACGTTTCTACGTTTCTAGAAGAACCGTATTTAGGAAAGCAAGTCCGAGGCAGAGTGTTTTGTTGTGTGTGACTTTCCACCATCACTTAGTCACGTGTCAGATGCAAGATATATTACACTCCAACTGATTGAGCTCCTGTCTCACAGCGCCAGAGACCCGGGTTCGATCCTGACCACGGGTGCTGTCTGTGTGGAGATTTGTTGTGCTGGTTTCATAAGAATTCAGATTGCCTATTTAACTCTCGAGAAATGCTGCCTACCCCCTGTTACTTGAACATTTTTGTGTCAATTTTCGGTGTAAAACCATCTGCCAGTTTGTTTTCAGAGGGAAATGAGGATTGGGTGGGAAGGAAGCCTTGAAGTACACCAGTGGCTGGACGTCCAAAAAGTTGAGAAGGGAAAGGCATACTCTCATGTTCTTCCAAGAGAGCAAGAGGCACTTAATATGTACTGGCACTGGAACAGTGATATTCTTACTTGCTGCCGCTTTACACGCACATTGAATGCAACAACGCAATAAATTAAATTGCAGTAAATTATCAGTTATACTCGGTAAACCAGACCCTGATAGCGCAAGCCAAAGTACGTGGTGCACATTATTGCCATGTCTCTGGTAGTTCAATGCTGAGGTATGGTTCAGATTCAAATTCAGATTCAATTTTAATTGTCATTGTCAGTGTACAGTACAGAGACAACGAAATGCATTTAGCATCTCCCTTGAAGAGCGACATAGCAAACGATTTGAATAAAAAATAAATAATAAGTGTCCGGGGGGGGGTGGTGATTGGCAGTCACCGAGGTACGTTGTTGAGTAGAGTGACAGCCGCTGGGAAGAAGCTGTTCCTCGACCTGCTGGTTCGGCAATGGAGAGGCCTGTATCGCCTCCCGGATGGTAGGAGGGTAAACAGTCCATGGTTGGTGTGAGAGCAGTCCTTGGCAATGCTGAGCGTCCTCCGCAGACAACATGGTTGTGGTAAGGGTAGTGCATGGTGGTTCAAGAACCTTGAGGTCACGGATCTCAGGCTCCTGTACCAGTAGTAGCGAATGTTGTGGCCCAGGGTGAGTGGGCCTTTGGTGCATTACTCCTTGAGGGTCACCACAACCAATGAAGGCACAGCACCTCCTCTGTATTCCACTAGAACCCAAGGGATCCTTCTTTTCTTTGGCAACAGGCGCAATGACATTGGGTGGCCCACAGTGCATGTGGGCATTGATTGATATTAGCTTCTTGCTTCTAATTCAAATCCCATGACTCAGTCTGAAGAAGGGTCTCGATCTAATCCGTCTTTATTTTTCTCGGGAAATGCTGCCTGATAGTATCTGCAATATTCATCACTTTATGTCATCTGCGGTGTAAACCTTCATTCTTGAACGTTCCAATTATCGAACGAGGCCGTGATGCAACAAGTCAGTGTGCTTCTCAGCATACCCACGTAGAAGATCGATAAACCATTTCGCGACGTTGAATCTTCCCTAGCTTCTGAGGAAGTAGAGGCAACGGTGTGCTTTCTTTGTAATAATATTAGGATCCAGGATGATCACCAGAGATATGCAAACCCAATGACTTTAACCCAGTCTCTCCACTCCCCACCAATGATAATAGAAGCATGCATGATCCCTCGGTTTTACCCTCCTGAAGTTAACAATCAACTCCATGGTCTTGCTAACATTGAGAACAAGATTGTTGTTCTTGCACCACTCAACCACTGCCGTGTATTTGTTTCATGAGAGGTGAAAAATATAATTGATTTTCCTTACTGCTATTACTGCTTACGACAAGGGAACTTGGCAACGATGTATTGGCTTATTCTAGCTGTCTGTTGTCCCTGCTGCAAAGGAGGCTGAGAGGTGATGTGATGGGTGACATGATGGAGCTGTATAAAACGATGAGAGGCATAGATAGGATAGATAGCCAGGGTCTACCATCCGAGGTAGGGATGTCTAAAGCCAGACGACATAGGATCAAGGTGAGAGGGAGGAAGTTTAAAGAGGATCTGCGGAAAACCTTCCTCACACAAAGAGTAGTTGAATGTAGGAGGAAACCGGAGCACCAGGAGGAAACCCACGCGGTCACAGGGAGAACGTGCAAACACCACATAGACAGCACCCGAGGTCAGGGTCGAACTGGGGTCTCTGGCGCTGTGAAGTAGCAACTCTCTGCCGCCCCCACTGTGCCATCAAAATTACAAACCAGAGCAACCATCACAACCGTGGTTATGCCAGACTTTATCCCACTCAATTGATATTCCTGTGTGTGGTGGCAACGATGTATGGCTTATTCTATCCCTGGATGGGAGGCAAAAAAGGAGGCTGATTGTACCTGTGTCATCTGTCCCTAATGGTCTTGCCAGAGAAGCATAGATGGATTTCCTAGCCTTCCGCTCTATGTTCAGGTGAAGTTTATTTCCTCACACAAAAAGTAATGTACCGAGCACCAAAACCCATTAAAAACCTAGTCAGCCGCTGTTTTGTCGCCGCCATGCCATCAAAATTACTACCTTTTGACAGGGTGGGTATTACCATCACAAAACCTGGTTGCAGGTGCACTGTAGACAGCTTGAGTGAAATCATGTATACTCTTTCTGCTGACTGGATGGGACGCAGCAAAAAAGCATTTCACTGTACCTGGGTACACGTGACAATAAACGACACTAAACCAAAAGCACAGGTTTTAATGCCTAAGCAACAAAACAACATTGAGGTGAAGCAACTCTAGTATTCCCTGCAGTAAGAATCCCAGTGTAGAATTGCAAGATCTGCAAAATTGCCGAAATGATATGCACCTTAAAATTGCTTGGCACACATTTAAATTAAATAGTTTAATTATCGTTTAAAAATCATTTGGTAGTGCAAACCAAAGAAAAAAAAAATCTGGCTGAGCTGTTTAGATTATTCTCTCTACCACTGCAGAACTACTGTGAGTCGTGCCGCGTTGTTTCTTTGGAGACATTAACAGCCCAGCAATCATTTGTCACTCCTGATGAAACAATTTCCAGACAAATTTGCAATCCTTCTGCTGCGGTAAAAAAGCAGCTCAGATGGAGTCAGGAGAAAAAAAAAAGTGAAGCAACCCTAAATAATACACACCTGAAAGCAAAAGAAGTGATAATAATGCCCCTGTCCCACTTAGGAAACCTGAACGGAAACCTTTTGGAGACTTTGCGCCCCACTCAAGGTTTCCGTGTGGTTACCGGAGTTTCCCGGAGGTTTTTGTCAGTCTCCCTAATGGTCGAAAGTGGTTTCCGCTTCTTCTATGTTCAGGTGATTATTTCAAAAAATTACCGAAAAAATTAAAAACTAGTCGAAGCCGTTTGCGATGCTAGTTGAAGGTGGTTGCCGGAGGTTGCAGGTAGTGGAAGGTCTTATCTTCTTACCTTCCACTACCTGCAACCTCCTGCAACCACCTTCAACTAGCATCGCACAGAAACCTTGGGTGGAGCGCAGAGTCTCCAGAGGTTTCCATTCAGGTTTCCTAAGTGGGACAGGGGCATTAGTCTCTCAGCACAGAAGGAGGTCACATGTTCCATCAGCCCAGCATTAGATCTTTCAATTAACCCCCACACGCCATCTCCCTTCCTGCGACCCTAAATATTGCTCTTATCACATGGAACATAGAACTCTACAGCACAGGAACGGGCCCTTCGGCCCACAATGTCCATGCAGAACATGATGCCACATTAAACTGATCTAATTCTGCTTGTATATGAACCATATCCCCTCTATTCCCTGCACTTCCTCCTGAATTCCACAATTGTATTTGCCTCCACCCCAGTGGCGGGGTCCGCCCACAGTTCCAGACCCCACCATTGCGTAAAAAACTTGTCCCATTCATCTCCATTAAACATTCCTCCTCTCAGTTATAACTATGCACTCAAGTGCTGGACATTTCCACCTTGGGAAAAAGGTTCTGACTGTCTACCCTATCCAAGCCTCACGTAATTTTTATACACTTCTACCAAGTCTCCCTTCAACCTCCGACGTTCCAGAGAAAACGATCCGAGTCTCCCGGTAGCTGAAACCCTCTATTCCAGACAGCATTCTAGGAAATCTCCGCTGCACCCTCTCCAAAGCTACCACATCATTCCCGTTATGAGGGGAAACAGAAATCCGGCAGCGGCCCGTGTTCCGAGAGCAGGGATGGACATGGCGGCTGACTAGAACAAAGTCCCAGACACGTGTGTCAGCAGGCCTGGTGTGTCGCAGTGAAGAAGAGCCCGGCCGGCCGCTGCCTGCAGGGGGAACCTCGGACGCCCCAAAGTCTGGAGAGTTGGGGAGGGAGCTGCTCCAACTGGCCAACCCCTCATGTCCGTCGTCTTCATCATCGGCCCCCTTCTCGACTCTTGGCTCTCTCTTGCTCTCAAACTATTTTACACACATCTCCTTCCGAACAACTTGCTCGCCTTGCTTTCCTGGTGGGCTGGGTGTTTTTGGCAGTGGAAATAATCTTGGGGGCAAAATTATTTTTCAGTGGCAAGGATGCAAAAAAACTCTTTATTGCTCACAACAATGCAAGATTTCAGTACACGCTCGGTTCAATGAAAAATAAAAAAAATCCTTGCGCTGTTTTCAGCAATCCTCCCACATCCTCACGCTGTGCAGTTCCTCAGCATTCTCCACTGGGCTCAAGCAATAAGCTGAGCTGATGAGAATTTTAAAGTATTCATGAAAAACCTTGCACATTGTGGCATGAAATTTAAATGAGCATTAATAGAATGCACAGCCATAATTACTGCCGAGCAAATCCTCGAGTGCTAAACAAAAACTAATTTTAATGTATGTGAATTATAATTGTCTCGGATAAATATAACAAATTTTAATTAATCTTCCTTATTTCTCAGAAATGTAGTCAATGATTTTTCAGTTTCTATTTCAATCAAATGGGCATGTGCTTGTCATTATTTCACACTCTATATTTTTCAAATACAAGTCCACCATCAATTTTCCGGAACGCTTGGTTCCGTCGCGGTCACGGTTGCGCAGCGGTAGAGTTGCTGCCTTACAGCGAATGCAGCGCCGGAGACCCAGGTTCGATCCCGACTACGGGTGCTGCCTGTACGGAGTTTCTGCATTCTCCTCGTGAGCTGTGTGGGTTTTCTCTGAGATCTTCGGTTTCCTCCCACACTCCAAAGACGTACAGCTTTGTAGGTTAATTGGCTTGGTAAATGTAAACAATTGTCCCTAGTGGGTGTAGGATAGTGTTGATGTGCGGGGATCGCTGGTTGGGGCCGAAGGGCCTGTTTCCGCGCCGTTTCTCTAAAAACAAAAAAAACCTTGCTGTATTATCCATTTTGCTGGACCAACAGCGATCATGGTCTCAGGGGGGGCTAAATACTGACCCTCAACGGTGGCCACGGAAATCGGCTATGGGAATCGATCTGCCGGCTATGGCCAGGCCGGAGTTCTGTAGAACCGGCCGCTAAAGGCAAATTCAACACACCGACCGGCCATGGAATTCGGCTATGGGAACGGATGTGTTGGCTCCAGCCAGCCCAGAGTACCAGAGCCTCGGTCACAGGCGGCAAATTCGACCAGCCAATCGGTCGTGGAAGTCCCGATAAGACCAGGATCAGCCGCCTCACCTGGCCTAGGTGCCATATTTCAAGGGTTATTTCAAGGATGTGTGCCCACATAATTTTGTCTGGATTGAAGGAGGTGCCGGACCACCAGTTGCCAGAAAATCGGTGATGGGCGTGTTAATCCCTGTTTTCCTTCCTGCTTTTCTGCTTGTGAGAAATCTACGACATCATTTGCAGTTCAATTAAGGATGCCCGGTATCTGAGATCCTTTTTTATTGACATCGAGATTGCATACTTGTTCTGAGGTTCGCAGGCAACCTCAGAACAAAAAAAAAGTTTGTAGACCCTTATTGATTGACTATTGATGCGGCTTTCTTTAAAGCCTTCTACAAAATCACACGCACCACAAATGAGAGGGGGGTACAGCGTAACTGCGGCGCAGCCGGTAGAGCTGCTGCCTCAGTGCCAGAGACCCAGATTCAATCCTGACCTTGGGTGATGTCTCTGTTTATAAGCCTATTTGGGGCTGCACAGTGGCATAGCTGGTAGAGCTGCTAACTCACAATGCCAGAAACATAGGTACGATCCTGACCTCGAATGCTGTCTGTGCGGCATGTGTACGTCCTCTTCTCCCTCTGACTACGCAAATTTCCTCCGGGTGCTCCGGGTTTCCTCCCAGATCCCAAAGACGTACAGTTTGTAGGTTAATTGGCTTCAGTAAAGTATACATTTTGCCCAGTGTGTAGGATAGGCTAGTGTTAGGATGATTGCTGGTCGGTGTGGACTCTGTGCGCCAAAGGGCTGGTCTCCATTATCTTTCTCTAAAGTCTAAGATCTAAAGTGCTCCCACATCCCAAAGGCATCCATGATTGTAATGTAATTGGCCTCTGGCATGTAGGGAGTGGATGCAAAATTGGGATACAGTGAACGCCTGATCAATGATCGGTGTGGACTCATTAGGCCGAAGGGGCTATTTCCATGTTGTATCTTTCAATCCATCAATCATCTGATCAATCAAGTTGCTGAATCAATCAATCTCAGTCTACAAAGGAATATTAATGAATGAACTGACATAGATCCAACTGAATGGGCAACAGTTTCAATAAATTGTGGCCAAATCATGTACGGATCTATATTGAGGCCAGACCCTTGCAATAATAAGCACCAGCTCATAGAAACATAGAAATTAGGTGCAGGAGTACCTGCCTTCTCTCCATACCCCCTGATCCCCTTAGCCACAAGGGCCACATCTAACTCCCTCTTAAATATAGCCAATGAACTGGCCTCAACTACCCTCTGTGGCAGAGAGTTCCAGAGATTCACCACTCTCTGTGTGAAAAAGCTCAGAGTTGGAGGCCCAAGGATTGATGGAATTTAGCCGCTTGGCTTTTAACTGGTGCATCATGATTAGCATTCGGAGATCCACAGGCATGAGTTGAAATACCACCACAGCAACTGGGAAATTAAAATGTTAGGAATTACATAAATCCAGAGTTAAAAGCGATTTACAGTTTCACAACCATGAAACTACCAGGTGGTTGTAAAAGTCCATTTAATCACAGATATCCTTCAGGGGAAGGAATGTTTTATCCTCTCTGGCTAATTTACTGACTGCAAACTCTTAATGTAGACACAGGGATCATGGCCATCCGAAGGGGGGGGTGCATTGGGTGCAACCGCACCCCCCCCCCCCCTTTTCCCCCCCTAAGAAAAAATCACCCAAAAAAAAATAAAATCGGGAGAAAAAAAGTTTCCACACCCCAGCTGGGCCCACGCCACCTCCACTGACCTCCGCTGGGCCCACGCCACCCCCGCTGGGCCCACACCATCCCTGCTGGGCCCACGCCACTTCCACTGACCCTCGCTGTGTCCACGCCACCCTCGCTGACCCCCGCTGGGCCTACGCAACCCTTGCTGGGCCCACGCCACCCCTGCTGGGCCCACGCCACCCCCGCTGGGCCCACGCCCACCCCCGCTGGGCACACGCCACCCCGCTGGGCCCACGCCACCCCCGCTGGGCCCACGCCCCCCCGCTGGGCCCACGCCACCCCCCGCTGGGCCCACGCGCACCCCCTGCTGGGCCCACCCATCCCCGCTGGGTCCACGCCATCCCCGCTGACCCCCACTGGGTCTAAGCCACCCCCGCTGGGTCCACGCTGTGTCCTCGCCACCCCCGCTGGGCCCACGCCACCCCCGCTGGGCCCACGCCATCCCCGCTGGGCCCACGCCACCTCCGATGACCCTCGCTGTGTCCACGCCACCCTCGCTGACCCCCGCTGGGCCTACGCATCCCCCCGCCCCCAACTGCCCCCTCTGCTTTGCCCCCGCCCCCCTGCTGGGCTCACGCCACCTTCATCCCCCCCCCCCCCCCCCGCTGGGCCCGCGCCACCTTCATCTTCGCCCCTCCCCCCGTAAGAAAGAGGGGGGGATGTGAGGGGGGGAGGGAGAGAGAGAGGGAGAGGGGAAGGGAGGGGAGAGAGAGAGGGGGTGGGGAGAGGGAAAGGGGGATTATCTTTAGTGAGATTGCAAAATTAAGGTAGGTTTTGGAGCTATTATATTTTCTCCTCCATATAAATAATATTAAACAATATCAAATAATATCAAACAATTGTAACTGCTTTCTTTTCCTTGATAACAATACTGAAAAATATGAATTCCATAGTTTGTGACATAAATACACATTTTGATGGGATCATTATATACAGATGTAACATTTCAATTTCGAGATCGGGGAGAGGGGGTTGGGGGCAAATATGCGTCAAGCCGATAGCCTAATCATTAAAGAGTTAAAAGATAGCTTAATCGATAAAGAGCTGAGAAGAGGAATCAGAGCTGCCAAGGAAAGATATTGTATTGTATTGTATTCAAATTTATTGTCATTGTCTCAATTTGAGACAACAAAATGAATACTCTGAGAAGTTGAGGAGCAAGTTCTCAGCTAATGACTCTTCTTCAGTTTGGAAGGGCATGCAAGAAATCACCAGCTATAAGAGGAAAGCCCCCCGCTCTTTGGACAATCGTCAGCTGACGAACGACCTGAACGAGTTTTACTGCAGGGTTGAAAATCAGATCGTAACCCTGAAATCCCCTCCCCAACAAACACAGCCAAACCGCAGTCTGCAAAGACTGGACCCTGCACCCTCTCCTTCCCATTCACCACTTCACACCTACTTAAGGCAAGACTCCAGTATGAAAAGAGTGGACCCTTTCCTGTGCTTGTGCTGGCCAAGCTGAAAAATATCACAATCCCTCTGCTGGACCCTCTGCATTTTGTATATTGGGCCAATAGATCTGCGGATGATGCAGTCAATCTGGGCCTGCACTTCATCCTCCAGCACCTAGACCGCCAGGGAACCTATGCGAGGATTTTGTTTTATTGATTGTGCCATTCCATTGTGCCAGAGCTACTACGCTCCAAACTTTCTGAGTTGACTGTGCCTGAACCCCTCTGTCGGTGGATCACCAGCTTTCTGACAGACAGGAAGGAGCATGTGAGGTAGGAAAGCATAGCTCGGACACGCAAGCGCTCAGCATAGGAGCACCGCAAGATGCGTACTCTCCCCTTTCCTCTACTTCCACACTAATGACTGCACCTCCACAGACACCTCTGTCAAGCTTCTCAAATTTGTGGATGACACAACCCTGATTGGACTGATCCATGATGGGATCTCTGTACTCTTTTCAGTTTGACATCTTTCCTATAACATGGCGCCCAGAACTGAACACAATATTCTAAATGCGGTCTCACCAAAGTCTTATACAACTGCAACATGACCTCCCAACTTCTATACGCAATACTCTGACTGATGAAGGCCAAAGTGCCAAAATACGTTTTGACCACCTAATATACCTGTGACTCGACCTTCAAGGAACCATGCAACCATCAACCATTCCTCTGCCCACCTGGCTAATTGATCCAGATCCTGCTGCAATCTTTCACAACCATCTTCACTATCTGCATACTCTCTCAATTCTGTATCATTGCAAACTTGCTAATCTAGCCCTGTTTGTGACGTTTCACAGAGTGCTGGAGTAACTCAGCGGGCCAGGCTGAGTATAGAAGTTGGGAGGTCATGTTGCAGTTGCATAAGAAGTTGGTGAGGCCGCATTCAGAGTATTGTATTCAGTTCTGGGCACCATGCTATTGGAAACATGTCATCAAACTGGAAAGGGTACAGTGAAGATTTATGAGGATGTTGCCAGGACTAGAGGGCCATAGCTATAGGGAGAGGTTGAGTAGGCTGGGACTCTATTTCATGGAGCACAGGAGGATGAGGGATGATCTAATAGAGGGGTATAAAATCATGATTTGAATAGATATGGTTGAGTCTTTTGCCCAGAGTAAGTGAATCGAGGAGCAGAGGACATAAGTTTAAGGTGAAGGGCAAAAGATTCAATAGGAATCTGTGGGGTATGTCTTTCACACAAGGGTGGTAGGTGTATGGAACAAGCTGCCAGAGGAGGTAGTTGAGGCAGGGACTATCGCAACGTTTAAGGTTAGACAGGTACATGGATAGGACAGGTTCGGAGGGATATGGATCAAACGTGGGCAGGTGGGACTAGTGCAGATGGGGCATGCTGGGCCGAAGGGCCTATTTCCACACTGTATCACTCTATGACTATCTTTCCCTCTCAAACCCATTCTCTTACCTTCTCCCCATTACCTCTGACACCCGTATCAATCAAGAATCTATCAATCTCCTCCTGAAAAATGTCCATTGACTTGAACTCCACAGTTGTCTGTGGCAATGAATTCCACAGTTCACCACCCTCTGACTTAAGAAATTCCTGCTCATCTCCTTCATAAAGGAAAGTCTTTTAATTCTGAGGCTGTGGCCACTAACCCTAGACTCTCCCACTAGTGGAAACATCCTCTCCAAATCCACTCCATCCAGGTTTTTACCAGGCTGGGACAGACGGCAACAGCTTCACACCGTGTCCCAAAGCTTGTGTCCTGTCCTGCATCACCCAAGGCAGCAGAGATGTTATAGGAGAGGGCAAGCACCGTAACAAAGTAGCTCACGATGGTTTGGGTAACATTCAGGGATGTCTATGCATGTCACATCATGAATATTACTGAAGAACGGTCTTGACCCGAAATATAATTTATACCATTTCTCCAGCGATGCTGCCTGACCCACTGAGTTACTCCAGCACTCTGTGACATATCACCTATCCATGTTCTCCAGAGATGCTGCCTGACTCGCTGAGTTACTCCAGCACTCTGTGACATGTCACCTATCCATGTTCTCCAGAGATGCTGCCTGACTCGCTGAGTTACTCCAGCACTCTGTGACATATCACCTATCCATGTTCTCCAGAGATGCTGCCTGACCCGCTGAGTTACTCCAGCACTCTGTGACCATTTTCCTTTCACCCATCTGCCCAAGCCCACACTCCCCCCTCCTTTCCTATGTTCCTTTCCATAAACCTCTCTCTGCCTTTACATTTCACTCCTCTTTCAAACCTGTTCTACTTATCTACATGCATTTATCATCTTCACTTTTTAGTCATAGAATGATGCAGTGTGGAAACAGGCCCTTCAGCCCAACTTGCCCACACCGACCGACATGCCCCATCTAAACTAGTCCCACTCACACAAGTCTGGCCCGTATTGATCTAAATCTGTCCTATCCATGTACGTGTCCAAATGCCTCTTAAACAGTAGGATAGTCCCAGCCTTAACTACCTCCTCTGGCAGCTCGTTACATACACCCAGCACCCTTTGTGTGAAAAAGCTACCTCTCAGGTTCCTGTTAATTTCTGAAATATTGGTCATAAATTTGGTGCAAAAATGCTCCAAAATAAGGCTCATAATGCATCAGGGAACATCTAAAAACCCTGGCATCAAGGGACTTCACGTTTCGCGCACGTGATGTGCACAGCGCGCACATTATTTCACATTAAGTTTTTTGTAATCCTGTCATGCCACCCCCCTTTTTGAAAAGCTTCGTACGGACCTGGGGATCATGACAGAAGCCTCTCGTGGCTTCCCCCGGAAAGGACGACACTCAGTGACGCATCAGACGACCAATTCTGTCAACATGTTGGACGATGATGGAGCTATGCATCGTCTGACACACAAGCAAACGAATGTAGACACAAGGAACTGCAGATGCTGGTTTTCAAAAAAAGCAGCAAAGTGCTGGAGTAACTCAGTGGGTCAAGCAGCATCTGTGGAGAGCATGGATAGGTGACATTTCAGGTCGGGACCTTTCATCAGACTGATTGTGGAGCAGGGGGTGGGATGTAGAAACTGGAAGAGAGGGAGGGGCAGGACAAAGCCTGGCAAGCGATAGGCGGATGCAATTGAAAGGGGTTTTTGATGGGCGGATGGGTGGACAAAGGCCAGAAATGAAAAGAAGAGGTGTAAGATAAGGACACAGAAGAGGTACAACTTATGAAGGCAGAGGAAAGAAGAGAGGTGGAAGGGAATGTGCGGGTGAGGGGAGGGAGGGGGAAGGGAAGAAATGGGTGTGAATGCAGGAGCGGAGGACAGTAGGACGATTATTTGTAGGTTAGTTAAATAAAATTGGAAATTTCAATGTTCATACTGTTGGGTTTTATTTAGTTTAGTTTAGTTTAGTTTAGAGATACAGCGCGGAAACAGGCCCTTCAGCCCATTGGGTCCGCGCCGACCAGCGATACCCACATATTAACACTATCCTACACCCACTAGGGACAATTTTTACATTTACCAAGCCAATTAACCTACAAACCTGGGTACTCAAAATTGCTGGAGAAACTCAGCGGGTGCAGCAGCATCTATGGAGCGAAGGAAATAGGCAACGTTTCGGGCCAAAACCCTTCTTCAGACTGATGGGGGGTGGGGGGGAGAAGGAAGGAAAAAGGGAGGAGGAGGAGCCCGAGGGCGGGGGGATGGGAGGAGACAGCTCGAGGGTTAAGGAAGGGGAGGAGACAGCAAGGGCTAGAAAAATTGGGAGAATTCAACATTCATGCCATCAGGACGCAAGCTACCCAGGCGGAATACGAGGTGCTGTTCCTCCAATTTCTGGTGTTGCTCACTCTGGCAATGGAGGAGACCCAGGACAGAGAGGTCGGATTGGGAATGGGAGGGGGAGTTGAAGTGCTGAGCCACTGGGAGTTCAGGTAGGTTATTGCGAACTGAGCGGAGGTGTTCGGCGAAACGATCGCCCAACCTCCGCTTAGTCTCCCCGATGTAGATCAGCTGACATCTAGAGCAGCGGATGCAGTAGATGAGGTTGGAGGAGATACAGGTGAACCTTTGTCGCCTACAAACCTGTATGTCTTTGTAAGCTACCCAAGTGGAATATGAGGTGCTGTTCCTCCAGTTTCCATCTGGCAATGGAGGAGGACAGAAAGGTCGGTGTGGGTTGGGATGGAGAGTTAGAATGGTTAGCAACCGGGAGATTTTAGTTTAGTTTAGTTTAGTTTACGTCATATGCACTGGTACAGTGAAAAGGTTTTTTTTTTTTGTTGTGTGCTATCCAGTCGCAAAAAGACTATACATGATTCCACACACATTAATATCAATATATCAATGTGTCATATATTAATATATATTATATAATACACATATATATATTTTACACACACACACACATATATATACACACATATGCATACACACACACATATATATACACACACATATACACACACACACACATACACACACACACACACACACACATACATATATACACACACACATACACATACACATAGACACACACACTCAAACATACGCACACACACACACATATATACACGCATATACATACACACACATATATACACATATACACACACACACACTTATATATACACACACAAATACACATATATATATATATTTACACATACACACATATATACACACACACACATATACACACACATCTATATACATACACACACATAGACACAGTCACACAGAAATATACACACACACACATATATATATATACACACAAACACACATACACATACACACACACACACATACACAAACATATATATACATATACATATACACATACACACATACACAAACATATATATATACATATATATATATAGCCTATTTCATACGTCTGTTTGACAATGTTTTTTTGTATTATACTGTGCCACAGAACATGGTTTTCCTTGCTAGCTGATCTAAAGGGATATAATCCTAAAATTGAGACTTTCAACATGACTGCACTATTTTTGAAACTACTACAGCAGCACAAACAGTTTCCATATCAATGAGCAACGTCTTGAAAATAATAATCAATAACAGGCCTTTGCCAGTAGCATACTGTTCTTCATCAACATGATCATAAATAATTGGGCTATAACTGTGCTGTGCATTTTCTCACACAGCCTGTTACTGCCAATATAAAATGATTCAGTTTGTTTGAGATGCTGATGCAGATTGTTTATCTTTTGAACTAGCATAGTGAAAGGTGAAAATGACACCTCATTACAATTTGCGGCAAAGGATTTGAATAAATCTGTTCTCACTTATCAAAACTATATATCTGATTTGTCCAAGTTCAATAACGTTTGGGTACCAAAATAGGACAAAAATGCTCTCCTCTCAACATTGCCATACATGGCAACACAGAAGTACGCAGAAAGAACAAAAAATCAAGCTTGCATGGAATGTTTTTAATCTCTTCACCTCCCCAACCCTTCAAATCCCTTACTGTTGGGATCACTGCGTGGCTGCCAAGGCCAGCGTTTATTAGTCAGAGACGTGTATAGCACAGAAGCAGGCCCTTCAGCCCAAAGTGTCTTTGACAACCATCAAGCCTCTTTATACGAGTCTCATCTGCCTACATTAATTCCATGTCCCTCTGTGACTTCATCATTCAAGTACATGCCCAGATGCCCTTTGTTACAGTTGTTTAGCTTAGTTTAGTGATACAGTGTGGCTCTTCGGCCCACCGAATTCACACTGACCATCGATCACCCGCACCTTAGTTCTATCTTACACACAAGGGGCAATTTTTACAGAAGCCAATTAATCTATAAACCTGCACTTCTTTGGAAAATGGAAGGAATCGGGAGCACCCGGGGAAAACCCACGTGGGCACAGGGAGAACTCTATGCCAACACTGGGCCAAGCTGGCATACAGAGCATGAATTACAACTGTTGCTCTGATCGGATTTTGACTGGATTTAAATAGACTGACAAGTGTTATTCAGCTGTTTCTCTGTCTCTCACTTCCAAAATTGGGAAGGCCTGCAATGAGATGCCATCGATTAATTGTACCCATTGAAAATTCACAAACTGCAAATCATTTGTCTTTCCCCCGAATGACAGTGCATTAATCAAAAGCTGCAGGGCTCCAATGGCTCCAAGTAATGGGTTATCTTACCCATGCTTGTAATGCAAAAGAAAACAATATCAATCAGAGGAATGTGCCTATAGTTAACAATAAATTAGACAGACGCCCCAAGATATGATTCCTCTGCTCTGACTCGATTTGCTGATCTAAGGTATTTTGGAGTCAATTACAAACAGTAAATTGTTATTTGCCTTAATCATTAAAATGCCATTGTTCAATTTGCAAATATCATGTTGTGAGCTTAGTTTAGTTTATTTAACAGCACCATGTCCCCGCCAATCATCAGGCATCCACTCACTCAATTTTAGTGTTTGCTTTCGAGATACAGCATGGAAACAGACCCTTCGGCCCATACCAACCAGCAATCACCCATACACTACTTTTATCCGACACACCAGGGACAAGTTTCAGAAGCCAATTAACCTACAAACCTGCATGTCTTTGGAATGTGGGAGGGAAACGGAGCACCCAGAGAAAACCCATGCAGTCACAGGGAGAACTTACATACACAATACAGACAGCACCCGTAGTCAGGATCGAACCCGGGATAGCTATAGGGAGAGGTTAAGTAGGCTGGGTCTCTATTCCATGGAGCGTAGGAGGATGAGGTGAGATCTTATAGAGGTATACAAAATCATGGGAGGAATGGATTGGGTAGATGCAGTGTCTTTTACCCAGAGTAGGGGAATCAAGGACCAGAGGACATAGGTTCAAGGTGAAGGGGAAAAGATTTATTAGGGATCCGAGAGGTGACTTTTTCACACAGAATGTGGTGGGTGTATGGAACAAGTTGCCAGAGGAGGGAGTTGAGGCTGGGACTATCCCATCGTTTAAGAAACAACTGGACAGGTACATGGATATGACAGGTTTGGAGGGATATGGACCAAGCGCAGGCATGTGGGACCAGGGTAGCTGGGACATTGTAGGTGCCGGTGTGGGCAAGTTGCCCTTGTTTCCACACTCCATTCAATATGACTCAGCGCTGATCATCCAGACAGCAGCTCTATACCTTGGCTCTCCTGCTGCACTACACACCCCCTGTCAGATTAAGCCAGCAGGGCCTCACCAAACTCCCTCTTCCATATAGCCATCACTGCCCAACTAGTAGTGGCAGTGAGTAACAGAGTTTAAAGCGCACTCTGTGTGAAACTCGTTCTAGTCATCTCCGTTTTAAAGGATTTCCCCCATCCTTAAGCTGTGACCCCTTGTCCTGGACTTCCCCAACATCGGGAACAATCTTCCTGCATCTAGCCTGTCCAACCCCTTAAGAATTTTGTAAGTTTCTATAAGATCCCCTCTCAATCTCCTAAATTCTAGAGAGTATAAACCAAGTCTATCTTCATAAGACAGTCCTGACATCCCAGGAATCAGTCTGGTGAACCGTCTCTGCACTCCCTCTATGGCAATAATGTCCTTCCTCAGATTTGGAGACCAAAACTGTACGCAATACTCCAGGTGTGGTCTCACCAAGACCCTGTACAACTGCAGTAGAACCTCCCTGCTCCTATACTCAAATCCTTTTGCAATGAAAGCTAACTGGGTAGCTGGGACATTGGTAAAAGCTAAAAAGGTAGCTGGGACATTGTTGGCCGGTGTGGGCAAGTTTGGGCCTGTTTCCACACTCTATCACCCTATGACTCTATGACTCTGGCGCTTTGAGACAGCAGCTCTACCTTGGCTCTCCTGCTGCACTACTGTGCTACAGTCAGATTAATTAGCATCTGACTCACCAAAGTAATCATCCATTTCCTGCATCACTGCCAATTAGTAGTGGCAGTGTGTAACGTGTTTAAAGCGCACTGCGGTAACTCGTCTAATCCACTCCGTCAGTATATCCCATACTCATGACCTCTATCGTTGGAAAGGACCAGGGGATCCTAACACATGGGAACACCACTGCACGCTTTCCCATCCCCCCCCCCCCACCCGCTTTCCCCCCCCCCCCCCCCGATCCCCCCCTAACCCCCACCGCCCCCCCCAGTTTTGGGTACCATGACTAGAGGATATAAAAAAGCATCTCATTCCTCTTGGCTTCTGCAATAGTATGAGCCATAGTGGTGTACAGGAAGATCTGTTGCCTTACCGCGCCAGAGACCCAGGTTCGATCCTGACTACGGGTGCTGTCTGTACGGAGTTTGTACATTCTCCACGTGACCGCATGAGTTTTCTCCGGGTGCTCCGGTTTCTTCCCGCACTCCAAAGGCGTTCGGGTTTGAAGGTTAATTGCCTTCGGTAAAATTGTAAATTGGCCCTAGCGTTTGCAGGATAGTGCCAGTGTACCAGGTGATCGCTGGTTGGTGTGGACTCGGCACTGTCTCTTTAAAGTCTGTTTAATCGCCAACTGAAGTGTTCGCAGATTTGTGAAGGGAATGGACAGACAACGTTTCGGGTCTGGAAGAGTGCCAACCGGAAACGTCACCTATCGATTGCCTCAATGGATTTCACGCAGTAATCTATATCACTAAAACTCTGTTCTTGACCGGTTTCGGCTTTCTGTGCTGCGGTTTCCGAGAGAACGCCGCCACCTACGGCCGCCATTTTTGGTCACCTCGCTCAGAGCCCCCCTCCGCCACATGTGTGCCGAGGATTTTTCCCGTCAATGAAAATTGACAGAGATATTAATGTTTTTACAACATTCCCCTATTCTCTCTGCTGCCCCTGCTGGAGGTAGGGGGAGCGACTATCAAACCAGGAAGTGGTGTGCCTCAATTAGTCTCTGCAAGTGGTGTGCCTCAATCAGAACTTTGAATGACACTGACAAATGTCTACAGCACTGTGAGTACCCTTAATTTGGTTTGAAAATGAAAATATGGTTAGAGGTAAAAAAGCACTGCCTGCAAATAGTTGTTTGGGTTTGGGTTGAAGTAAAAAAAAAAGGCACCCCACTCACTCCCCCCCCCCCCCCCCCCCCCCCCCCCCCCCCCCCCCCCCCCCCCCTTCCCCCCCCTCCTCCCCTCCCCCCCCCCCCCCCCCCCCCTCCCCCTCCCCCCCTCCCCCCCCCCCTCTCCTCCTCTTCCCCCCCTCTCCTCCCCCTACCCCCTTCCCTCCACCCTCCCCTCACCTCTCCCCTCTCCCCTCCCCTCTCCCTCCCCCTCACCTCTCCCCCCTCCCCTCTCCCCCCCCCCCTCTCCCCCCCTCACTCTCACCCCCTCTCTCTTCTCCCATCCACCCACCCTTCCCTCTCTCCCCCCTCCTTCTTCTCCCCCCTCTCTCCTCTCTGCCACCACCCCCCCCTCTCTCTGCCCCTCTCTCTCTGTCTCTGCCCCTTCTCTCTCTGCCCTCACTCTCTACCACCCCCCCCTCCCCCCCTCTCTAGATGTAACTGCAAGTTGGGGGCTATGCGTCAGTAGATAGGGTGGTTATGGGGTAAAAGGGGCAAATAAATAATATTAATATAATATCAAGGGGGGTAATTAGCGTGAGTGCGGGGGGGAATAGTTAGTGTGTGTGACGCTGCATGCCGCCTCCCCCCCCCCCCCACACAACTGCACGTTGGGGGAACAGACCCAACGGGTCTGCACTTGGTCTAGTTACTTTTAAATGCAAGTTCTTCAGCCATTTATAGATTGATTTATTTGCATTCTGCTATCGCACCATATTTTAATGTCTTTGATTTCCCTTGTCATTCTGTTAACTATTTAGTCGGTCTGAAGAAGGCTCCCGACCAAAATCATCTCCTATCCATGTTCTACAGAGATGCTGCCTGACCCCCTGAGTTACTCCAGCCCTTTGTGTACTAGTTTGTTTCTATGTAGGATCACCTGTCATTCTGCCGTTAAAAACCGATGGTTCCCCAATCTTTCCTCATACCTGCCAGCCTGGGATCAACTTTAACCTGCATTCTGTCGGGATATCCCATGGAATTGTTTTGGAAAAGATGGTTTGCAACCATCCTAATTTTAACGTCTGTTGAAAACTTGCATTTGATCAGCCAAGTCCGGCTGGATCACCTTGTTGCTAACCTTTTTTAACTCCCCTTCCCATTCCCACAGCAACCTTTCTGCCCTGGGCCTTCTCCATTGCCAGAGTGAGGCCACACGCAAACTGTAGGAACAGCATCTCATATTCTGCTGGGGCAGCTTACAACCCAGTGGTAGGAAGATTGAGTTCTCCACTGTTAGGTAATGAACCAACAAGAATCCTTTCCCCTCCTGCCGTCCTCTTCCACAAACTCCTTTCCTCTGACTTCACACCTTACGCCTCTTCTGTCCCTGCGGTGGGTATCGGAGGTCGGATGGGACCACAGTGGGTGCCAGAGGTCTGTGAAGGAAGAGCCGCAGAGAAGAAAAAGGGTCCTGGCATAGAGAGAGGGGTGAGGGGGGGTGAGGGGGGGTGAGAACAAAGGAGGACCATTGGGGACTAATTGGAATACTTTGTAAGTTTCTCAGCGCCCTGTAAAGTGTCATAGAGTGATAAGTCTGGGAACAGGTCCTTCAGCCCAACTTGCCCACACCGGCCAACATGTCCCAGCTACACTAGTCCCACCTGCCTGCATTTGCTCCATTTCCCTCCAAAACTGTCCTATCCATACACATGTCCAACTGTTTCTTAAATGATGGGATAGTCCCAGCCTCAACTACCTTCTCTGGCAGCTTGTTCCATACACCCACCACCCTTTGTGTGGAAACCTTAAACCTGTGTCCACTGGTTCTCGATTCCCCTACTCTGGGCAAGAGACTCTGTGCATCTACCCGATCTATTCCTTGCATGATCTTATACACCTCTATAAGATCTCCCCTCATCCTCCTGCGCTCCAAGGAATAGAGACCCAGCCTACTCAACCTCTCCCTGTAGCTCAGATCCTCTAGTCCTGCCAACATCCTTGTAAATTTTCCCTGAGGCCTTTCAAGCTTGACAATATATTTCCTATAACATGGTGCCCAGAACGGAACACAATACTCTAAATGCGGTCTCACCAATGCCTCATCATCGAGGCTCTGTCCCACCCCCACCTCTTTCCCAGCTTTCTACCCCCTACTACAATCAGTCTGAAGAAGGGTCCCAACCTGAAAAGTCACTTGTCCATGTTCTCCAGGAATGCTGCCTGACCTACTGAGTTATGCTAGCACTTTGTGTCTTTTTATAAATTCTCTGTTAATGAATTGTACCAAGATAATATATTATATTATTTTATTACAGAGATACCATGTGAAAATAGGACACCGACTTCAACCCACCGACATCGCGCTGTCCAATGATCACCTGTACACTAGTTCTATCCTACACACCAGGGACAATTTTTACCAAAGCCAATTAACCTACAAGCACGCACGTCTTTAGAATGGGGTTAGAAATCAGAGCACCCTGAGGAAATCCACGCTGTCACAAGGAGAATGTACAAACTGCGTGCAGACAGCACCCATAGTCAGGATCGAACCCAGGTCCCTGGCGCTATGAGGCAGCAGCTCTACTGCTGCGATCTTGCGATAAGAATAGCAAACGTCTGCTGCATCTTTCTTTATCAAAACTCAAATCCAAACATCCTGATCATTCATCAGTCTTTTTTTGGTATGCCAGCACCAGCAATTGCTTGTGTCTAATTTTAAAGTTTAATTATCGTACAATCAGGCATCCTGTGCAAACTACCTATACGTCAAATTGTGTCTAATTTTTAACAGGCTGACTGGGTTGAAAATGCCCACCAGCTTTTCCCTAAACACTCAGCTACTTGGCGATCTGCACCGTGACATGGTCAACATAGCATGGTCATCGGTGCAGATTGATCAAGGAACTGCTCAATCTCATTGCAACTATTAATTAATATTATACTAATTAAATAATGTGCTATAAAATTTTATTGGCAATATTGATGGTGGCGTTGCATCTCTTTGGCATCTTGAGCGGTGAGTCTACAAATATGTCACATTACCATATGTATTCATTGCAGTGCATAATTTGTTATGACATCTTGTATTTATTGTAAATGATGTCCCTGTGCACATCCCAAGGCGAGATACATCACCATTACCAAGGTTCACATTGTGCAACCTTTCATATGGTCATTTGGTTAGTTAAATTCAAGCTTTAGCATGGATTTTAAAACATTTCACATTGGTAGTTTTATTTTAATCCAGTTGATGCCGGTTTTTTGGTATGCATTACAACCCTTGTGATCTTGTAGATAGACACAAAGTGCTGGAGTCCTGTCAGTGGGTCAGGCAGCATCTCTGGAGAAAAAGGATGGGTGACATTTCGTGTGTCGGGGCCCCTCTTCAGACGAAAAGTAGAGGGGGCGGAACTGGAGGTAAGAAAAGGCCAGAAGATAGCAGGACCGGCAACAGATGAGCAAGGAAGGATGGAGCCCATATCTTGTGTTTGAAGCTCAGATGTTCTTTACACTTCAGTATGATTGTCCTGGTAAGTCATCATCATTATAGTTTGGAAACAGATTTATGATCAGAAGAAATCAAGTCTATTGTCATTCACCCCAGAAATAAAGTACTTTTATACATCACTCTCTTGATCTCAACTTCCTACATAAATTGTTTTATGGCAGATGAAACATCTGAAGTGCCTACTCTGTATGTTTTTGTGGCTTCTTGAAGAACACGTCCAAGAATTCAATGTTCCCATTACATGTGCCTTTCCATCTAAAACCTTCTTGAGCTCAAAAAATCACACCTCAGCAACTCGATTGGAGGCACAAGGAACTGCTGATGCTGGTTTACATACAAAAAGGCACAAAATCCTGGAGTAACACAGCGTCCCAGGCAGCTTCTCTAGAGAACATGGATAAGTGACGTTTCAGGTCGGGACACTTCTTCAAACAGAAGGGTCACGACCCGAAATGTCACCTATCCATCTTCTCCAGAGATGCTGCTTGACCCACTGAGTTACTCCAGCATTTTGTGTCCTTCCATTTAGCTCAAATAGAAATCTTTAGAAACATAGAAAATAGGTGCAGGAGTAGGTCATTTGGCCCTTCGAACCTGCACCGCCATTCAATATGATCATGGCTGATCACCCAACTCAGTATCCTGTACCTGCCTTCTCTCCATACCTCCTGATCCCTTTTAGCCACAAGGGCCACATCTAACTCCCTCTTAAATATAGCCAATGAACTGGCCTCAACTACCTTCTGTGGCAGAGAATTCCAGAGATTCACCACTCTCTGTGTGAAAAAGGTTTTTCTCATCTCGGTCCTAAAGGATTTCCCCCTTATCCTTAAGCTGTGACCCCTTGTCCTCGACTACCCCAACATCGGGAACAATCTTCCTGCATCTAGCCTGTCCAACCCCTTAAGAATTTTGTAAGTTTCTATAAGATCCCCCCTCAATCTTCTAAATTTTAGCGAGTTCTTTCTCAGATTCAGACTCAGATCTGGTCTTCATCAGAAAGAAGGGGTGAGCCAACAGCTTCAAGTTCTCTGATGATCTGTCCTGGTCCCAGCACGTTGATGCAACCACAGAGAAAGCTCGTCAACACCTCTACTTTCTTAGCAGATTGAGGAGATTAGTATATTGCCGAATATCTTACTGAACTTCTACAGATGCATAGTGGAGAGTGTACGGACTGATTGCATCCCAGGCTGCTTCAATAAGTCAAACAACCAGGAACAAAGAAGGCTGCAGAAAGTGATAGACATTGTCCAATCCATCACTGGTACTGAACTCGAGGCCATTGAAAGGACCCCCAAAATGGCACCTAATATCATCAAAGACCCACACCACCCTGGCCACGTTCTCATTTCGCTGCTACAACCAGGAAGGTGTACAGGAGCCTGAAATCTGTGAACTCCAGGTTCAAGAACAGCTTCTTCCTAGCAACCATCTGGATCTAGAACACTGCACAACACTAGCTATAACCCTACGTCAGCAACTATGAATTACTATGGACTTTGCTTTGGTTGAACTACGGACTTCGGTTTAGTGCTATTATAGTTCGATTTCCTCATTACTGACTATTAATGTGTTTATTGATTCTTGTATATTTGTTTCTGCATTTTGCAGGAATGGTCATGTAAAGCTACAACAATTCAATTGGTCTATAGTTTGGTACATTTTACAATTAAACACTTCCTGGACACTTGAGAGTAGTTTACTGTCAAACAAAAGAATTGCAATGAAATTCCTGGTGCACAAGGAGTTCAACGAGTAAACAACAAATACAATAATTACACAATAAATACAAGAGTCATGTCATGCAATAATTACACAATAAATACAACAGCCATGCAATAATTGCATCATAAATACAAAAACCATGCAATAATTACACAATAAATACAACAGCGATTCAATAAAATCAGCACAATGTTGCAAAGAGTTTAGTGCAAACTGAAGCAGTACAAACAAACAGTGCAGTAATGGAATAGTTGAATAAGGTGGAGTTGTAAGTAAGAGTACATGGCAATGCCACCAGGAAGGGGATGTGAAAGAGCCGACAGCTTCACAAGTCTGATAGCAACGTGGAAGAAGTTGCTCTTAAGGACGTACAGGCTTTCACGCTCCTGCATCTTCTTTAATGGAGCTGGCATATCTCCAATGACTTTGACCATCTTCTACCCATTCACCATAGAAAGCAACAAAACGTTATTCCCTTAGCAAGTATCTATACACTGTAAATGGCTGGATTGTAATCATGTCTTGTCTTTCCGCTGACTGGTTAGCACGCAACAAAAGCTTTTCACTGTGCCTTGGTACGTGTGACAATAAACTAAACTGAATCCAAAAAAAGCATCATGTGCATAGAACGGAGAACATTATAAGAAGAGGTCCGTCTGCCTGCAATGTCCATGCAGAACATGATGCCACGTTAAACTAATCTCCTCTCCCTGCATTTAATCCATATCCTTCCATTCCATGCATATCCATGTCCCTATCTAAAAGCCTCCTAAATGCTACTATTGTATCTGCTTCAAGCACCACCGCTGGCAACGTTTCCAGGCACCGACCACTCTGCGTGAAAATCTTGCCCCACACAACATCTTTAAACTTTGCCCCTCTGACCTTAAAGATATGCTCCCCTGTGTCTGATGTTTCTACCCAGGGAGAGGTATTCTGACTGTCTACCCTATCTATGCCTCTTATAATTTTATATACTTCTATCGGATCTCCCCTCAGCCAATGTTCCAGAGAAAACAAGCTGTTTCATGTGTGGACATCATGGGAAAAGCACTGCTCAAGGCAGCAAGAATTTGTAGATAGTTGTGGATGCAGCCCAGTCCATCACACCTGCATTACAAATAACCCCTTTACCGGGTATGACTTCTTTACACTTTTACTCATGAAAACCAAACCATTTCAGAATCATTGTTCTTGTTACTTGCACTTGCATGCACAACCTTGCATTTCCCCAAATTAAATTCTACCTGCTTATTTTTGCCACGTTTAAACCGTTCACCTCAACAGATAACGGAATAGCAACAGAAAATAAACTTGAAAGGGGATACAGAATGCAGAATTCAGTTGTTAGTTTTGTAGTGCATGAAAAAGTCCAATGTTCCCAATGGGGTGGAGGTGAATTAGATAGTACCCTAGCTTATGGGACCATTCAGAAGCCTGACAATGGAGGGGAAAAAGCTGTCCCTGAGTCCAGTGGTGCACACTTGCAAACATCTGTACCTTCTGCTGGACCGGAGTGGGGAGGAGGAGGAATGACCGGGGTGGAACAATGCATTGATTAGCTTTGGCTGCTTTCCCCTTGGCAGCGTGAAGTGTTGATACAATACAATACAATACAATAAAATTTATTTGTCGTTTGGATCCCGTTGAGGTCCAAACGAAATGTCGTTTCTGCAGTCATACATACAAAACGAAAAAGACCCAAGACACAACACAATTTACACAAACATCCTTCACAGCGCATCTTCTCCTCGCTGTGAAGGAAGGCAACAAAAAAAATATCTCTCCCCTGCACTCCCCTCTCCCCCCCATGTCAGAGTCAAAGACAGAGTTAAAGCCCCCAGCGGGCGATGTTAAATGTCCCGCAGCCATTAAAGCCACGCCGTGTGATGCAGGCCAAGCACCGGGTCTTGGTGTTGGAGCCCCGGCGGGCTCTTGGTGTTGGAGCCCCCGGCGGGCGCTCACAAAGTCCCGCGGCAATTCCAAGCCACGCGGGGCAAGGATGTAAGGCCCCGCTCCAGGTAATCTTCAACCCCACAACTGGGGCGGGAGGAGTCGCCGTTACGGAAGCCCCAAAAAGCGGTCTCCAACCAGGGACCCACGGGCTCCCGGTATTTCTGTCCAATGGTGGGGATTCGGGTGATGTTACTATAAAGGAGCTACTCTTGTTATACAGGTTTCTCACATTTACTTCCCATATTTTACAGTGAGTAGAATTAAGCACTAATGGTCCTTGCGCCTGTCTGATTCTTCTCCTTCACAAAATCAAGCACTATTATGACTTCTTTCCAATCTTTTGTTACCTTCCCAGCGTCCCAACATGATGTTTCTCAGCCCCTCACAAATTTCCTCTTTAATCCCTTTTAGAGTTCTGAAAAACCTATCAACTATCCCTCAGGATTTATTTGCATCTGAACCTTTTAAGTTGGTTGAGAGCTTCCATCTCATTTATAACCAAGTCATTGATTTTGCTCTGCTTCTCTCAGCTCAGGGAGGGCTTGCTGCTTAGCGATTTCCTCGTGAAATAATCACTTAGAATATTAACCACATTGTACTAATCCTCAGTTTAGTGCACATTCACATCCGAGAGTTGAAATGAATGTACATTGCTAAACAGAACTAAATCTCATTACTTGTAAAGGATTTAAAGAAAATTCAGTGTTGTTATTCATATTGCTATGCAGGGAAGACATCATCCATAGATTCCTTCGAGACTCACAAGAACAGAAATCAGTAGAGTTCATGGGTCATTGATTTCTGGGCAAAATCACTGTTTTATGGTGACTGAATGAATTAAAGTTTTTGACTTTGGATATTATACTAGCGTTTTGCAGACGTTATCCCACAATTCCGTTGGGTTAATTCGCTTTAATTCCTGCCTTTATGTCATAGGACCTCACGGTACGGTGTTGCAGCGGTAGAGTTGCTGACTTACAGCACAAGCAATCCTGGTTCGATCCTGACTATGGGTGTTGTCTGAACGGAGTTTGTACGTTCTCCCTGTGACCGCGTGGGTTTTCTCCGGGTGCTCCGGTTTCCTCCTACTCTCCAAAGACGTACAGGTTTGTAGATTAACGAGCTTCTGTAAAATTGTAAATTGTCCCTAGTGTGTAGGATAGTGCCCGTGTATGCGGTGATCGCTGATCGTCGCGGACTCGGTGGGCCAAAGGGCCTGTTTCCACGCTATATCTCTAAAGTGTAAACTAAAGCAGCATTTCCTGTATCTGTACACTGTGGATAGCTCGATTGTAATCATGTGTAGTCTTTTCGCTGACTGGATGACATGAAACAAAAAAGCTTTTCACTGTACCTCAAAATACTTGACAATAACAAACCAATTTTTTGTTTTAGTCCTTGATACGGGGTTTTAGGTATTTGCACCCCAACATAGAAAGAGCAATACAATGCAGATAGGGTCTGTGCTAATGTGTTCTTCCAGATTTAGTTTTCATTAGTTATCCAACATTTTTTAATGATCAAAGTGACAGAATATGCTTGGTAGATGGTACCTGGAAAAGCAATTGAACTTTCACAACCGATAAGGCTACGGAAAGAAGGTTTGCAAGTGTCATTGACATAGTCATCTTCCCCTTCTCATCTTAAAACTATGATCACTAGTTTTAGTCTTCTCTACACTGGAAGAAAGACTGCGACCATCCAACTTCTCTAGAACATAAAACAGTACAGAAGATAGACACAAAAAGCGGGAGTAACTCAGCGGGTCAGACAGCATCTCTGGAGAAAAGGAATGTGACATTTCGACTTAAGACCCTTCTTCAGACCGAGAGTCAGGGGAAAGGGATAGACGGTGATATAGAGAGATAGAAAAAATGAATGAAAGATATGCAAAAAAAATGACGATAATAAAGGAAACAGATCACTGTTAGCTGTGGGCTCGGTGAAAATGAGTTACAGAAAATGAAACTCACCAGGATGACTTTGAAGGTAGTACAACAATTTGGGTGAGGGAGGGTTAGAGAGAAAGGGAATGCAAGAGTTACCTGAAGTTGGAGAAATCAATATTCATACTGCTGGGTATAGGAGAAGGGGATAGAGTCGGTAAAAGTACAGCACAGGTACAGGCCCATGCCGACCAAGGTGCGATCCTGAGCGAGTACCATCTGCCTGCATTTGACACGTATTCCTCTAAATCTTTCTTGTTCACAAACCTAGTCCAAATGTCTTGTAATTATGCCCGCCTCTACCAATTCCTCTGGCAGCTCATTCCATATATTTACCATCCTCTATATCAACAATTCCCTGTTAGGTCCCTTTGAACTCTTTCCCCTCTCACCTTAAACCCCAGCTCTCTAGTTTTAGACTTTCGTTCCCTGGAAGAAGAACAATGATCATCTTTTCATGAACAGTGCAGCACAGGCAGACAGACTGTCTGAAGAAGAGTCCGAACCCGAAACGTCACCTATCCATGGTCTCCAGAAATGCTGCCTGACTTGCGGAGTTGCTCCAACACTTTGTGTTCTTTATTGTAAATCAGATCTGCTGTCTGTTTCTAAGAAGCACAGGACCGACCCCATCCCACAATGCCAGTGCCCCTATGCCATTTGGTCTCCAGAAATGCTGCATCTATGAGCGAAGGAAATAGGCGTTGCCTATTTCCTTCGCTCCATAGATGCTGCTGCACCCGCTGAGTTTCTCCACTTTTTGTGTTCTTCGATTTATTGTTCCCTCTTTAAATGCCAATAAACTCCGCATTGGCCTGCTATATCTCCGCTCTCCTTGCCTGTCATGTGTCCATCTAAATGTCTCTTAAACGTTGCTATTAGATCTGTTTCCCCCACTTTCCCTTCCAGCATACTGACATCCCAAAAAAGTTAAACGTCATTATTTTGTTTTCCATCCACATGACATGCTGTGTTTATTAATCGTGCATATTGGCACCTCCTCATCTCCAGGTTAGTTTAGAGATGCAGCAGGGAAACAGGCCCTATGGCCCACCAGGTCCGCGCCAATCAGCGATCACCCCGGTCGGTGTACACTAGTTCTATCCTATGCAGCAGGAACAATTCGCAGAAGCCAATTAGCCTACAAACATGTACATCTTTGGAACATCAAAGGAAACCAGAGCACCCGGAGAAAACCCACGTGGTCCCAGGGAGAACGCACAAACTCCGTACAGACAGCACCAGTATCGAACCCAGGTCTCTGGCGCTGCAAGGCAACAATTCTACTGGTGCGCCACAGTGCCGCCCCCTTACAAAAAAAGCATTGGACCTTACAGCTATCTATGCTCCTTATAATTGTATAAACCTGAAATGGTCCTGACCTCCCATCTACCTCAGGAGACCTTTAAACTACCTTCAATCGGTCATTATTGGACTTCAATGTTATATCTTTCCAACTTTATTGGCTTGATTGCATTCATGTACAGTCCTCTCCTATCTAGCCTCTTTTTAAAACCCAAGCCTGACAAAAACAGTATCATCTTTGTCAACCTTTTGGGGCTAAATTAAACGATTCTCCCCTAACTGTACATGATCCATATCCAAAAGTCTCTTAAATGCCACTATCCTTTCTGCAGTAAGTAGAAGGGCTGCAAGAGACAGTACACTGCCTCAACGGTGGAGTGGGCCGGTGGAGGCACTGCAGCAGCCTGGGGCTCGGCTGGTCCTGGCACATGGATCCAATTACGATCTGCAGCTGCACTCAGCGGTGGAGCAGCGGCGGAGGACACCAACTGCCATGCTGGCCAGGCCGACCCTGCAACACGGCCAGAACAACGGACCTTCATGATCAGGTCAAGAACCCTACACGTACAATAACTGGCACTTGAAAATGGTGCCTAAGACTCGGCACACTGTCTCAGTGTACTACTGCTATACACTGGTACTGTATATGAGATGATTATCGAGGATGTATCTAAGTGCTTTTGTAGCAATACCCTACTTAGGGCTATGGAACTCGCCCATTCAGTTAACAATTTTAAATGGCAGCTAAAAACCTATCTTTTTAATCAAGCTTTTAGCTGATTTTATTCTGTATTTGAGCTCAGTGTTTTTGCTTTTTGTCCTTTTACATTCTCAATTTTACATTTTAAATATTTATATAAATCTTTGATTTTTATGACATCAACTGTCTACATCCTTACTGTTTTAAATTGTATTTTTGCTTAGACCTGTGTTTTTGTGGAAAGCACTTTGGGTTGCATTCAATTGTATGACAAGTGCTTTCCAAATAAAGTTATTATTATTAAAGTTATTAATATTATTATTATTAACTGTTCATAAAAATGAATTTCACTGTACCTCAGTACATGTGATAAATAAAGTACCATTGAACCTTCATCACCACCCCGACGTTTCAGGGACCAATGGCTATTTGTGCAATAAAAATGGCCTTGGTCTTCTCCATTAAACTGCCTCTCTCACCTTTGCCTTTTGACACTTGTACACTGGGAGAAAGGTTCCAACTGTCTACCCTATCTTTGCCAATCATATTTTATAAATTTCGATCCTCAACCTCCGGCGTTCCAGAAAAACCAATCCAAGTTTGTCCAACCTCTCCTTGTAGCTAATATTCGCTAATCCAAACAATATCTTGGTCGACCTCTGCAGCTTCTCCAAATCCTTTTTGTTCATGAACCTGGCCAAATGTCTTCTAATTGTACCAGCTTCTACCAATTCCTCTCCTCTCGTATTATATATTTACCACCCTCCGTGTCAAAAATTTGCATCTCAGGCCCCTTCCAAACCCTCCACATCCTTCCTGTACAGGTGTGATCTGAACTGCACACAATACTGTAAATGCCACCTAACCAAAGTCCTGTAAAGCTGCCACGTGAGTTCCTGGCTCTTCTCCTCAATACTCCAACCGATGAAGGCAAGCATGTCATACGCTTTCTTTACCACGCAATCTACTTGTGTTGTCACTTTCTGGGAACTATCGACTTGGAAACCCAAAATCAAGAAAGAGGTAAAAAAATGCAGATACTCTGACCATCATTTGTCACTTACCAGGCTTTGGGAATTGAGCCAAGGTATTGGAGGATAGCTTATGTTTCACCATTATTTCAAAAGGGAGGAATGGATAAATTGAGCAATTACAGGCCAGTTAATTTATCTGTAGTGGGTGGAAAATTATTGCAATCAATTCTGAGAGGGAGGACGAGTCTCCATTTGAAAGGTGCACATATTAATCATGGGCAGGCAGCATGGATTTGTGAAGGGAAGGTTGTGCATAATTCAATTGATTTAATGTTTTGAGGAGATGCCTCGGAGGGTCAATGAAAGTGATGGGTTTTGGCCAGATGCCACGTGACAGACTGATCAAAGCAGGTGAAGTCCTTGGAATTTAAGGAAGATTTGAAGATAGGGAAGCCAATTGTTTCATGACTGATAGCAGTTTGTTTTATTGATGGCTGACAGCTTCAACTCTCACTCAGACAGAAAAATGTATCACGTGGCTTCCGGTTCCGGTTACAGACCTCCCAGTTCGGACCTGGCCCGGATTTCAGGAACCGACATTCAATCCACCGCTTCTCGCAACAGTTCTCCTTCCGTACCCTGCGTTCCACACTGGCCACCATACGCCAGCACCAACTGGTCCTCGCTCTGACTCTCCCGCAGCTCCGGGACTCACTCACCCAGACAACCCGGACTCCCTAATGGTTTTACTGTGACTGTTACCAGCAAGGCTCAATATCAGTCCTTGTTTTTCTTTAAACATATTCATACTTCAGACGTAAATGTAGGCAGCAGAATGAGGAAGTTTGCCAGCGCTAGATGAATCGGCTACATGTTTGATGGCAAGAAGGAATGCTTTAGACTACAAGACAAGGCAGCACAGTGGTGCAGCAGTAGAGTTGCTACCTTAAAGCGCCAGAGACCCACGTACGATCCTGACTGCAGGTGCTGTCTGTACAGAGATTGTACGTTCTCCCTATGACCACGTGGGTTTCCTCTGGGTGCTCTGGTTTCCTCCCACACTCCAAGGACTTGCAGGTTTGTTGGTTAACTGACTTCGGAAACAAAAGAAAATTGTTCCCCAGCGCGTTGGACAGTGCCAGTGTACTGGATGATCGCTAGTCACCAAAGACTCGGAGGGCCGAAGTGCCTGTTCCCATGCTGTATCTCTAAAACTGAACAAGTGCGTGCCTGATGGCCAGAGTGAACACGATGGGCCAAAGGGCCTGTATCCATGTTATAAGACTCTGTGACTGTGATATTGTGAGATGGAGAAGAAAAGGAACCTTGGGTGTGTGTTGACAGATCCTTATTGGTGTCGGTCATACACATTGTTTTTGCATACGTGACACAGTGGCATAGCTGGCATAGCCTCTACTTCACAACGCCAGAGAAGCAGGTTCGATCCTGACCTCGGCCGCTGTCAGTGTCGAGTAAGCATGTTCTCCCTGTCACCGCACAGGTTACTTCTGGCTTCCTCCCACATCCCATAGAAGTGCAAGTTTGTAGGTTAATTGGACCTCTTATAAAATTGCCACTGGTGTTGGGCATGGATGAGAAAGAGGGGCAACGTAGAACTAGTGTGAACTAGTGATCAATGGTGGGTGTGGACCCGGTGGGCCAAAGGGCCTATTTCCATGCAGTATCTCTAAAATATTTCTTTAAGACATTGAATATAACCCCACGGAGGCCATGCTAGAAGAATGTACAACATTTCTTCGACCACAACTTTTACTTTAGTTTATTTAGAGAGACAGAATGGAAACATCCCCTTTGTCCCATCACATAGCTCACAACCTCATTTTCCACTGGTTTATTGCCTTGCTCAACGTTACTCTGTGTGGCAGGTTATTCAAGGTATCTACCACTCTTTTCATTGCCCTTATGCCTCCAGAGTGTGTTTCAGTTAACACACTGAGTAATTTCAGTCTGCTAATGCTGGCCATGCTACCCTACAGTGGAGAAAAGAAAAGACACAGAGCGCTGGAGTAACTCAGCGGCTCAGACAGAATCTCTGGAGAACATGGTTTCAGGTTGGGGCCCTTGCTTAATTTTAAAGAAAGCTTCCGACTCAAAATTCACATTCTCCAGGGGTGCTGCCTGGCCTGCTGAGTAACTCCTGCACCGTGTTCACTTTTAGGAAACCAGCATCTGCAGTTCCTTGTAAATTCACATTGAAGTTACATTCATTGCCCTTGTTGGCAGATTTTATTTTCTGATCATCCCTGTGAGCAACCTTATATCCTTTTTCCATAAAACAGCATAATATAAATATGGACACAAGGAACTCCAGATGCAGTTTTTAAAAATATATAAATTTAAGTATTTTGCCAAAGTCCTATAATATTTCCATTGAAATAACTGCGTACAGTCCATTAAATGTTTCTAATAGAAAATAAATGTACTTTATGTTTCATCCTAAATCAACTTAGTTACTCTTTTTCATAGCCACTCTCGTGTACAAAAGTGTTAATGCAACACTAACTACAAAATATCCATTACCTGCCAGACTTCATCCTGCCTCTTCTCTCTTCCAGCTTTCTCCTATTCCTTCCACCCCTACATCAGCCTTGAGATGGATTTTCACATGAAACATCATGTTCATGTTCCAGAGATGCTGCCTGACCCGCTGCGTTACTCCAGCACTTAGTATCTTTTAGTGCATTTACCAGCATCTACAAAACACCGCCACCTGGAAGTTGTCTCCAAGTTAACATGTAAGCTCGGTAATGCATCACCATATCTTCACTGTTGCTGGGTCAAAAGCCTGGAACTTCCTCCTAATGTTATTATGGATATTCCCACTCCTCCAGCACTACATAGATTCAAGCAGGCAGCTCACCACCACCTTCTCAAGGGGCATTAAGACTGGGCGATTGAAAGCTAGCTCAGTCTGTCAAGCCAACATCACTTGAATGAACTAACCAACATCACTTTACCTTGCACTAAACGTTATTCCCTTCATCCTGTACCTGTACACTGTGGACGACTCGATTGTAATCACGTATAGTCCTTTCACTGACTAGATGGCACGCAACAAAAAAAGCTTTACACTGTACCTCGGTACACATGACAATAATAAACTAAACAAAAAAATACCAAATGCGATCAGTGAAACGCAGGAAATAAAGAAATGCACAAAGTGCTGGAGTAACTTTGCGGGTCAGGTAGCATCTCTGGAGAATATGAATGGGTGGCAAAGGGTCCCGACCTAAAATGTCACCTATCCTTTTTTGCTCAGGAGATGCTGCCCTTCCCATTGAATTACTCCAGAACTTTGCATCTGTCAGTGAAGCTTTGGGCAGGCAAGAACTGCCAAAAGGGCCCTGAAGAGTCTGAAGAAGGTTCCCAACCTGAAACATAACCTACCCATGTTCTCCAGTGTTGCTGCCAGACCTGCTGCAGTACTCCAGCACTTTTTTTTTTTGCCCTAATAAGATAACCCTTCAGAAGATGGCTTGCAAAGCCATTCAAATATGCATCCTCAAAAAAGCATGGAAGCTTTCAAGTATTTTTTAAGGCAAGGGGGCATATATTCTCGATAAGCTAACAGGTGAAAGACTACATACAGTAGGTAGAAGGGAATGCAGAGGTGAGATTGCAATATATCAGTGATGTTTTATTGAATAGCAACAAAGGCTCAAGAAACTAAGTGGCCAACTGCTCCTAATTCATATCCTCAAATGCAAACTGTTTTAATAAGAATTATATTTCAATTCTGATACCTATTCTCCTTAGAGCACTGTAGGCACCCAAACATCTCAAGGACTGCAGTGTTTCATGTAGGCAACTCGCAACTCGTCACCTTTCTATTTCCCTCCACAGATGCTGCCTGGCCCGCTGAGTACCTCCAGCACTTTGAGCGTTGCTCAAGATTCCGGCATCTGCGATTCCTTATATCCCTATTCTTAATATGTTCTGTACACGAGGTTACACGTTTTGTTTCTTGCATTGTTGTCATGTATATTTGATTGAGACAAATTCCCTGGGCAACAAGCAGAGTGTAGTGGGACAAATGTAATATATTTTCTATAGCCTTCACTGGTCGAGTCAGCTGAATGGCCGTGTTGTGTCATTCTATTAATTACACTGAAAGATTTTTTTGTATTTTTATTAGCTATTCTACTCTACTCTCTCCTATTTTGCTGCCCCTATATATTCTGGACAGTCTTTGACGTGACTGAGGAAAGACTAGAAATGCCAATAATTTTGACGGGTGCAATGCAGATGTTCAACGAAAAAATCTGCCTGCCTTGAATCTTTCATCTCAATATTGCTCATTTTATGTCAAAGTGATGCGATGGTAAATCTTTTTACACCAGTCACATAATTACATCCAGAAAGAAATAAGTCAATATTTGCAACATATCCGTGCTTATTAAAGGTTATTCATAAACAAATAAATACGATTCTTATCATCAAGGCTCTGTTTTGTGACAATGCTGGATTGATCCTGTCAGTTAGATAACTGGATATATCTTAAAAGTCTTGGCCAGGTGGATTTGCAAATTATATTTGAGTTACTTATGTTTTGACCAAATTGTAAATAAAGTTTTCAATCTGACACTCCTTTACGATGTCTCTATCTTGGCAAAGATCAATTTAAATTCTTCAATGACCTTGGTTAATATTAGTGGGCTTAACCCCCATCCACATTAACGGGACGGAGGTGGAACGTGTTTCTAGCTTCAGGTTCCTGGGAGTCAACATCTCCGATGACCTCTCTTGGACCCACAATACCTCTACTCTGATCAAGAAGGCTCATCAGCGTCTCTTCTTCCTGAGGAGACTGAAGAAGGTCCATCTGTCTCCTCAGATCCTGGTGAACTTCTACCGCTGCACCATCGAGAGCATCCTTACCAACTGCATCACAGTATGGTATGGCAACTGCTCTGTCTCCGACCGGAAGGCATTGCAGAGGGTGGTGAAAATTGCCCAACGCATCACCGGTTCCACGCTCCCCTCCATTGAGTCTGTCCAAAGCAAGCGCTGTCAGCGGAGGGCGCTCAGCATCGCCAAGGACTGCTCTCATCCCAACCATGGACTGTTTACCCTCCTACCATCCGGGAGGCGCTACAGGTCTCTCCGTTGCCGAACCAGCAGGTCGAGGAACAGCTTCTTTCCGGCTGCTGTCACTCTACTCATCAACGTACCTCGGTGACTGCCAATCAACACCCCCCCCCCCCCCCCCCCCCCCCGGACACTTATTATTTTTTATTCAAATCGTTTGCTATGTCGCTCTTCAAGGGAGATGCTAAATGCATTTCGTTGTCTCTGTACTGTACACTGACAATGACAATTAAATTGAATCTGAATCTGAATCTGAATCTGATTAAAGATTGTCATGGCAATACATGGAAAGAACTTGCATTTTATCTTGAACTAACATGTTCTCATAACATCTACTCACCTACTGCATTTGACGCTCACGATGTGACATCCTTTACATCGGAGACTAGATGACCATTTCACCACACACTTGCATTCAATCCATCAAGGCCTGCTGGATCTCCCGGTTGCTAACTCCACATCCCAATTCCATGCCGAACTTTCTGTCTAAGGTCTCCTTCACTGCCAGAGTGAGGCCACACACAAACTCGACAATCAGCACCTATATTCCACGGTTATCTTACAACATAAACAGTGAGAACATTGATGTCTCCAATTTTAGTTAGCACTCTTCCCTTTCTCCCTCACACCCATTATCCTGTCATCCCACACTCCAAAGACGTACAGGTTTGTAGGTTAATTTGGCTTTGGTTAAAAAATATATCTAATTGTCCCTAGTGTATATGATACACTAGGGACAATTACTCAATACACTCAAATCATATGCTATGTCGCTCTTCCAGGGAGATGCTAAATGCATTTCGTTGTCTCTGTACTGTACACTGACAATGACAATTAAAGTTGAATCTGAATCTGAATCTGATAGTGTTAGTGTATGGGGATCACTGTTCGATGCGGACTTGTTGGGTCAATGTGCCTGCTTCTATGTATCTCTAAACTAAAACTAAACTTGTGGGCTTGAGTTATCAGGAGAAGCTGGATAGGGTAGAGGGACGATTTTATAGGGTTATTTTTCCCTGGAGTGCAAAAGGCTGGGGGTAAATTTATCGGCATAAAAAGGACCCGGGGGGCAATTGCATCACACAGGGGGTGGTCCATTTATAGAACGAGCTGTCAAAGGAAGCTGGAGAGATGGGTAACATAGCCATATTTGCAAGATAGTTAGAAAGGTACACGGATAGGAAAGAATTTAAGGGATATTGGGCAAATGCAAGCGCATAGGATTAACTCAGCTATAAAATCTGGTTGGCATGGACAAGCTGGGCCAAAGGGCTTGTTTCTGTGCTGTACGACTCTGGGACATCACAATATTAGTCAATATTCTTAAACAGCACCCCCAAAATATGAGGTGCTGTTCCTCCAATTTGCATGTGGCCTCACACTGACAATGGAGGAGGCCCAGGACAGAAAGGTCAGTGTGGGAATGAGAAAGGGAGTTAAAGTATTTAACAACCTGGAGATCCAATATGCCTTGGATAGAATCTCCTAAACTCTCAGCCTCTACCATATCAAAGGTTGGCAGCAGCTGGCTGGGATTGTTGCCATCTACAAGTCTCTCTAATGTTGTTGACTATCCTGGCATGGAAGCATCACCATTCATTCATTGTTTCTGGAGTCTAAATCTTGGAATCTCAAGTTTTGGTAGGGCCATTCTTTCATACTCACAGCAACAAAACTATAGCATTTCAACACCACCATCTTCCCAATAGCAACTCTAGAATGGGCAATGAACTCTAGCCTTATAGAAACCAGGAACTGCTGGTTTATATCAAAGAGAGACACAAAGTGCTGGAGTAACTCAGCGGGTCAGGCAGCATCTCTGGAGAACATGGATAGAGTGACATTTCAGTTTGGGACCTTTCTCCAGAGATGCTGCCTGACCTGCTGAGTTACTCCAGTATTTTGTATCTACTTAGACAAAAGTATTGGAGAAACTCACCAGGTGAGGCAGCATCTATGGAGCGAAAGAAATAGGCAAAGTTTCGGGCCGAAACCCTTCTTCAGACGGATCTACTGTGCCCCGCACATGTGTTTTATTGTGATCTATTGTGTCTACAATACAATACAATTTATTTGTCATTTTGACCCTTTGAGGTCCAAACGAAATGACGTTTCTGCAGCCATACATTACAAAACAAAAGACCCGAGACACAACACAATTTACACAAACATCCATCACATCCCCCCTCCCCCCACCGATGTCAGAGTCAAAGTCAAAGCCCCCGGCTGGCGATGGCGATTGTCTCGCGGCCATTAAAGCCACGCCGGGTGATGCAAGGCCGCACACACACATACCCCAACAAAAAATCACAAAAACTACATAAAAACGAGACAAAAAATAAAAAAAACACAGACGGACTACAGAGGCCGCTGCTGACAAGAGTCGCGCCGCCCAACAGAACTATTTGAGTCCCGCACGGGGTGGGAGATTGCAACCTTCAAGTGGTCCGCCCTGTTTCGACGAATGCAATCAACCTGGCGTACACAATCAAATAAGATCAAATAGAACAAGTTGTCCTCCAACTTTAGGCTGTGCACGCCATACATGAGAAGAAGAGTCCCATCCCATGACTTAAATAACAGACAAACCCAAAGATATAGTCAACAAGAACAGTAATAAAGTAAAATCCTAGCTAATCTAAATGATACTGCTTCCGGGAAGGATAATGGCTAGGATATCTGGAAAATGCATCCTTTTCAAAAAGTAAAAAGATTTTTTTTTAAACCTCGACTGCAAACATCATATGGACACTTCCGATAAAACACTGCTCCTCAGTGTTGCTTTTGTAATGTCTCCCTAAATTATTTGCTAAGCTACTAGAAGGAGGCTTAAACCCACAATTATGTGAATCGAAGAAAGGAGTGTTATCAAGCCATTCTTGACACTCAACAATAAAGGGTAGGTGGCACTGTGGTAGAGTTGCTGCCTTACAGAGCCAGAGGCCCAGGGTCAATCCTGACTACGGCTGCTGTCTGTTTGCAGTCTGTACGTTCTCTCTGTGACCGCGTGGGTGTCCTCCAGGTGATCAGGTTTCCTCCCACATGCATAAAACATGCAGGGTTGTGGGTTAATTGGCTTCTGTAAATTATCCCTAGTGTGTAAGACATAGAACAAGTGTACGGGTGATCACTGCTCAGCGCAGATTCAGTGGGCCGAAGAGCCTGTTTCAACGCTGTATCTATAAACTAGACTAAATGAAGCTTGAGGTGTCTCCTGAAGTGCCATGCTCTTACCAAACAAGTATTATCTACATTTGGAATTCATGTTAGGAGTCCATCACCGGCTTAATGATACAGTGTGGGAAATCTGAGAGGTTTACATTGGAAAGTGCATTAATCAATCAACCATTCTAAATTGGTATAAGAATAACCCAAAATAGAAACTTTGGTTCACATGCAGTATGGACCTATTTATCAAGTGATACCTTAGAAGAATAAGGCATGGAAAAGTGCACAAAAATCCAGACTAATCTTCAAGGGTCAGTACATGTTAGACATTAGATTTTAGAGATACAGCGCAGAAATAGGTCCTTTGGCCCACTAAATCTGCGCTGATCAGTGATCACCCCGTACACCAACACTGCGCTGACCAGTGATCACCCCTACACACTAGGGACAATTTTACAAATTACCAAAACCAATTAACTGGGAATGACTGGCCTAACATATGATGAGTGTTCGCTGGCACTGGACCTGTACTTGCTGGAGTTTAGAAGGGCGAGGGAGATCTCATTGAATCGTACCGAATAGGGAAAGGACTGGATAGAGTGGATGTGGAGAGGATTTTTCCACTAATGGGAGAGTCTAGGACCAGAGGCCATAGCCTCAGAAGAAAAGAAGTATCTTTAGAAAGGAGATAAGGAGAAATTTATTTAGTCAGAGGGTGGCGAAACTGTGGAATTCATTGCCACAGAAGGGGGTGGAAACCACATCAATGGATATTTTTATGGCGGAGATTGTCAGATTTTTGATTAGTATGGGTGCCAGGGGTTATGGGGAGAAGGCAGGAGAATGGGGTTGAGAGGGAAAGATAGATCAGCCATGACTGAATGGCGGAGTAGACTTGATGGGCAAAATGACCTAATTCTGCTCCTATAACTTATGAACTGACAAACCTGTACGTCTTGGGAGTGTGTGAGGAAACCAGAGAAAAAGCGGAGAAAACTCATGGGAGAACATACAAAATCTGTACAGACAGCACCCGTAGTCAGGATGGCACCCAGGACTCTGGTACCGTAAGGCAGCAACTGTACCTCTGCATCACTGTGCTGCCCCAGATTCTTTTGGGAAATGAAACACGAGATCTCACTGCGTTGAATGCTGAGACTTATCAGATTTTACAGTTTGTGATATTCACAAGAAATATCAAGGTTTTGGTCTTGAGGGAAAAGGAGGTTAAAGCCAAGACCAGATCAGCCATGACCTTATTGAGCGGTGACCAAACTAGAGAGACCTTACGGCCTACTTCTACTTCTTCCCACCTTATGTAATAAGTTTACGTTTCTGAAGCAAGGAATTTAGTTTCTGAGACACCTTCTCCATTCTCTGATCCGTTCTCTAGATTCTGATGAAAGGCTTGGATAGAGTGGATGTGGAGAGGATGTTTTGCAGCAGTGGAAGAGACTGGACCCAGAGGGCACAGCTTTCGGATGGTGATGAGGAGGAATTTCTTTAGCCAGAGGGCGGTGAATCTGTGGAATTCATTGCCACAGGTGGCAGTGGAGGCCAAGTCATTGGGTATTTATAAAGCAGAGATCGATGGGTTATTGATTAATAAGAGGGTCAAAGTTTACGAGGAGAAGGCAGGAGAATAGAGTTGAATGGGAAAAATAAATGAGCCGTGATCGAATGGCAGAGCTGAGCTGACTCGATGGGCTAAATGGCTTAATTCTGCTCCTATTACTTGTGTCACTGACAAAGCTGCCACTTAAGGCTCAACCCTAGGGTTGATTAAACCTTTGAAAGGAGTGGACCCACTTTGCTGCGGTGTGTCTTTTCTGAAGTAACCAGTGCTACCTCTGATGATACGTCAACTACAGAAATGGGGAACTTGAACACGTTCTTCTCAAATCCTTCGCTTATGCAGCTAGTTAATGTAATGCGGCAATGGTTTACTCCAAAGGATCGCAGTGGCGCAGTTGCTGCCTCACAGGTGTCAGAGACCCAGCACCCGTAGTTGATCCTGACTACGGGTGCTGTCTGTACACAGTTTATACGTTCTCCCTGTGACTGCATGGGCTTTCTCCGGGTGCTCTGGCTTCCTCCCGCCCTCCAAACATATCTAAGTTTGTAGGTTCCACTCTCAGCCTGAAGAAGGGTCTCGACCTGAAACGTCACCTATTCCTTTTCTCCAGAGATGCTGCCTCACCCGCCGAGTTACTCCAGCGTTTTGTGTCTACCTTCAGATCTGTAGCCAAATTGTCCCTATTGTGTACAATAGAACTGGTGCGCAGGAGATCATTGATCAGCCTGGACTTGGTGGGTCGAAAGGCCTGTTACCCTGCTATATCTCCAAACTAAACTAATATCAGCTCTTCCAATTATTTCAGGAAACTAACAGACTTATACTGAAGTCCGAAGAAGGGTCCCGACCCAAAAAGTCCCCCATCTTTTTCTCCAGACCCGCTCCATCTTTCTCCATCTTTTTCTCCAGATGCTGCCTGACCCGCTGTCATTCCAGCACTTTCCATCTATCTTCAGACTTATACCTGACACCCTAAAAAGCCCTCATATCTTTAAAGCAATTCTTTCAAAAACACATCCTCCACCTTAGATAGGAGGGTCACGAGAGATGTGAGTGAGGAGTGTTTTAAAAAAAAATCAGATCTCATTATTTTCAATACATATCTTTCATTTTCTTTGTGTCTAAGCAATTTAAATTGGAGGGGGGGAAATCAAGAGCTCTAGGCATGTTCAATTCAGTACCTCAGTGGACACTACAGTGAAAGAACAATGAATTAAGAAATTGTGTTGCATATCTCATCATAAAATAATTTGAACGCCAAGTCTTTCTTATAATGATTTAAGATTCTCAAGCATCAAATCAGTGCAACTGGAAACTGAACTACTTGCAAAACTACTTGCAAAAAAACATGCATTACCAGATTACTGAAAATACTTTGAAATCTAATTTTGAGACAGGAAAGAGTAATACATTGATGGAGGTGAATGTGAAGCAGTGAAATGGAAATGCTTTTATCTAATCAACTACGGAGGAAGGCTTTAAACATGTACATTCCAGGTCTCGTGATTGTGTGCTCAATCTCTCTTCTCTTTTCCCCAAACTCAGCCTTCAGAGAGCTTTTACAATCTCATAATTCACAAATAGAAACAAAGCAGATGTAGATTTCAGAGATACAGCGTGGAAGGCCGTTCGGTCCACCGAATCCACGCCGACCTGTGATCACCCCATACACTAGCATGATCCTACACACACTAGGAGCAATTTACAATTATTACCAAAGCCGCACATCTTTGGAATGAGGGAGGTAAAAACCCGGTGAAAGTTCACGCGGTGACAGGGGGAATGTACAAACTCCGTACAGGCAGCACGTGTAGTCAGGATTGAACTTGGGTCTCTGGCGCTGTAAGGCGGCAACTCTAACACTGCGCAAGTGTGCCACCCTCAGGTGTGCTAACCCCAATCTCAGCAAGAGAAAATAGATCCATGCAAATGCACAGACCAGCAATTTGGGTACCTAGAAAGTTTCTGAAGTATTTAAAATTATAAGAGACATAGATAGGGTAGACAATCAGAACTTTCTCCCCAGGATGGAAATGTCAAAGACTAGTGGGCATAACTCTAAGGTAAAGGGGGCAAAGTTTAAAGGAGAATTGTTGGGCAAGTTATTTTTTTTTACACAGAGAGTAGTGGGTGCTTGAAACACGCTTCCAGGGATAGTGGTGCTGGTGGTGGAAGCTGATACTATAGTGGTTTTTAAGAGGCTTTTACATTTAGACTTTACTTTAGACTTTACAGATACAGCACATAAACATGCCCTTTTGTCCACAGAGTCTTTACTGACAAGTGATCACCCCATACACCACCATTGCCCTACACACCAGGAACAATTTACAATTTTTACCAAAGCTGATTAACCTACAAACCTGTACGTTTTTGGAATGTGGGAGCATTCAGAGGAAACCTGGAGCACCCGGAGAAAACCGATACAGTCACAGGGAGAACGTATATACTCCATCCAGGCAGCACCCATAGTCGGGATCGAACCCAGGTCTCTGGCACTGTAAGGCAGAAACTCGACCCGTGCATTACTGTGCCGCGTCTATATGCAGGGAATGGATGGATATGCATCATTTGTAGGCAGATGAGATTAGTTTATCTTGGCATTATGTTCAGCATTGACACTGTGGGCTAAAGGGCCTGATCATGTGCTGTGTTTTGATGTTCTTTCACTTGACACTCTGAGCACATCACGGGAAGAGATTACCAACTGGACTGAGGAAAATATTCATGGATATTCTCAAAGTCTCCGGGAAAAACATCCACGCTCTTGGGAATCCTCCCCATGATTGACCAGATTGGAGAAGGAGTAATCTGATGGTACAGAACCACATACCAGCAGCACAGAGAAGCCTCATGTCAAAGTCTGAAGGAGCTACCCCACAAACTAACCACCCCACAAACTAACTACCCCACAAACTAACCATCCCACAAACTAACTACCCCACAAACTAACTACCCCACAAACTAACCATCCCACAAACTAACCATCCCACAAACTAACCATCCCACAAACTAACCATCTCACAAACAAATTACCTCACAAACTAACTATCCCACAAACTAACCACCCATCCATCTGTATCAATCATGTCCTGCACTCTCAGTTGAAGAGGCAAATGTTTTAACATTGGATTCTCCAGCCAACTCAGAACCTCAAAACCAAAGTGGAAGTTATACACCCTCAATTCCAAGGAACTACTTAAAGAGAAGTCTCTGACATGATTCACTTCTAAAGAAATCACAAGTTCCAGAAATCCAAAACTATAGAAACATTATAAAGAGCTCTAGATTATGGAAATACACGTGCTTTAGATCCCTAAAATCACAAATCCTAGCCAATAATTTGATCAATAGAAACAAAGAACTGCAGATGCTGGTTAATACACAAAAGGACACAAAATGCTGGAGTAAATCAGCAGGTCATTCAGCATCTGTGGAGAATATGGATGGTGACATTTCGGATCAAGACTATTCTTCAGACTGATGAAGGGTGTCGACCTGAAACGTCACCTTTCGATGTTCTCCAAAGATGTTGCCTGACCTGCTGAGTTACTCCAGCACATTGTGACCTTCAGTGAGTTGATCATTTGCTCTGAATATATGAGAACTCAAAGCTGTGTGGGAAATATTAGTCGTCACTAGTCAGACTTACGTAGTACAAATCCTAAAACCGAAAGAATTAAGAAATGCCAAAGATGTAGTATTTGTTTTAAGTATCAGAGACAAAACGCTTCCATGTTTAGTTATGAATTACAATGTTGAAGATACCAGCAATGTTTTCATAAATTATCTTCCAAGCATAAGTTCATGAGTTATAGGAGCAGAATTAGGCCATTTGGCACATCGAGCCTACTCCGCCATTCAATCATGACTGATCTACCTTTCCCTCACAACCCCATTTTCCTGCCTTCTCCCCATTATCTGTTAATCTCCGCCTTTAAAAATACCAGTGACTTGGCCTCCAAAACCGTCTGTGGGAATGAATTCCACAGATTCACCACCCTCTGACTAAAGAAATTCTTCCTCATCTCCTTTTTTTTATTCTGAGGCTATAGCCTCTGGTCCTAGACTCTCCCACTAGTGGAAACATTGTCTCCACATCCACCCTATCCAGGCCTTTCATTATTCGTTCAGTTTCAATGAGGTCATCTATCATCGTTTTTTCATTCTGGCATATCTCAGTGGCAAATTTTCTTTCCAATGCTTTACAAGAATTAACTGCTTGCAATAACATATATATATATTTTATAGAAAATATCAAGTCCGCCCAATATGACACAATCAGTAGTTTCAGTTCTAAAACTGGGAGTTGGAAAGACTTTGTACCTAGCATTATTTGATATTGAAGATCTTAATCATAGCTCATGCACTAAGATAAGCTACCATTGCATATATTTAGGTATCCAATTAGTACATATCCTCATGGAAATGGTATGACATTTATTGTACTTTACATAAAAGTAACATTAGCAAATTTGCAAATGACATGAAGCTTGGTGGCAGTGTGCACTATGAGGAGGATGCTATGAAGATGCAGAGTGACTTGGACAGGTTGGGTGAGTGGGCAGTTTTGCAGATGCAGTTTTATGTGGATAAATGCGAGGTGATCCAATTTGGTGGCAAGAACAGGAAGGCAGATTATTATCTGAATGGTGTCAAGTTGGGAAAAGGGGAAGTACATCCAGATCTGGGTGACCTTGTTCATCAGTCACTGAAAGTAAAGGGCCTGTCCCACTGCACGAGCGAATTCAAGAGTTCTCCCGAGTTTCCCCTGATTCGAACTCAGAGAATTATGGTAATAGCTGCTCGTAGGTACTCGGGGCTCTCGTGGACATTTTTCAACATGTTGAATAATCTTCACGAGTCATCACGAGCTTACCGCGTTTCCCGATTACCTGCCGTTAGCGTTACGAGCCGCTAAGAGACGTCCAAGCTCCGACGTACCTGCTACGTACATTCTACGTGCTTACCACCAGTTTGATATTTTTTTTAACTCGGGAGAGCTCTTGAATTACCTCGCAGAGTGGGACAGGCTCTTAACCCTTAAGCATGCAAGTACAGCAGGCAGTGAAGAAAGTTAATGGCATGTTGGCCTTCATAAGAGGAGTTGAGTATAGGAGCAAAAATGTCCTTCTGCAGTTGTACAGGGCCCAAGTGAGACCACACCTGGAGTATTGTGTGCAGCTTTGGTCTCCAAATTTGAGGAAGGACATTCTTGCTATTGAGGGAGTGCAGCATAGGTTCACAAGGTTAATTCCTCGGATGGCGGGACTGTCATAAGTTGATAGAATGTAGTGACAGGGCTTGTATACACTGGAATTTAGAAAGATGAGAGGGGATCTTATTGAAACATATAAGATTATTAAGGGACTGGACATGCTAGAGGCAGGAAATATGTTCCCGATGTTGGGGAGTCCAGAAACAGGTGCAAAAGTTTAAGAATAAGGGGTAGGCCATTTAGAACGGAGATGAGAAAAAACCTTTTTCACCCAGAGAGTTGTGAATCTGTGGAATTCTCTGCCTCAGAAGGCAGCGGAGGCCAATTCTCTGGGTGCTTTCAAGAGAGAGTTAGATAGAGCTCTTAAAAATAGTGTGGTCAAGGGATATGAGGAGAAGGCAGGAACGGAGTACTGATTGTGGATGATCGGCAATGATCACAGTGAATGGCGGTGCTGGCTCGCTGGCTCGAAGGGCCTACTCCTGCATCTATTGTCTATCATATATTAAACTTCTTGGTTACTGTTTCCTGTTAACTTGCTATAAATTAACATTACAAAATATCGAAGTGCCACAAAGAGCAGTATGCAATATGAAGTTGCCTTGCATTTGCTGGTAGCTTTATAAATAGGTTTATTGGGAAATTATGTAAGACGGACTATGTGTTATTATGAGTTACATCTTCCGCTGTTGGTCCCATTATATCCTGATTCCCTCTTCATCCTGTGAGGACCTCTGCCCAGTGATCACACTCAATTACTGTGCTTCCCCCAATTCCATTGGCAAATTTGTGATAACATTTCCATTATTGATAATGTTAAGGGGCACAATTTTTTTCATGCACTTTAATACTCTGACTAGCTTCAACAGATGGAACACTTGAAGTGTGGGGAGGAGGGAGTGAGTGCAGACAAGTCCAGAAAGTTATTGTGGACCCGTCAACCATTTACTTCATCTGGAGTCCATAGTTCCCTCAAGTGAGGTCAAAGCAGATTCACAAACATACATTAAACATTCCCATTGATGTAAAAAAAGTTATTAGTGTTTTAAAATGTTGAGATTCTCTCTCCTGAAGGCCACGCCCCTTCCCGAGGGACTATAAACCCAGAAGTGTTGAGTGCCTCAGTCAGTCTCTGCAAGATGGGGGAAGCGAGATGGTCACGTCTCTCAGTCTGAGCTGTGAATAACACTGAACACATGTCTACTAAATTGTGAGTGGTTTTACTGACCTGTCAGTGTCCTTAATGTGGTTTGAAAATATAGTTTGGAAATGCTAAAGCTGTGTTGCCTTTGGTTTGGAAATGCTAAAGCTGTGTTGCCTTTGGTTTGGAAATGCTAAAGCTGTGTTGTCTAATTAAAGTTGCCTTGCCTAATTAAAATTGCCTTGCCTAATTAAAGTTGCCTTGCCCAATTCAAGTTGCCTTGCCCAATTCAAGTTGCCTTGCCTAATTAAAGTTGCCTTGCCCAATTCAAGTTGCCTTGCCCAATTCAAGTTGCCTTGCCTAATTAAAGTTGGCTTGCCTAATTAAAGTTGCCTTGCCTTCTATATAATTAAAAGTCTAATCTTGACCCCTTCCTGTTTGCGCTTTATATTGATTTTAGGAAAAACGCTACCACCTACGGCTGTGATTTTTGGCCATCTTACTCAGAGTCCCCCTCCGCTCATTAGGTGCCGAGGATTTTTCCCATCGATAAAAAATAAAAGAGCTATTAATGTTTTTAAAATGGTGATATTCTCTCTCCTGTCAGTCACGCCATGAAGGCCACGTCCCTTCTGGTGGGAGGGGGCGAGGGACTATAATACCCAGAAGTGTGGGCGTGGCTCAGTCTCTGCAAGATGGAGGAGGGAGAGGTCACGACTTGCTGTCTTTAGTGGCCTTGCACCTTAAAATGGTATGTAACTGCACTTGAACTTGGTGGCCTTGCATCCTGCTTGAAATGGAATTTCAAGGAATAGCCGTGTGTCAACTGCCAGCCCATCAGCCCTGAGTGAGTGAGCTGCCAGCACAACAGGCTTGAGTGACTGAGCCGCCAGTCTAAGAATCCATTCAGCCCACAACATCCATCTGGTACCAAAGATGGACACAGTGTGCTGGAGTAACTCAGCGGGTCAGGCAGAATCCCTGGAAAAATTGATAGGTGACATTTGGAAACATCACCTCTCCATGTTTTCCAGAGATGCTGCTGGACCCATTGAATTACTCCAGCATCTTGTGTCTATCTCTGGTGTAGTTTTCACTTAGTTTGAACTAAACCATATTCCTTCTATTTGTGCTTTAATACATGTAACTATGAATTAACAGTCGTTATGCATGAGAACATTACTTGGATTTATATATGCTCAGTGCAATTTTACATCGCATAATCTTGCACATAATTCTTCAATTGTGGGAAAATCTGTTGGGCCAATTTTTCTAAGGAATTGCCAAGACATCAATTAGCTATTGTGATGTAAAGGAAATAAGTGGTGGTTATAAATATCACGAATGCAGCAAGGTCAGTAATGATTAAAATACAAAACTTCCATATTATTAAACTAGTTACAGAGTCATATGGCATGGAAACAGGCCCTTCGGCCCAACTTGCTCATGCCAACCAACATGCCCCATCTACACTAGTCCCACGAGTAGTCTTTTTGGTAAATTTGCCTCGGTGATCCAGTGACAGCTTCATACACATAGGTGCACCCTCACGGCGGCCTGTGTAAAATCACCCAGAGAAATCAACAACCACACACAAAACAAGACCCAGTCTGCTGTTAAACGAGGTGGTCCACCCATCAATCTACTGAGTGAATAGGATTCCCCTTCTCCTTGACAACTTTGTTTTTGCTGCTGTCTGTTCCTTAAGCTTTGAGCCACAACACAGTGGGTGGAAAAGGACTCTTTCCACTGCCCTGTTATACAATGGTAGGTACCAGGTATATTATTTGGTCAGCGCCAAATGTGCCCTTAATACTTAAGACTGATAATTTGTTTTTAATCCTTCTCTAGGATGCCTTCATTTGTCAAGCTAAAACGGATGGCTCTTTGGTTCTCAAATTACACTTCTACAGCACATACACAAACATTTGTACGCTAGGATGGATGAGGAGTTTTACAACTTCCCAAAAGAAAATCTATGGCTGCGCACTGAAGCGGTGAGCGTCGGATGGTAACGGGAGGCAGAAAGATACACAGGCAAGACAAGCTGATCGAATTGTCTCTGGCAACCACGATAACAGCTAATAACGCGATCAATCAGAAATACCTGGGCTCTTGGAATCGAATTACAGGGAGCGAGAGGCAACCTCGTTCCGTCTCGAATGCAACTTGTAACACGGGAGTTGATCCCACGTTAATGCTTACACTGGGACAAAGAGACGAGGGAGGGAGGGCACGCCGTTGTCCTTCCACTTACCATAACGTTGCCTTGCATTTTAGCTGTTTTAATCATTGATTGCTTCTTCATCATTCCTCTTTAACTCACTTCAGTTATAGTTGCTGTTCTTGATTTGGGATTTTTTTTTTTTGCTTTTTCTTTGGTTATGGCTAGTGAGGTCGCTTTTTTTTCCCCCGGTTTTTTTTTGTTCAAATCAGGCAGAGCTTTAAGAAATATCCCATGGCAGCTTCGGAGTATTCACCGCCGCCGCTGCTGTTGTTGTTACAGCCTCAATACCATCGCTTGTCCGAATGCACTGCACTCTAAAGCTGTGGACGACACTCATCGCTGGGGGAAGCTGCAAGATCGATCTAACGTGGAGGGAGCATCCTTAGTGGAGAAGCCCAACAACCTCTGAATTAATTCTCTCTTTTTTTATAAAAACAAAAAAAAAACACATCAACAGCGTGTCAGAAATAGTGAGACCTTCCAGTTTGAATTTGTGGTTTCCTTGGTGAATTCGGCACACCCTAGATGTTCTAAAGAGCCCGGCTTCCAGTCAATTACTGTAACTGACAAGTGTTTAGCAGGAGCCCCGTGGCTGGGGGAAATTGAGAGATGTCTTGGACCAGCCGAAGTGGAAATAAATCACGCTGCTGCCAGTTACTATGAGACACACGTTACGTTTCTATGGTTGCACTAAGTTGGCCCGTGGCCCGATGTAGGAAACGCAGGAGTGTTTGCGGGTTCTCTCTCTCTCTCTCTCTCCCTCTCCCTCTCCTTTGGAGGGATTTGGACCTCGCCCTTGCACCGCCGTCGATTCAGCCCCAATCTCCCTCCCAACCCACCCTGGACATCATTTGGGGGAAACAAAAAGCCGAGCAAAACACAAAGTGCTGGAGGAACTCAGCGGGCCCAGGCGACGTCTGTGGAGGACAAAGGACAGTCCACGTTCCGGGTCAGGACCCTCCAGGTACTTTGTGTTTTTACTCGAGATCTCCTTCTCGTATCTCCATTTCAAGGAGCACAGCTCGGCCCGATAAAGCTGATGCCGGTTCAGTGATGAAAGCGTGGGGAAGAGCTGAGGCTGTTTTTTACATTGATCTGACTCGTGCATTGCAAACATAATGAACCGTGTATATGCCACCAATTCGGTGGGGCGATGGAGACGGGGGTCCCACGGTACCAAGATGCCCCTGTTTTGAACTTTCGCCGCCGTCCGGATGGGGGAGGGTGGGGTATTGGTACACAAGCCACGTATCCGGTTCGCGTTTGGTGTGCCTTTGCATTTTATATTAACATTAGCTCGTGTTAGAGGAGAAAGAGCGAGCCAGAGAGGAGGGGAGATTAATCATTCTCAATGATCTGGAAGAAAAATGCTTGAAACCCCCCCTATCATTTTATTGTGCGTTAATTCGTGAAGGCGCAGTGGCGTGATGAGTTCTTGTAATTAAAGGGAAACCGATGAAAGAAACATTGGCGCTGGTAATAATTTTCGCCTTTCCGCCCGGCTAAGCCTGCAGCCGCCGCCGAAAAACAGGGATAATAAGCTCCATTGTCTTTTTATTCAATGTTTCTACCCTAAAGGCTATCCATATATTGCCCCAACCGCAACAATTAGAATCTGCTGATGACATTTGGCATATGGCTGATTTATCGCGACTTTGCGATCAATATTAACATGGGCAGTGTTACATGATAGAACATATAATAGTACGGCACAATGAATGACACATTGTCTGTGCCGAACATGATGCCAAGACTAACTCGTATCCGCCTGCACATGCACCATATCCTTCCATGTTTAAGAAGGAACTGCAGATGCTGGAAAATCGAAGGTAGACAAAAATGCTGGAGAAACTCAGCGGGCGAGGCAGCATCTATGGAGCGAAGGAAATAGTCTGAAGAAGAGTTTCAGCCCTAAACGTTGCATATTACCTTCGCTCCATAGATGCTGCCGCACCCGCTGAGTTTCTCCAGCATTTTTGTCTTCCCTATCCTTCCATTCCCTGCATACCCATGTGCCAAGACAAACTCTTATCTACCTGTACACAACCCATATCCCTCCACTCCCCTGACATCAGTCTGAGGAAGGGCCACGACCCGAAACGTCACCCTTTCCTTCTCTCCAGAGATGCTGTCTGTCCCGCTGAGTCACTCCAGCATTTTGTGTCTACCTTCGATTTAAACCAGCATCTGCAGTTATTTCCTACACACCATATATCCCTGTATATCCATGATCCCGACCAACTCTTATCTGCCTGCACATTACCCATATCCCTCCATTCCCTGCATGCATATCCATGTGCCTATCAAAAAGTCTCTTGAATTCCCTTATCATATCTGCCTCAATCACCGCCCGGCAGCGCGTTCCAGGTATTCACCACCTTCTGATTTATGATTTAATATTAGACGGAATTTAAAAAAAAGTTTTTATTTATTACAAAAAATAACCTTTCAGAATTAAAAAAACCCTGTATAAAACAAAAAACTGCAAATGCTCTTCATACATTCTCAGTGGCTACACATTCAACAGCGTCATACTGGATCTTATAAAAACTTACAAAATTCTTAAGGGGTTGGACAGGCTAGATGCAGGAAGATTGTTCCCGATGTTGGGGAAGTCCAGAACAAGGGATCACAGTTTAAGGATAAAGGGAAAATCCTTTAGGACCGTGATGAGAAAAAAACATTTTTTCGCACACAGAGTGGTGAATCTCTGGAACTCTCTGCTACAGAAGGTAGTTGAGGCCAGCTCATTGGCTATATTTAAGAGGGAGTTAGATGTGGCCCCTGTGGCTAAAGGGATCAGGAGGTATGGAGAGAAGGCAGGTACAGGATACTGAGATGGATGATCAGCCATGATCATATTGAATGGCGGTGCAGGCTCGAAGGGTCGAATGGCCTACTCCTGCACCTAATTTTCTATGTTTTTATGTTTCTATGTTTCTATACTCTATTGCGTTCGAACCTCACTTTAAAGAAAAAATCCTTGCCACCCTTACGCCAACCCGTGGGTAATATCTCTCCCCTTGTTTGTGCCTTAATATTGAAGCACTATTGTTTTCAGACCTTGGTGTCGAGTTGTAATTGGTTTCGCTGGATATAGACACAAAGTGCTGGAGTATTTTGCGTAGAGGAGCGGTGTCTGTCTGTCATCGGTAGAAACCAGCACCTGCAAGTCCTTGTGTCGGAAGGAACTGTAGATGCTGGTTTGCACCAAAGATAGAAACAAAACACAGTGGGACAGTCAGCATCTCTGGATAGAAGGAATGGGTGATTTTTCGAGTCGAGACTCTTCTGAAGAAGAGTCACTCCAGCATCGTGTGCTTTCCTTCACCTGTAGTTCATTTTTACACACATTGTGTTTCGCTGGATGGAAGAAACTATACGCTTCAATACAAGTGCATTGGGTTGAATTACCTCCTTTATCGGTGGTAGTCTTTTCTGATAGTAAAGAGTCGCATACATATTGTATATATTAAAAGGGAGTATATTGGGGGGGGGGGGGGTGCTAGTAGGGGGGGCATAGAGTCAGGAGTAATACATTTCGTTACTTGACTCTGATAAAGGGTTTCGGCCCGAAACGTTGCCTATCTCCTTCGCTCCATAGATGCTGCTGCACCCGCTGAGTTTCTCCAGCATTTGTGTGTACCTTCGTTACTTGACTCTATGACTAACTGTGTCACTGCTGTGCGGTTGGCTAGTATTCACATTGATAGTCAAGCAACGCGCATCTATTTGCCAGTTGTGCACTTAACTGCTTGGCGTGTTCGGGAATTAGAGGGGTTTTTTGTTTTTTTTGCTGAACCTATCAACATAGAGCTCCACACAATTGCAAGTTTCGAATGAGGTGACTTTACATTACAGCATCAGAGGCCGCACAGCGAAAAGCACAGCTGGTCCCATTCCTACCCGCTGACTCTTGACTTTACACTGACATTTAGACTGACGTTCGGCGCACTACCGGGGGGACCCCGCAGTGTCAGTCTGAAGAAGGTTCACCCATTCCTTCTCTCCAGGCAGAGATGCTTCCTGTCCCACCGAGTTACGCCAGCACTTTATGTCTATCTTCGGTGTCAGGGATGCTATCCGTCAAATACGGTGCCCAGCCCCGGGAAGACGTTAATAGAGTGCGTGTGCGCTGCTGTATGCGTGTGTGTGTGAGAGTGAGTGACTGAGTATGTTTCTGTCAGTGTTTATGCCTGTTCGTGCGCGCCCATCTGGCCGTGTGTGTTTTTGTTTCTATCTGTGCATGGGTGCCTGTGTACGTTTGTGTGCCTGTCTGTGTATCTGTGCCAATATGTCACTGTGTGTGTGTGTGTGTGTGTGCGTTTCGTATCTGTGTTTTTGTGTCTGTCGGTGTGTATGTATCTGTGTTTGTGTCTGTGTGTTTTCTGTGTGTGAGTGTGTATTTCTGTGTCGGGTGTGTGTTTCTGCGGGTGTGTGCGTTTGTAGTTCTGCGTCTGTGTTTCTGCGATTGTGTGCATGTGCGTGTGTCCCGGCCAGTGAAATATGCGAAATAAATGAAAGTAATTTGTTTCCCACTGCGCCTCCCTGCACTTTCCTGCGTTTGGTAGATTAAACTTTCAAAGGCGGCATTCACTTCCCTGTGTATTATTCATTAATGCTACTCATTTTCATTGGTTGTATCTGCAGAATACAGATGCAGCTATATTCATTATGCTGCTCCGTGATAGATCACCTTCATAATACAAACTACTATCACGCTACCAGACAAATGGACCAAGTTACATCCCAGAGGTTTGTGAAGGCGCTGATATGCATTTCTGTGGACAGTCCACAGTCCGGTATGTACGTTGTAACCCCGGGCTTTGCGCTCGGAACACATTTGAACATCTGCAAATTATACAAGGATATTACGCCACGCCACAAGATTTTTAAAAATAATGCTGTCATTGATTCCAAAATGCGAAGATCAGCTAAAAAAAAAATGTATCCTGCCTCATTAAGGTGAACTTGTTTTCTTTTATCTGATTTTAATTGCTCTTCCGCCTGCAATTAAAGAGAAGACATTTACCCAAAGCCCACTCCCCAGATGCGGGTTTTCCGTCCCAGTGTATCCAGCGCGCCGCCTGTAGGCGATTGCAGGTCTCTCATGCGCTGGGCATGTCTGTTTCCGCCTCCGCCCAGCGTGAGGTTATCATTTCCAACATTGTTGCGTTTAGTTTATTGTCACATGTACCTAGGTACAGTGAAAAGCTTTTGCTGCGTCATAACTGGAAAGACTGGACATGGTTAGAATCGAGCCATCCAGTCTACAGGTACAGGATAAAGGGAATAACGTTTAGTGCAAGATACAAACCAGATCATGGTGAGATAATGGCTCAGGGCTGCTTTCTAGTTGTTGGTCGGATAGTTCAGTTGCATGATAACAGCTGGGAAGAAACTGTCCCTGGAGGTGTATGTTTTCACATTTCTGTACCTCTTGCCTGATGGGAGAGGGGAGGAGAGGGAGTGACTCATCCTTGATTATGCTGGTGGTCTTGCCAGGCAGATGGGGAGTGTAGATGGAAGGGTGTTGGTTTGTGTGTGTGTGTGATGGTTGTATTGTGGAGTAACAGTAGCCAGCAGCTACTCACCCCTATCCTTCCCACCACCCTCCCCTCCACACCAACCACCACTCCCCTTGGCTATTTCAAACAGGGCACAGGTTTTGCATCTTCTCACTGGCTAGAGTTCACTCATCAGATTGGCACAGTAGTAGAGTTGCTGCTTTGTGGCGCCAGTGATCCTGACCATAGCTGCTGTCTGTATTGAGTTTGTACGTTCTCCCTGTGACCACATGGGTTTTCTCCAGGTGCTCTGGTTCCCTGCCACATTCCGAAGAGTGCAGGTATGCAGGTTAATTAGCGACTGTAAAATGTCCCTAGTGTGGAGGGTAGAACTTGTGTACGGGGTGATCGTGGACTCAGTGGGCCGAAGGGCCTGTTTCCACACTGTATCTTTAAAGTCTTAAGCCAGAGTGCGGTCCTGACCTCCCATCTACCTCATTGGAGACTTTTTTTAACTATCTTTAATCGGACTTCATCTTGCACTAAATGTACTTTATTTGAGCACAGCTTAATCGTAACCACGAATAGTCTTTTTGACAGGACACACAAAAGTTGTTTCCTTACCCTGGTAATAGTAAACTAAACAAAATAACTTTGCAGTTATAAACTAAACTAAATAACTGTAGGTACTATCACAACAATTAAAAAGCATTTGGACAGGTACATGGACAGTCTGAAGAAGGGTCTCAATTTGAAACATCACCTTTTGCCAGAGATGATGCCGGACCCGCTGAGTTACTCCAGCATTTTGTGTATCTTAAGTACTTGGATAGGACAGGTATAGAGGGATATGGGCCAAACACAGGCAGGTGAGACTAGTAAACAAGGGGCATATTGGTCGGCATGGGCAAGTTGGGTGGAAGGGCCTATTTCCACACTCTATGACTATAACTTCTCAGCCGACCACATAGCATAGTTAGGAAACCCTATGAACATTGACTTTGTTTTAATTGCTGATGTTGCCACCATTCCCAGAGCTGATGGTTGCATTCTTGGCATGGTCATTCCATCAATGCTGTGAGCAGTTAGCTAGTGAGCTGCCTTAGAGTCATACACCGTGGAAACAGGCCTTTTGGCCCAACTTATCCACACCGGCTAACATGTCCTATCTACACTAGTCCCACCTGCATGCATTTGGCCCATAGCCATCGAAACCTGTCCTATCCATGTACCAATCTGAATGTTTCTTAAACGTTGCCATGGTACCTGCCTCAACTACCTTCTCCACCAGCTTGTTCCATACACCCACCACCCTTAATGTGAAAGTTCCTATTAAATCTTCCCCACCTCCTCCCCCCCCCCCCCCCCCCCCCCCCCCCCCCCCCCCATTCCCCTCTTTAAACCTATGTCCTCTGGTTCTCAATTCCCTTACTCTGGGCTAGAGACTGTGTGTCTACCTGATCTATTCCTCGTATTATTTTATAAACCTCTATAAAATCACCCCTCATCCTCCTACGCTCCAAGGAATAGTCCTAGCCTGCTCAACCTCTCTCCATAGCTGAGCCCTCAAGTCCTGGTAACATCTTGAAACATACCTTCTTGAAACATACAAGGGTATGAATTAGAGACAGAAGTACATTGCTCAGGCCCTCAAGCATGTTTTGACTTTTAATACAATCATGGGTGAACTGATTGTCATCTCAATTCTGCATTCCACTCTAATTGCAGCAAACTTTCACCTGCTTGCTTCTCAAAAATCTACATACCACTGCCCTAAGAACATTTTAAATTAAAAAAATTATAAGAGTAAATCTTTGAAGATGCATGGAGCAAGCAAATTAGTATACATTTTAATGTCCTTCCATTCTAAATGTTCTCACGTAGCATAGATGACAAAAGAATTGATGACAGTTTCACAATAAGAGGCTAAATTCTTATGACAGACTGATCCCAAGTTCACACTAGTTCTATGTTATCACACTTTCTCATCCACACACTAGGGGAAAAAATGTTCAATGCTCCCCAGGAAGAGAATTCCAAACTGTCTGAGAGAGAAAATAAAGGCTTCATCAGTGAATGGATGATCAATGGTTGACATGGAGTCAATGGGCCGAAAGGCCTGTTTCCACAATCGATCAAACTTAATGGGCGACCACATTTTTAAAACAGTGAACCCCCTAGATCGAAACTTTCCCACAAAAGGAAATATGAGAGATACAATACACTGCAGAAGCTGGAATCTTGAACAAACGTGCAAAGTGCTGGAGCAACTCAGCAGGCCAGGCAGCATCTGTGGGGGGGAAATGGATAGAGAACATTTTGGATTCTTCTTCGGACTGACGAAGAGTCCTGACCCAAAATGTCACCTGCCCATTTGCCTCCACAGTTTCTCTCCACTTTGTCAAGACGCCTCAAGATCAATCTGCATTCCATTTGATGAACTTGGATCTATTGATGAAGAACAGTAAAGGGCCTGTCCCACGGGCATGCGACCTGCATGCGGCAAGCACGACCTAACGTGGTCACTTGAGCCGTATGGCATGCGGCAAGCGCGACCAAACCAGAAGCGGGAGCCGCGCGCGCGGAGGTCGAGTGAGTGACACGGCGTCAAGGCGGCTGCGGGACAGCAGGCCGTTGCCGCGCGGAATTTTTAAACACGGTCAGTTTTTCGGAGCCCCGCGCGATATCGGGACCAACTCCATACGGCTCCGGCGATCGAAGTGAGACTGGCCCCGCGAGGCCGTACGGCTCAAGCGACCACGTTATGTGGCGCTTGCCGCATGCAGGCGCATGCTGGTGGGACCGGCCCTTTAGGTCGCGTTTGCCGCATGCAGGTCGCATGCTCGTGAGACAGGCCCTTAACACATCTCCCATGGAACAGAGAACAGTGCAACACAGGAACAGAACATCCAGCCCACAATGACCATACCAAATTTCATGTCAAGTTATTCTCCTCAGCCTGCGCAGAATCCACACCCCTTCATTCCCTGATATCCATGTGTCTATCCAAAAGCCTATTCGATACCACTGTTATACTTGCTTCCACCACCACCCCTGGGACCACATTAAAAGCATCCTCACTATCTAGATAAAAATAACTCACCCACACATCTCCATTAAAATTGGCCCCTCTCACCTTAAAGCTATTCACTCTAGTTTTTGACATTTCCACACAAGGAAAAACAGCTTTGGCTGTCTGCTCTAACTATGCTTCTCATAAATTTGTATGACTCTATCAGGTCTCCAACCTCTGACCTTTCAGGGAAAACCATACAAGTTTGACCGACTCCTCCTAATGTCCAATACCTTCTAATCCAGGCAGCATTCCGGTAAACATCTTCTGCACCCTCTCTAAAGCCTCCACATTGTTCCTGTAATGGGATAAATAGAACTGTACACAGGGCCCTAAATACGGCCCAAAGTCCTAGCTAACTTCCTGACCTTTTCACTCAAGGTCCCACCTGATGAAGGCAAGCATACCACATGCCTTCTTTGCCAATCTATCTACCCGTCTTGTCACTTGCAGGAAGCTGTGGACTTGGACACCAAGATCCATTTGTATATCCCAGTTGCTAAGTGTGTGTAATTTGAAGAGAAATATGCAGGTGCTGATATTTCCCATGCAGTCTTTGTCCTACTTAGTGGTAGAGGCTGAAGGTTTAAGAGCCTGTCCCACTGTGCAAGGTAATTCAAGAGTTCTCCCGAGTTTTCCCCGATTCGAACTTGGAGAATGGACGTAGCGGGTACGTCGGAGCTCGTGGATGTCTCGTAGCGGCTCGTAATGCCAATGGCAGGCACTCGGGAAACGCGGTAACTCGTGAAATTTTTTCAACACTGTGAAAAATGTCCAAGAGTAAAAAAATCCTCGTGATGAACATACGAGTTTGATTTTTTTTTTTAAACTTGGAAGAGCTCTTAGGTAAATTCGCATCGTGGGACAGGGGCTTTAGGAACTGCAGCTGGAGCAGCCTCTGTCACCATGCTGCACAGTGTGCTTTGCAAATTGTACACTTTACTGCTACAATGCAAATTTTGCGTTGATTCTTTGAATTTTGCCATTCAGAATCAATGAATGAACATCCTTGAATTTTCACACCCTTGTGAGTGAAGCATTTCTACCCATCTCACCTTCACTAGTTAAAAGTACAGGAGACTTTCCACTCCAGTCATGTTTCATAATTTCAATTCCACCTACCATCCATTGGTCTGTGTCCCATGACACCCGACCCAACAAAAATCCATTGATCTCACTTCTGACAACTTCAAGCAGCTCTGTCTCCATGGTCTTTTGGGAAAAGGGATTTCAGGACTTGTGAGAGAAAAGAAACTGCTTCCTGACTTTATTCTTGAACGCTCTTCATAAATTATACGAACAGAATTAGGCCATTTGGCTCATCTACTCTAGTAATCTAATCAAGTCTACTCCGCCATTCAATCACGGTTGCTCTATCTTTCCCTCTCAACCACATTCTCCTGCCTTCTCTCTCTCCAAAACTCCTGACACCATTACTTATCAAGAATCTGTCAATCTCCCACTTAAAAATATCCATTGCCTTGGCCTCCACAGCCTTCTGTGGCAATGAATTCCACAGATTCACCAACCTCTGACTAAAGAAATTCATCCTTTTCTCCTTTCTAAAGATACGTCTTTTTATTCTGAGACTATGTCCTCTGGTCCCAGATTTCCCAACTCATGGAAATATCCTCTCCACATCCACTCTATGTGGGCCTTTCACTATTCAGTAAGTTTCAATGAGGTTCCCCCCCCATCCTGTACTAATCCTGCCTCTTCATTCAAGGCTCATCAAACAGGGGATTTTTTTTCCTTGCACTAATCCTGTTAATCCTTTCATAATTTTAAAGATACTGGTTAGATTACCTGCAGATTTATAGCATAAAGGAACTTCAAGGCATGTTTAAGCAAGGTGTTGTGATACTTTAATCCCTCTACTATTATCTCGATTACTCTTTTGGCGCTTGCAAATTTATCTGCAGTATTGCAGATGAAGATTCACTCAGATGCTCCAATTGATGCATAACTTTCTCCCCAATTAATTCAGGCTCTGATACAGTGCAAGGAGTCATTTAGCCCCTTCATTTACCTTTTATCTTTGTGTTATCTTTGTGTTATCTTTGTGTTAATGGATTTGTACTCGTGAACAACGAAAGCCCTTACTTTTCTTTTCCAGCTCTGTCCAAGATCACAAGAAATTGTAGAGAGTTGTGGACATGCAACCTGCCTTCCTTCCATCGACTCCATCTACACGTCACGCTGCCTCAGCAAGGCCACTGACATAATCAAGGACAAGTCTCACTCTGGTCCCGCAAGGGAAAAGTCCCGCACGTTTGGTCATGAGCTTAGATGGAATACTGGTGTTAAAAGCAGAGCTATAGTCGATGAAAAGCAGTCAGACGAAGTTGGCTCTCTTGTCTAAGTGTCCGGGGATGAGAGTAGGACCAAGGAGATGGCATAATTCATGGACCTGAGGTAGTGGTAGGCGGACCACAGTTCTTCAAGGCTGCGTGGTAGACTGGATTCAATGCGTTCCATAACTAATCTCCCAAAACATTTCAGGAAGGTGGATGTCAAGGCCATGTGCAAAATAAGTCCAGTAAAGTCCAATTCAATATAGTCCGAGGATCTCCAATAGGGTAGAATGGAGGTCAGGACTGCTCTCTAGTTGGTGATAGGGTGGTTCATTTGCCTGATAACAGCTGGGAAGAAACTGTCCCTGAATCTGGATGTGTGCCTTTTCACACTTCTGTACCTCTTGCCCGATGGGAGAGGGGAGAAGGAGGGAGTGACAGGGGTGTGAATGATCCCTGATTATGTTGGCGGCCTTGCCAAGGCAATGTGAAGTGTAGATGGAACTCAGAAATCTCCCTTGATTAGTCTATTAATCTCAGTCTAGTGGCTGCTCTTTGCACAGATATCAAGACTGCTTTCATGTTTAGAGAAAGGATATAGTTAATCATGAGGGAACGTTTTACTAATCCACTGCTCAGAGGTAATCCCCATTCAAAGAAATGACTGTCAGCCCTAAGTAAACGTTGGCCACCATTATCCTGCAGCAGAACATAGAGGGGACGCTGTGAGAGACGCAGTCATACATCTTTGAACGTCTCACTCAAAAGGCAGCCTGGAAGACTGTTTGAAACATTCTGCTCTCAGATGCTCCATCGTCGAGAATCACCCACTGTTCCCTTTGCCACTCGGAGAAAAATGATTTAACACACACACATATATATATATATATATATATATATATATATATATACACATATATATATATATATATATACATATGAATAAAGTGTTGGGGGGGACTCAGCAGGTTAGGCAACAACTGGGAGGGAATGGGCAGGCAATATTTCAGGTTGAGACCCTTCTTGAGAGTTTGTCTGGGACAATATTAACCAAAAATTTAGCTGGTCTAATTAATATGGTGTGATAATAAACAAAGCAAGCACAACACTTGGTCAAGGCACAACGTGCTGGAGTAATTCAGCAGATCAGGCAGCATCTCTGGAGAACATGGAGAAGTTCAATGGTACTTTTCAATTTACAGTGGTGATGTTTCAGACCGGGATCCTTCTCCAGACTTGTTATAGAGGGGTGAAAGAAAGCTCTCTTCCATCTACCCCTCCCCCCCACCCCACCCCAATCAGTTTGAAGAAGGGTCCTGACCTGACCCAAAATGTCACCTATCCACGTTGTGATGCTACCTGACCTGCTGAGTTACTCCAGCACTGTGCATCCCATTTTGTAAACCAGCATCAGCAGTTGCTTATTTCTACAATACTTAGTTGTATAACTAAACTACATTAATTGATATTATGCTGAACCTGTAAGGCAAACTTAAGCTGCATCTACAGTTTGGTCCGAATGATATTAAACATCGAAACAACCAGAAAATCCTCACCCAAATAAACAGAGAGATATATAAAATTAAAAGTGGGAATGTAATTACAGTCATTTCCATTTTGGGTTGGGTGCTCCCTACTCATGATTTGCTGCAGCATACCCTTTGAGTACAGGGCAGCACAAAGTGGTTGAGTTGCTGCCACACTGCCGAAGATGTGGGTTTGATCCTGATTTATGGGTGCTGTCAGTACGGAGTTTGTACATTCTCCCTGTGATCATGTGGGTTTACTCCGAGCGCTCCGGTTTCCTCCCACACTCCAAAGACGTGCAGGTTTGCAGCTTAATTGGCTTCAGTAAAATTGTCCCTAGTGTGTAGGATGATGCTAGTGTACGGGGTGACCACTGGTCAGCATGGATCTGGTGGGCTGAAAGGCTTGTTACCTCGCTATGCATCTAAATAGGAACTGGGCACAGTCAGTTTGTACGCCAGCAACCCGTTAAAATCCCAATTTTATTCTTGTTGGAAATTCAGTTGCTGTGGTTCCAACTTCAGTCAATTCAATGGCTGACCTTTCAGTGCAGTACCAAGGGACCTTTCCTTTGTCAGAAGCTGTTTTTCAGATATGATTATAACCAATGCCTTGTTGGCTCAAGGTACTCTTTCTTACACTCCCTCCTCTGAATTGGTAGGTTTTTAATTCAAGATTCACTCCAGAACATTCAGTAAATAATCCAGCCTGAAGCCTCAGTGTAGGTTTGAGGTAGCACAGGAAAAAGACTGTGCCATTTCATCCCTCACCCCATTCCACATCAAACACTCTCCGACTTATGTAAACTCACATTTATCTGTATTCAGGCCCTAATACAATGAAGGCAGTTTGTAACTTCCACAACACTGCACAATGACTCAACCTCACATTAGAAACAAGCCGGCAATGGCGGCAGTGCCTACCCAGAAGGCCGCGAGCTGCAGAAAGTGCCCTGGAAGCCGCTGAGACAGTTCACACTCTCAGTGGTGGACATAAAGTGTTGGAGTAACTCAGCGGGCCAGGCTGCTTCTCTGAAGAACATGGATAAGTGACGTTTTGGGTTGGGTCCCTTCTACAGACTCAGCAAGTTATTTTGGGCAGGGGAAGGGGATGGTGATTCTGACTTGTGTAAAACCTGCCCCACGTATATGTGTTCACAGAAGGTGACCTTCACGCTAGTTGGGGGGTGCCTATTTAACAACATCATGCTTTATCGCCATGAGTTCTCCCTTGTCAAATATCCCTTTGCACCTCTGACCAGCCAAAAGCTACACACCTCAGATTTAAAATTACCAATTGATCCTCCATCAGTAGTGGATGACTGTTCCAAGCTTCAAACTCTAACCTCCAATGGATATAAATATTTCCAAACTTCACTCCTAATGCCTGACTTTAACTGCTCAGTTCTCCTAAATACTTCAAGAATTCATACCAATCCTTCACTCACCCCACCTAATGTGTAGTTCTCAACACACTATTCTCCCTTTTGATTTAGATTTTAGGCTTTAGTGATGCAGCGTAGAAACAGGCCCTTCGGCCCACCGAGTCCACATGGACCTTGCACAGGCACTATCCTACACACTGATGCCCCTGTCCCACTTAGGAAACCTGAACGGAAACCTCTGGCGACTTTGCGCCCCACCCAAGGTTTCCGTGCGGTTCCCGGAGGTTTTTGTCAGTCTCCCAACCTGCTTCCACTGCCTGCAACCTCTGGCAACCACCTGCAACCACAATGTTTCAGCAGGGAGCGTGGGCAAGGTGGAAGAGCATACCGCAGCCAGGATTATCTGGTCAAACATCATGCAGGCAGACTTCCAGTGTGTCCAGTTCCTTGTCCAAGCTGTCTACGATGCGCTACCAAGCCCAGCAAAGCTCCACGTCTGGGGCAAGAGCGAGACACCTTCCTGCCCACTTTGCTCTGGAAGAGGATCATTAGAACATCTCCTCAGCAGCTGCCCCAAGTCTCTTGGGGAAGGTCGCTATCGGTGGCACCATGACCAGGTGCTCAAGGTGGTTGCTGAGAGCATGGCCCCTGCCATCTGTAACGGCAAACATCACCACGCCCCAAAAAAATCAATCACTTTTGTCAAAGCTGGAGAGAAGCCCCGACCACAATCAAAAACAAGGACGGGCCTCCTCTACACAGCCACTGACTGGCAGCTGCACGTCGATCTGGGCAAACAGCTGAAATTTCCACAGCACATCACAGCAAAATCACTCCGGCCACACATGATCATCACCTCCGAAGTGACAAAACAGCTGATCATTCTGGAGCTGACAGTGCCCTGGGTAGAGCGCGTTGAAGCGGCTAATGAGAGGAAACGCGCAAAGTACCAGGAACTCGTGGAGATGTGCCAGGACAGAGGCTGGAAGACATACTATGAGTCCATAGAGGTGGGCGGTAGAGGATTTGCAGGACGTTCACTGTGCAAAGTCCTCAACCAGTTGGGCATTACGGGGCTGGCAAAGAAGAGGGCCATTCAATCCGCAAGTGAAGCTGCAGAGAAAGCCACTAGGTGGCTTTGGATTAAGAGGGCTGATCCGTGGGTGGTTGCTGCTGGGATGCAAGTCGGGGCTTGATCAACCCCGGCTGGGTCGCCTGGGCGAGGGTGTCTGATGTTGTGAGACCCGAAACACCTGATGACCCCAGATCACATCACCGAGGATTCGTCCCAGCCCATCTAGAAGATGTATCTTTCACACAGGTCAGGACACTTCTTCATAAGTTCATTAGTTATGGGAGCAGAATCAGGACATTTGGCTCATCAAGTCTACTCCGCCATTCAATCATGGCTGATCCATCTTTCCCTCTCAATCCCATTTCCTGCCCTTGCCCCATAACCCTTGACACCCGTGCTAATCAACAACCTGTCAAACTCCGCCTTAAAATTATGCATTGACTTGGCCTCCACAGCCGTCTGTGGCAATGAATTCCACAGTTTCACCACCCTCTGGCTAAAGAAATGTCTCCTCATGTCTTTTCTAAAAGTACATCCATTTATTCTGAGGCTGTTCCCTCTGGGCCTAGACTCTCCCACTAGTGGAAACATCCTCCCCACATCCACTCTATCCAGGCTTTTCACTATGAGGTAAGATTCATTGAGATTCCCCCTCATGCTTCTAAACTCAAGCGAGCACATGCTCATTCAGAAGAAGGGTCCCAATTCCTCGTTGTCTGTATCTTAAATGGGCTATCCTTCTTCTGAAACTATCTCCAAAGTTCCAGCTTTCATTCTTAGAACAGGAATGCTTCACGAAGGACTTTAGTTTAGTTTAGAGATAAAGCACGGAACCAGGCCCTTCGGCCCACCGAGTCCGCGCCGTCCAGCAATCACCCTGCACATTAACGCTATCCTACACACACGGGACAATTTACACATCCACCAAGCCAATCAAACTACAAACCTGTACGTCTGTGGAATGTGGGAGGAAACCGAAGATCTCAGAGAAAACCCAAGCAGCCACGGGGAGAACGTAAAAACTCTGTACAGAAGCATTCGTAGCCGGGATCGAACCCGGATCTCCGGCGCTGCAAGCGCTGTAAGTCAGCAACTCTACCACTGCGCCACCGTGGTGCCACTTTAGCGACACATCGTGGAAACAGGCCCTTCGGCCTACCGGGTCCGCACCGACCAGCGATCACCCGTACACTGGTTATATCCTACACACTGGGGACAATATACAATTTTACCGAAGCCAATTAACCTACAAGCCTGGGCACCTTCAAGTGTGGGAAACAACCGAAGGAGGGTCACAGGGAGTACGTACAAACTCCACAGAGACAGCAGCCGTAGTCAGGATCGAACTCAGATCTCTGGCACTGCATGGCAGCAACACTACCACTGCGCCATCATGCCATTAGAAGAATCCTCTTCTAACCTCCGATATGTATAGTTCTAATGTGTTGAATTGTCTCTCATTAACAACCTATTCATCCCAGGAATCATCCCCGTGAACTATCTCTGAACTATCTGCAATACAGTATAGAACATAGACCAATATAGTACAGGTACAGGCCCTTCAGCCCAGCATATCTATGCCAACCACAACTGCACATGTGCTGGCATGTGATTCTATCTCTACAACCCTTGCCTATTCCTGGGTTTTTCTAAATACCTCTTAATGTTGCAGTTGCATCGGCTTCCATCCAGGGCATTTCAAACCCCCACCACCTTGTGTAAATAAAAAAAAAACCTCAAAACACTCCTCTAAACTTTCCCCCTCTCACAATTGAGTATATGTCACAAAGTAAGGAGACCAAAACTGTACTGCATAGTTGGCACAAGAGGTAACTACTTCTATACTTTATCTTCTTTGCAGGGAAGGGCAATGGTCATTTTGTTTTCATTATCACTTACTGTAACTACATGTTAACTTCTCTGTGTTGCATGTAGCGGACACCAGGAGCCCGTGTGTATCAGTGTGTATTAGTCTCTCTCTATCTCCATCTAAACAACATTTGCTTTTCTATTCTTCCACTGACTACACATGCCGTCTGGACAGAGTTTGCACGTTCTCTGTGACCGTGTGGTTTTTCTCCTGATGCTCCGGCTTCCTCCCACACTCCAAAGACGTGTAGGTTTGTAGGTTAATTGGTTTCTGTAAATTGTTCCTGATGTGTACGATAGAACTATGGGTGTGTACGGGTGATAGCTGGTCAGCGTGGACTCGATGGGTCGAAGGACCTATTTCCACACTGTATCCCGAATAAACTAAACTGCCTCTGTGCAGTTTTCCATTTGTCAGGTAGATGGCAGTGTTGTAGCAGTCTTCAGCTGCTTGGCTTGAGTCCTGGCTTATTGTAGAGCATATTTGCAGCCAGAGCATCAACTGTTCTCAAGACAGACGTTGGAAAATAAATCAGTCACCATATGCAAACCTTATGCCCCTGTTTTTTGCCCTTCATGTGTAAGGAGTGGACTCAAAACTAGGATAACGTAGGACTAGTGGGAAAGGGTGATCGATAGTCAGCATAGACTCGATGGGCCAAAGGGAACCTCTTTCCATGCTGCTTCTCTAAACATGCCTTGGCTTATGCAATCTCCCGGTTGCCAAACATTTTAACTTCCCATCCCATCCCCATACTGACCTTTCAGCCCTGGGTCTCCTCCACAGTCAGATTGAGGCCACATACAAACTGGAGGAGCAGCACCTCATATTTTGCTTGGGTGTTAGTTAGCACCTCTTCCACAACCAACAATGGACCAGTGTGGGCTCCACCCTTCCTTGGCCATTGGTGCTGGCTCGATTTGTTCTCTACCTTTTCTGAAATTCCTCGACCTATTCCTTTTCTCCTGAGATGGGGCCTGACCATTACCCTGAGTTACTCCAGCATTTGACGATGGGAATTTCCAATACAATTTGGGAGCGTTGATATTTATCATGGCGGATCTATCTGTGTAACTATATCTGCCCCTGCCCCCCCCCCCCCCCCCCCCCGAGGCAGTGACCTCTGTTTGTCCGGCAAAATGGACAATCCAGAAAGGCTCTGGAACCAAGAGTGCTGGAAAAATCAGTGGTGGATCTATACAGGCATAATGGTCAACATATACGTTATAGGCTGAAGGTTCTGCTTCTACCCTGCATATATCTACAATTCTATGCTTCAAAGGGCAAGATGCTTCAGCGTCCTGGATCTCTGCAAAATACTTAGTGAAATGGCAAACATGATGTCAATATTTAATGAAATCCTTGTAGACCCTATTGACTGGGCTTTTTACTTGCAGCTTTGCCTTTTCTAGTGCAAACAGAACCATTTCTGCATGCCGATTACCTTAATTTCCATAAAATCCATAAAACGTACTGGCTGCTATTGCTGCGTGCGTACATCAGTGTGCTCAGGACCTAAATGGTGATGTTGAGTTCTTCTCTGCATGAAAGAGTACCGAGAGGTAGCCTCTCTAGATAGGGATTGGCAGGTTTCTCATTGACCGCTTGTGGTAGTTATACACTTCAATAGAAACTACTACTTGGTCATGGTCATAGTCATACAGCATGGAAACAGGCCCTTTGGCCCAACTTGCCCAAGCTGACCAACATGTCCTTCCCTGACTCTTAGTCACTCCCTCTCCCCTCACTCTCGGTTGGAAGAAAGGTCTCGACCCGAAACGTCACTCATTCCTTCTATCCAGAGATGCTGCCTGTCCCGCTGAGTTACTCCAGCATTTAGTGTCTATCTTCGATGTAAACCAGCATCTGCAGTTCCTTCTTATGCACTAATCCCACCTGCCTGCATTTGGTTCATATCCCTCTAAACCTTTCCTAAGCATTGAGAATGTAGAGGGAAGATAGCTCGTCTAATGAAGTGTGAGGGAGGGGTGAGGCAGGGGCTGGTGAGTGGGGGTGGAACCAGATGAGCAGAAGGAGGAGGGGCAGATGAAGCCCCCATGGGCTAATCGCTAGACTGCCATTCCCATCCCACACATCTACCCACCCATTCCCCCCAACACTCTCCCTTGCCACATCAGAGCTGCAACACTTGCAGCAAAATGAATCCAGATAGTACAGCACAGGACCAGGCCCTTCATAAAGTCATAGAATCTTACAGCATGGAAACAAGCCCTTCAGCCCATCTTGCCCACACCAGCTAACATGTCCCATCCACCCTAATCCCACCTGCCTGCATTTGGTCCTTGTTCCTCCAAACCCGTCCTATCCATGTACCTGTCTAAATGTTTCGTAAACGTTGCGACAGTACCTGCCTCAACTGGCTCCTCTGGCAGCTCATTCCATACACCCACCACCTGATGCATTATGAGGGAAGGCACAATGTCCAGTCCCCATCCTCATGTCCACCCATAGTCGGGCCTATTTTGGCCTCTGCAGTCGCCTTTACGGATCTCACCTGCTTGCAAACTACCATTACTGTCTGGTCTAAATTAAAAGAGAAAGGTCTGCAGTGGAAATAAAAGAAAAGCAACATGCACGTTGCTCAAATATTAAAGAGTATGGACAATGAGGGTAGAATGGGGCACTTAAACAGCTCATGCTGATAAAAAACTAGCACAGAGTCGCTGGGCCAAGTCAGTTTTCTCCCATAGCAATCCAAGTCACTTTATTTCTTCTCTGATGAGATCTCTTGGTTCCCAGGATGCAAGGAGAACCTGAACTGGTAGAATGGCTGAGACGAGAAGGCAGGATTCTGGCAGTTCTCTTGTATAGTATAGTATAGTATAGTAGTATAGTATATCTTTATTGTCATTTTCCCGAGTACTCACATACCCAGAGGAAACAAAAAAACGTTGCTCAACCAGAGTCCATTCAGTGTGCCGTAAAAAATAAATAGAAATAAAAATACATATATCATGAACAAATTAAACACTCTACTCTCTACTAAACACCAACAGGCGTTCCGATCGGCAGCGGCACGACAGTGGCTCTGCTGCAGTGTGTCCAGGTTGGTGGTTGGTACGCGATACTTTGGCAGGGGGCAAAGTCCGTTTATCAGTCTTATAGCCTGTGGGAAGAAGCTGAGGAGCATCCTGCTGGTTTTGCAGCTAATGCTCCTGTACCTCTTCCCAGATGGCAGGATGAGGAATATGTGATGCGATGGGTGGTAGGGGTCTTTGATGATGGAGATGGCTCTGCTGATACATCTCTTCCTGTATATGTCCAGCAGGAAAGGGAATGGAGCACCAATGTATGGATGTATTGAATAAATTCAGTGACAATTTTGCTTTTTGGATCTGCAACATTCTGCAATTCTAACACATCCCATTGTATTATACTTATAGCCCTGTCCCACGGTACGAGTTAATTCCAAGAGCTCTCCCGAGTTTAATAAAAATCAAACTCGTGGTAAGCACGGAGAATGGACGTAGCGGGTACGTCGGAGCTCGGGGACGTCTCTTAGCGCTAACGGCAGGTACTCGGGAAGACTCGCTAACGGCAGGCAAGCACAGGAAGACTTGTGAAGATTTTTTCAACATGATGAAAAATGTCCACGAGAGCCCCGAGTACCGAGGAGCGGCCATTACTGTAAATCTCCGAGTTCGAATCAGGGCAAACTTGGGAGAGCTCTTGTAATGAACTCGTACCGTGGGACTTCGGGCACCACCATTCAATTTTAGTGCTGTTGTCAGGAAGGTTGGCCTCAACTACCCTCCAAGATCCAGAATTATCTCCTCTTCCAAGATTTCTGCCTCCGTGCTTCGGGAACCTTCCAAGGTAAGAATGCAGTTTCAAAGATCCCCTTCATCTTTGATGAAAGTCCACATCGCAATAGAATCAGCTCAGTCTGGTGGTGGGTATATTTGGAACAAAATCCACTCCTGGATGAGGTGGCTGAGGCAGGTACTATAGCATTTAAAAGAACTTGAGATAGATACAATGTTTAAGAAGGAACTGCAGATGCTGGAAAATCGAAGGTAGGCAAAAATGCTGGAGAAACTCAGGCAGCATCTCTGGATCAAAAGGATGGGTGACGTTTTGGGTTAGGACCCTATTTCAAAAGAAGTTACTCCAGTACTTTGTGTCTATCTTCTGTATAAACAAGCATCTGCAGTTCTTTGTTTCTACATTTAAAAGACCAATTCCAGCAAATGGGACTAGCTTGGATAGACAAAATGCTGGAGTTATTCAACAGGACAGGCAGCATCTCTGGAGAGAAGGATCCAGAGATGTTGCCTGTCCCACTGAGTTACTGCAGCATTTTGTGTCTATCTTCAATATAAGCCAGCATCTGCAGGTCCTTCCTACTAGCTTAGATAGGGAAAACTTCATCAGTTTTGTACAAATTGGGCCAAAGGGCCCGTTTCCATTCTGCACGACTGTAATCAGAAACAGCCCAACGACAAGTGAAATATTCTATGAAGGATCCTGAAAGAAATCATGCCCAACAAACATGAAAGTAGCAGTCATCTATGGATGTCAATTACATGGACCTTCAGAAGACACTTGATAAAATCCCTCAAGAGTCAGTTCACTGAAATGAAAGATATTTGAATTGAGGGTTAAATAATGATTGTAACTTTGGCTAAGAAGAGAGAAGGGATAATGGTCAATCTCCCTCATTAGTGGCATGCAACTAAAGGTATTTCAGATAAGCCTTAACTATTCCTTACATTTATTATTGATTTAGATTTTAGAGATACAGCGTGGAAACAGGCTCTTCAGCCCACCGAGCCCACCCATACATGAGCACTATCTTACACACTAGGGACAATTTACAATTTACTGAAGCTAATTAACTTACCAACTTGTTTGTCTGGAGTGTGCGAGGAAACCACAGCATCCAGAGAAAACCCTTGCGGTCACAGGAGAATGTACAAACACATTCCCCCGTGATCAGGATCAAACTGGGGTCTCTAGCACTACAAGGCAGCAACCCTACCGCTGCACCTCTCCAGATTTAGATGACCATCAATCACACATTTCAAATCCGCCGCTAACACAACGGTGCATACAATTACAAAGATATTAATCGCTAAAGTGGATGGATAAAATTATGGTAAATATGAGGTCATCCATTTTGGACATATCAAAGAAAGAGTTATTTCTAAAAGGTTCAAATACGTGGAGATCCAATTAGATTTTTAGGGTCGAGATGTATACATCATTAAATTGTCATGAATAATGAAACATTACTAACATTCTGGCCTCTGTGTCCAGTGGGATTAGAATGTAGTGAGTTAGCAGGCAAGCTTCCGATATACAAAACATTAGTTGAACTTTAGTCTGAAGAAAGAGCATCTATCCATGTTCTCCATAGATACTGCCTGACCTGCAAAGTAGTTACTCCAGCACTTTGTGTCCTTTAGTTAAACTCTGCCTTGAATACAATGTCTCATCCTGCCAACAGATTCAGGTATAGCTTCTTCTCTGTTCCCCTCAGATGTGCAGCTTCATCCCAATGTCCTCACTTTCCATTTGTTAATGCTCCATGACCATACAAATACTGGAATTTGTCATATTTAACCAGGATTGAAGTTTGTACATCTGCCAAACACTGCCTGACCCGCTGAGCAGTTAAGCAATTATATGTTTTAATTTCAGGTTTTCAGCATCTGCAGCATTTTGCTCTTGGATGAATAAGCTTGTATGTGATTTAAGAACTCATTTAAAATTTATAATAATAATAAGTTTATTTATATAGCACATTTATAGTCAATTTTCATTGACCCCAAAGTGCTTTACATAATTTAAAAATCAGTTCCATACAAAGCATAAAGATGGGTTAATAAAATAATAAAATGCATAACAACTTCAAATGATAAACATCCACCAAGCATTCTACTGTGGTGAACATTTTTGGCCGTCCTTTAGTTTAGTCTTTTAGACCGCGGCTTCAAGTTGTCACGTTGAGATTTAAAGTCCCCGCCGCAGCCAGAAGCACCGTAGACTGCAGACTTTATGTTCTTCACTGGTTTAATCAATGTAAAACTTCAACGATAATATAAGATCTACTTGAACTTTAGTTTAGTTTATCATTGTTGTCATGTATACTGAGATACAATGAAAAGCTTTTGTTTACTAGCTATCCACCAAAAACAGATTAAACGTAAATACAAACTATATATCATCTTTCCATCTTGAACATGATGGGAAAATGAAGTGACCCGTTTCAGACTACCACCCAGTAACTCCAACATCAACCACCTTGAAGAGCTTTGAAAGATTGGCAATGGCCAATATCTGCACCATTCCTCAAGTAAATCTCACAAGAAGGAACTGCAGATAGACACAAAATGCTGGGGTAACTCAATGGATCAGGCAGCATCTCTCAATATTGCCTGCAGAAGGGTCTCGACACAAATCGTCACCTCTTCATGTTCTTCAGAGATACCGCCTGACCCACTACCTTATGTATTGTATTGTATTTTGTAATGTAATTAATTTATTAGCCAAGTTTATAAAAACATACAAGGAATTTGATTTGCCATACAGTTATACCAAAAAAGCAACAAGCCACACAACCGCATAAAAAATAACATGAACATCCACCACAGCGCACTCTGATGGAAGGCAATAACGTATTATCTACTTTCCTCCTTTTCTCCCGCAGTCGGGACAGTCGAACCATCCACAGTCGGGGCGATCGAAGCTCCCGCAATTGAGGCGGTCGAAGCTCCTGCGGTTGGAGCTCCCAAAGTCGATCCCCAGCAAGAGGCCGCCAGCTCCTCGATGTTAGGCCGCAGCGCGGACGGAGATATGATATGGAGAAGTCGCATCTCCGTTAAGGAAAGAGATTTTAAAAAGTTTCCCTCACCCTCCCCCCCCCCCCCCCCCCCCATAATACACAACTAAAGATACACTAGAACATACATTTAACAACAGACGAAAAACAACAAAAGAAGAAAAGGACGAGACAGACTGCCATCGTACGGCGCCACCTGGTATAAACCAGCATCGACAGATCTTTGTTTCTGCAAGGAACCGCAGAAGCTGGCTTACATAAGAGAGACACACAAAGTGCTGGAGTAACTCAGGAGGTCAGGTAGCATCTCTGGAGAACATGGATGTTTCGGGTCGAGACCCTTCTTCAAACTGAAAATCCCGACCCCTTACATTATGCATACAGGACAAATAGGTCTACACCATCTCTCGCACTACATACCGTCTGGATTACCTCGATGACAAGAACATCTGGAACAATAAACAAAGTGCTGGAGGAACTCAGCAGGCCAAGCAGCATCTGTGGAGGGAATGTATAGATGATGGTTCTGTCCAATTTGCTCCACAGATGTTCCCCTAACCTGCTAAATTTCTCCAGCACATTGGTCCTTACTCTTGTGTCTCCATTAAGGACAGCGTGATTGTTTATTTATTATTGTCACGTGTTCCAAGGTACAGTGAAATGCTATTTTGTTGCGAGCCATCAGGTCAGCGAAAAGACTATACATAATAACATGGAAGGGGAAAGGAGATGGGATAAGGGGAGAAAGGGATGTGAATTCCGATCGGGCACATGGAAGAGAAAGGGGAAACAAAGGGTTGGTTGGTTCGTTACCTAAAATTGGAAAATACAATGGCAAATCCGGAGGTGAGGAATGGGCCGGCTGGATGGGCTGAGATGTTGCTTCTAGTGCCTTCAAGGTCAGCTGCAGGTGTCCCTGGGACACAGAAGCATAAGGCAAGGAAAGGGACGTCAGTTCATGGTCTGAGCCTGCTGAAGTTGACGAGGGAGAGCCTGCTGCAGCAGCCTGGGGCTTACCTGGATAGGGAGTCGCACCAGTACATCAAGCGCGTGGACTTAGGACTTTTGTAAATGGCTCCAAAACATGGCAACTCGTGCAGATGCGATCCATGCACAAAGAATTTCACTGTGCAGTGCACAGCTGACAATAAAGAACCATTGTACAATGTTCATTCTATTCCCAGGCTTTATACTGCCGCCACCTCTTCACTATGTGTAGGAAAGAACTGCAGATGCTAAACTTCAAACTGAAGGGGGGGGGTCTTGACCCGAAACATCACCCATTCCTTCCCTCCAGAGATGCTGCCTGTCCCACTGAGCTCCTCCAGCATTTTATGTCCACCTTTTCTCTAGTTCCCCATCCGCCACCACAATCAACCTGAGCAAGGATCCCAACCCAAAACACCATCTCTTCATGTCCACCAGAGAAGCTGCCTGACCTGCTGAATTACTGCAGCAGTGTGGGTTTTTTTTTAAACCAGCAGCTGCAGTTCTTTGCATCTATGTCTTACTTCACAACACAAATGTTACTGCAGTGCAGATGATCTAGGTCTTTTCCAGATCCCCAACAGCATTTGCAATTTGTTTTGATAATAAGTTTATTTGGAATATGAGCACGCACCCTCATTCAAAATCATAAACCATTTGCAAAATCAAATCCTTTATAAGAAAGAGCTCAATAAATAAAAGTGGCAGTCTGTTTCTTGAAGGTAGAGGAAGGCCCATGTTCTTAGGTTCATTGGGATACGTTTTTTTGTTATTACAGTTAAATAAATGATATTTAAAATTTGGGATTTAATTGGCACCACCAGGGGGGCCGCATGATTGGCAGCCCTGCCAACAGTCTGTTTGATTTTCGTCTTTTTTAAATTTTTTATTGTGTATTAAAAGTCTGTGTAAATGTTCCCTGGTTTGCGATTAATTTTCAGGATTGCATTCTCCGGTCGCTCGGCGGCCTGCCATCGAGGGAGCTGGAGGCCTCATCGCACTGACCATGCACCCTACCGCGGGGCGTGGACTTACATCGGAGTCGATCCCTTGCCTGGGATCACTCCAACTGCTGCCTGCAGACTTTACATCGGGAGCTTGCAGTCTCGGAAGCGGCTAGTCGGGAGCTCCAACTTCGCGGAAGGTACAACCAGCCCCGACATGGGGTTCGATCGTCTGACGCGGGGTAGCTAATATCCGCCCCCGATTCAGGTGCTGACCGCCTCGATGCGGGGGGCCCACCGCTAGCTACGGGAGTCAAGATCATCCCGTCAATGGAGGGCTCGAGGCCCCTGACCGCGGGAGAGCAAAGGGAAGTGATTGAACTTTTATCGCCTTCCATCACAGTGAGGAATGTGGAGGAGTCACTGTGATGGATGTTTATGTTAAAATGTGTTTTGTGTGTTCCGTTCCTTTTTATTTTTATGACTGACTTGGCAAATGAAATACCTCGAATGTTACAAAACATACTTGGCTAATGAAGTATTATTGTGATTTTTAAAAAGTCCCCCTTCTGGAGAATGTATATTATCTGAAAATACACATAGCAAGTAGGGGCGGCACAGCATCACAACGATAGTTGCGGCCTTATGGAGGCAGAAACCCGGGTTCAATCCCGACAATGTCAATAGACAATAGACATTAGACAATAGAGAATAAGTGAAGGAGCAGGCCATTTGGCCCTTCAACCCAGCACCACCATTCAATGTGATCATGGCTGATCATCCCCAATCAGTACCCTGTTCCTGCCCTCTCTCCATATTCCCTGACTCTGCTATTTTTAAGAGCCTATCTAGCTCGCTCTTGAAAGCATCCAGAGAACCCGTCTCCACCGCCCTCTGAGGCAGAGAAATCCACACTCACCACTCTCTGTGAGAAACAGTGTTTCCTCGTCTCTGTTCTAAATGGCTTACTCCTTAATCTTAAACTGTGGCCTCTGGTTCTGGACTCCCCCAACATCGGGAACTCTGTTTTCCGTCTACTTTCCAAAGACGTGCAGCTTTGTAGGTTAATTGGCCTCTGTAATTGTCCCAACTGTGTACAATGCAAAACTGAGATAACATAGAACTAGTGTAAGGGTGATCATTGGTCACTGGAGACTCAGTAAGCTGAAGGGCCCATGACCACGCTGTGTCTCTAAAACTGTAAACAACACAGCCCTTGTGGAGGTGCTCCTTCATACCATGGAGAACATTTAATCATATTGTGTGGCATTACAAATGTGTCGAGCAGATTCTTCAAACAGTTCAAAGCTGAGCATACATGAAGAAATGGGGACAATCAGCAATTATCGACATGTATACCAACAAAGTTGTAATCTCATGACCTGGCATATTTCTCATTCTATTCATGATATCTAACTAGGCATCAACTCTGGCTCAATGAAGCATGCAAATGAACATGGCTAGAAATTAGCCTCAGATGTATCTGAAATTGCGAAGTTATCCAAGTGAATCTCTACACAAGACTACAAGCTAAACGCTAATTCCACATCCCATAGATCTATTCTGTTCTGCTCTTACATAGTCTCTTGTGCTGCTACAAGGAAGAATGTGATTGTTCTGTCTGGGACATACGACAACAAAATACTCTTGACTCTCAAGATACCGTGACCAAGGCATCAACTCAAAATACCGCAGTCACAGTCATCAAAGAACAGAAAATGAAAACAGGCCCTCAGCCCAACTCATCCATTCGAACAAAGATGCCCATCTAAGATGGTCCCATTTGCCCATGTTTGACCCATCTGTCTCTAAACCTGTCCATGTACCTGTCTAAATGTCTTTTAAATGTTATTATTATTATACCTTTAACAATATATATATATATCTAGATATAGATAGATATATCTAGATATAGATAGATATATCTAGATATAGATAGATATATCTAGATATAGATAGATATATCTAGATATAGATAGATATATCTAGATATAGATAGATATATCTAGATATAGATAGATATATCTAGATATAGATAGATATATCTAGATATAGATAGATATATCTAGATATAGATAGATATATCTAGATATAGATAGATATATCTAGATATAGATAGATATATCTAGATATAGATAGATATATCTAGATATAGATAGATATATCTAGATATAGATAGATATATCTAGATATAGATAGATATATCTAGATATAGATAGATATATCTAGATATATCTAGATATATCTAGATATAGATAGATATATCTAGATATAGATAGATATATCTAGATATAGATAGATATATCTAGATATAGATAGATATATCTAGATATAGATAGATATATCTAGATATAGATAGATATATCTAGATATAGATAGATATATCTAGATATAGATAGATATATCTAGATATAGATAGATATATCTAGATATAGATAGATATAGATATATATATAAAACATTATTTTCAGGTCACGGGGAGATCCCCCTGCCACGGGTACCATGTAATCCTGTGCTACCTGCTCTATGGTCGGGTAGTAAGCAACTAAACCATCTCCCCCACCTGGTTTGCCAGGTGAGGAGGGGGCTGTGGACCCCCAGCAGGACCAAAAACAAGACCTGACAAAAGGTGGATGAGCTTCTAGTGAGCCAAGGCCATCCACACTCAATATTTGGCTGATAGGGACACAAAAGACCAGATAGCTTTCCCTGTGTCTTCTGTTTCTCTGATCTAAATACTAATGCTTCTTGAAAAAAAATAAACTCCATGATACCTGCAAAATTGGAGTTGGAGTGGATTAAGTCTTAAAAATCACATTCAATGGTCAATGAAAATGAGATTTCAATTAATTACAATTCGACAGCTTTCATCCCTTTAAACACTATTAGCATGAAGGCTAATCCTCCTGACTATCTCTAATGTTATAATTCCAGAAATAAAGCAGGGGTTGTGTCATTTTTTTGTAAGGATTGTGTGAATTAATTCTTAATCTTTCTATTACATGGTTTATGTCATACAGTGTAGAAATGGGTCCTTCGGAATAACTTGCCCATGCCGACCAACATGCCCCATCTATACTAGTCACACGTACACTAACACTATCCTACACACTAAGGACAATTTACAATCTTTACCAAGCCAATTAACCTACAAACCTGCACGCCTTTGGAGTGTGTGAGGATACTGGTGCTCTTGGAGAAAACCCACGCAGTCATGGGGAGAACATACAAACTCCATACAGACAGCACCCATAATCAGGTTCGAACCTCCCAGGTCTCTGGCGCTGTAAGGCAGCAACTCTAACGCTACTCTGCCTCTTTTCACTTTAGAAATTCGAAGGACAAGTCAAAGTGTTTTAAATGAGATACAATATGGTTAAAGAAGATATTATTTCAGTTTAAGGGCACAGAACAAAAAAGCAATACATAATAGAAATGGAATAAAAAAGAACCGCAGATGTTTTGTTATTACAGGTACCAAGGATAGACACAAAATGCTGGAATAAATCAGCGGATTTGGCAGCATCTCTGGAAAAAATAGAAACGTCATCTATGCATGTTCTCCAGAGGTGCTCCCTGACCTGCTGAGTTATTCCACCACCTGATGTCTATAAATGCATTAGAGTTTGGCAGTGAATCAGTTACAAGAAGAAAACATGGGTCCCAGTAGGTCTATCCAGCTCTCACCCTGGATACTTGTGTCAGTTAATCACCTCCTTTATCAAAGACTTGGAACTGAACAGGGGACTGGTCGTAAATACGTGTTCTGAGATATATTTAAGTTACAAACATAATTTGGCTAAACACCTCTCATATTTCGCTTGGGCCATTTATAACTCAGTGGTAGGAATATTGATTTCTATCATTTCAAGTGACCCTTGTGTTCTCTCTCTTTCCATCCCTCCCCATGCTGTTCCTCCAGCTAGTTTCACAGTTCGTATCCCTTTGTTATCACCTCTTCCACAGCCAACAATGGACCATTGTGGGCTCCACCTTTCCTTGGTCATCGGTGCCGGAGCTTCGCTCCTCTCCCCTTTTCTCCAGAGGTGCTGCCTGACCCGCTGAGTTACTCCAGGATTTTGAGTCTATCTTCATGATATACCTGCCTTCTTAGAGGCTACAATAACCAATTTTAATGTGACTTTGCATGAAACTCTTATGCATCTTGTCAATGCAGAAACAAGGGATCTGCAAATGGGCACAAAGTGCTGGAGGAACTCAGCGAGTCAGGCAGCATCATTGCAAAAGATGAATCGGGTCCCGATACAAAACGTCTCCTATCCATGTTCTCCAGAGATGCTGAGTTACTCCAGCACTTTTGGACAGCACAGCGGGAGAGTTGCTGTCGCACAGCAGGAGAGTTGCTGTCTTACAGCGCCAGAGTCCCAGGTTTGATTCTGACAACGGGTGCTATATGTATCGAGTTTGTACGTTCTCCCTGTGACGCTTGGATTTTCAGCAGAAGCTCCCGTTTCCCCCCCCAAAAATGTACACAGGTTTGTAGGTTAATTGGTTTCAGTTAAAAAAAAATTAGAAATTGTCCCTAGTGTGTAAGATAGTGTCGGTGCATTGGGTGATTACTGATCAGCACAGCCAAAGGGTATCTTTCCGCATTGTATCTCTAAAGTCACTTTGTGTCCTTTTGCATCTTATCAATGTTTCCTTGCCCATTGTGAGATTATTTGGCCCATGGATAAAATTAAGCAGATTGCTTTCAGAATCAAGATATGGGCGACGATAATACACTCAAGTCAAGACTTTCGATATCAGTAATGCCCCTCAACATTAAGTATAAAATCAATAAACTTGTTACTCTTTGAACTATTGAAATTTGTGGAATGGCGAGTAGGCATGAACAAATTAGTTTGCAAATTCACCATGATTGTAAATAACTAATTTTAGCAACTTCACCAACCTGAATTGAAATTAGCGCATTTGTACAGATTCAAGGTTATCTGTATCAAACGTAAATCAATATAATCCCCAAATCTAAAATGTTACTTAAAACACAATCACCTTGATTTTGTGTTGGAAGGAACTGCAGCTTCTGATTTATACCGAAAACAGACAGAAAATGCTGGAGTAACTCAGCTGGACAGACAGAACCTTTGAAGAAGGGTCCTGACACAAAAAACATTGATTGTTCTTTTTCTCCAGACTTCCAGTTGAAGAAGAGTTCTGACCCGAAACATCATCTATTCCTCCTCTCCAGAGCTGATGCCTGTCAGGCTAAGTTACTCCAGCATTTTGTGTCTATCTTCCCATCGTGAATTTGATTAGTACATACAATATGGATGTTCTCGCTCTAAAAATGAGATGAACAATTTTATATGCTGTCCGGATTATTAAAACACAGTTTCTTTAGTTCCTTGTGAAAATACTAGAGAGCCCACAGAGTAATGAAATGTAATAAAAACAATATGAAACGATACAGAGGTTGAAATGTGTTTTATTGCCACAATTCTTGTGCAGAAATATCTACCACAATTCATAAATTGCAAATATTAAGGGATTATACAGTGTGAAGAAGGGTCCCAAAGCTAAACCCGAGTTACTCCAGCACTTTATTTTTGAAAACCAGCATCTGCAGTTCCTTGTGTCTAAGGGATTTTGCATTATCCTGTGTGAACTAACTATTGCCTTACTGTTAAATTATATACCATGCAATATAATTTAGTTTAGAGATACAGTGCGGAAACAGTCCCTTTAGCTCACTGAGTCCGCACTAACCAGCGATCTCTTTACATTAACACTTCGCCTACACACACTAGGGACAATTTACATTTACACCAACCTGCAGACCTGTATGCCTTTGGAATGGTGGAGGAAACCGAAGGTGTTGGAGAAAACCTACACAGGTTCTGCTTCTGCTTGCTACTGCACAACCGGCAACAGCTGGGCTATCTCATGCAGGTTATGCTCGCATGGGTACTGGTTGCAAAAGGGTTATTTAGATTCTTATGCGGGCAAGTTTGGTGAGATATTCCATGTCCAAGTTGTCAAGCTGTGACTTGAAGAATGACCAGGTTGGTGCACAACTGGTGGCGTCAGGAAGGATGTTCCACTCTCAGATAGTCCATGGAGTATTGTGTGCAGTTTTGGTCTCCAAATTTGAGGAAAGACATTCTTCCTATTGAGGGAGTGCAGCGTAGGTTCACCAGGTTAATTCCCGGGATGGCAAGACTATCATACACTGAGAGAATGGAATGGCTGGGCTTGTATACTTATTGAAACATATGAGATTATTAAGGATTTGGACACGCCAGAGGCAGGAAACATGTTCCTGATGTTGGGGGTGTCCAGAACCAGGGGCCACAGTTTAAGAATAAGGGGTAAGCCATTTAGAAAGGAGATGAGGAAACACTTTTTCCAACAGAGAGTTGTGAGTCTGTGGAATTCTCTGCCTCGGAGGGCGGTGGAGGCGGGTTCTCTGGATACTTTCATGAGAGAGCTAGATAGGGCTCTTAAAAAAATAGCGAAGTCAGGGGATATGGGGAGAAGGCAGGAACGAGGTACTGAGTATGGATGATCAGACATGATCACATTGAATCGCGGTGCTGGCTCGAAGGGCCGAATGGCCTACTCCTGCACCTATTGTCTATTGGATATAGTGACTGTAGATAGCTATTTTTGTTTGCTCTAATTCTAGTATAAATAAAGTGACCCTCTGAGGACTTTAGATTTCAGGGTATTGGATTGAATGAGGTGAAATACGTTACTGGGGATGATGCTATGAGTCTTCTTGTAGACAGTACATAAGCGGGCTTTGGTGCGTTGTTGACTCCAGCCACTCCCAGCCAAGGTGACTTAAGATATCGAGAACACTTGACAGTCCTGACAAACCGGGCTGCACGCCTCTGACCCTTGTCAAGTGTGTCATGGGAAGAACATGTAAACTCCGTACAGACAAGCATCCGCAGTCAGAGTTGAACCCGGGTCTCTGGCGCGGGAATTTTAGTTGGAAACCATTCATCGCAAAACCTCCTCCAATGAGTTAAAGAGAGGAAAAAAACAATTTTGAAAAGCAAAAAGAGCAAATGCTGGAAATGTGAAAGATAATGCTGGAGGTACTCAGCAGGTCAGGCAGCATCTGTGAAGTGAGGAATTAAAATATCCAGAGTGAAAAACAAACATGTTTATGAAGCGGAGAGTGGACTTGGCATCGATGCCAATTTGCCGTGGAGATTTAAAGGTCCAAAATATCGGGAATTATCGCGTTTGCTCGCTGAATTTCATCAAAAGTAAGGCATTATTAACTTACTTTTGATGAAATTCAGCGAGCAAACGCGATAATTCCCAATATTTTGGATCTTTAAATATCCACGGCAAATGTCTGCTAAGCACTTCCGCTGTTTTTCCACCTTCAGTTCCCTCTTGTAATTACCTTACTTTCTATCTTTTTTTTTTGCCTGAAAATTTAGGTCGCTGTGCTTCACGGTCACCCCGACTAGCACAGAAAATTTCAGCTCAAATATCGGCTGTTTTCGATGTTTTTAACGGGTGGGAAAGTGCGCGTTTCCCCATTCACTAACATGTACCGATGTATAACATGTACTCCAGTTGAGATTTTCGGTCACGTGGGTGCGGATCTACGCTCCAGTGACCTTTCGTGAAATCACCCTATAGAATACTAGAGGATAGTTAGCATGGAGTATAGAATACTAGATTACAAGAACAGGCCTTTCAGCCCACAATGTACATGCTGACCATGATGTCCAGTTAAATTAATCTCTTCTGTCTGCATGTGATTGTCATCTATTTTACTACATTAAAGAAGCTCTTAAACAGTAACGGTCAGGCTTTTAATGTTCTCTAACCTTTACTGTTTCTCTTGCGTTAGATCAGAATGATGATGCAGACGTTGAAATCTCTGATAAGACAAGGAACCCAAAGGGATGAGCGTTGAATTCTCCAATATTTGGTGGCAACTCTTCCCCAAAACCCCTTTCTTTCCTCCTCTTCTCTTCCCTGGAACCCACCTGGATGTGCACCCATTTCTCTCACTATCCTACACTCTTTCCCCTCTCGAAGTTCCCTTCCACCCTTCCTTCCTCCGGCTTCACATTTCACTCCTCTTCGCTCTATCTCACAACCTTTTGGCTTCTTTTCCTCTCTGGACCTTGCCCACCCACCGTCTGATCGAACCTCCCAATCTAAGCTGTATCCACCTATCACATGGCAAGCTTTGTCCTGCCATCACCGATCTTCCAGATTACTTCCCCCCCATTGCAATCAATCTGAAGTAGGGTCCTGACCCAAACGTCCCTTGTCCATGCCCACCAGAGATGATCCCTGACCTGCCGAGTTACTCCATAGTTGTACAGTGGGGAAACAGACGCTTCGGCCAAGCTTCCTCACATCAACCACATGCTCCATCTACACTAGTCCCACCTGCCCGTGTCTAGCGCATATCCTTCTAAATCTATGCTTTCCAAGTACCTGCTCAAATGTTGAATCTCTGCTCAGTCTGCCTAAACCTACATGATCTCCCGGTTGTTAAACACTTTAACTCCCCCTCCCATTCCCACAGTGACCTTTCTGTCCTGGGCCTCCTCCAATGTCAGAGTGAGGCCCGGTACAAATTGGAGAAATAATACCCCATATTTCGCTTGGGCAGCTTACACCACAGCAGTATGAACATTGACTTCTCCAACTTCAAGTAACCCTTTAGGCCCTGGCTTTCCTTCTCTCTCCATCCCTCCCCCTTCCCAGTTCTCTGACCAGTCTTACTGTCTCCGACTACATTTTATCTCTGCTTACTTTGTTGTTACCTTCTCCCAGCTAACAATAATCTACTCTACATTTTCCTTGATCTCCATTCCCTTTGTCCTGTTTTCACAACTTACACTTCCTTATCTATGGATCACCCTCTCCCCTGACATCAGTCTCGACCCGAAAATGTCAACCATTCCTTCTCTTAAGTGAATAAACCTACTTGTTCTTGATTCCCCTTTTCTCTGGGTAAAAAAAGTTGTATCTATTCCTCCGATTATCCAATACACCTCTACAAGATCGCCCCTCATCCTCCTGCATTCTAACATTGCCTTTTTTTTTAAATTCTCTGTTATTGAATTGTACAGGGACAGTATATGTGATCCGAGACCAGAATAGCAAAGCATGGCTGGGTCCTTTCTTCATCGAGACTACAAATCCAAACTTCCTGATCACTCAAGCAAGTTTGATACCTGTAAGTCCAGTCGTGCGAAATCAACACTTGAATGTTATTATGGGGTTATAGTTATTTGACTGCATTATCATATTTATTATGCTCTTAGTCATCCACAGCTGCGTGCTCCAAAAAGATTACAGTCCTGCTTGTGCACTATAAATGCACTAAAATAATAGTGTGACATTCATAAAACAAATTAATTACATGGTGACACTACAAGAGTGTGTATTTAGTTAAGCACATAGCTGCATTCTGGACTAAATTCTAATTAAGCAAACCTCTCATCCATTATAATTATAGATAGACGAGGCACCCAATGTAGCGGCCACAGATGTACACAAGCTTTCAAGCTACAAGTGGTGTTTTATGGAAAGGCAGTTGAACGATAGAGATAATGCATGTGATTAAGTTTGAATTTGAGTTTAGTTTATTGTCACGTGTACTGAGGTGGAGAGAAAAACTTTTGTTGTCTGCTAATCAATCAGCGGAAAGATTACACGTTCTCCAGAGATACTGCCTGACCCGCTGAGTTACTCCAGCATTTTGTATCCTTTTGTGTATTAACCTGCATCAGCAGTTCTTCGTGTCTACCTTTAGACACTTAATCCAGGTTGTGTGTTCAGTGCAGCAAATGATACCCTGTCAGATGTGTGATAACCACGCAAGAAGGAAAGATTTGATTTGCCGCTCTGCACGCAAGCATAGTTTATGTTTACTCCTCAGCTAATGAAAATGTAAATTCTCTTGCTTGTTTCTGCAACCAAAGGGTGCAGGAGATTACACTCCCTCGATCAATACATTTGATGCAAACTGCCGGCTTTCAAATCATCACCACCCCTTTATGTGTGCCGAGGTACAGTGAAAAGCTTTTTTGTTGCATGCTATCCAGTCAGCGGAAAGACTATACATGATTACAATCAAGTCGTCCACAGTGTACAGATCCAGTATAAAGGGAATAATGTTTAGTGTAAGATAAAGCTCAGTAAAGTCAGATTAAAGATAGTCCGGAGTTCCCCAATGAGGCAGATGGCAGCTCAGGACCGCTCTCCAGTTGGCGATAGGATGGTTCAGTTGCCTGATAACATCTGTCCCTGAATCTGGAGGTGTGCATTTTCACATTTCTATACCTCTTCGTTGATGTGAGAGGGGAGAAGAGGGAGTGTTTGGGGGTAAGACTGGTCCTTGATTATGCTGATGGCCTTGCCGAGGCAGCATAAAGTGTAGATTAAGTCAACGGAAGGGAGGTTGGTTTTGTTTGATGGACTGGGCTGCGTCCACAACGTTCTGTGATTTCTCACGGTCTTGGATGGAACAGTTTCTAAACCATGCTATGATGCATCCCGACAAAATGCTTTCCACAGCGCATCTGTAGAATTGGGGACTTGCCGAACTTCCTAAGCCTCTTAAGGAAGTAAGCTACTGGCTTTCGTGGCCATTGCTTCAATATCGGTAGTCCAGGACAAGTTGATGGTGATATTTACTCCTAAGAGCCTGAAGCTTTCAACCATCACTACTTCGGCTACATCAAGGTATATGTACCGCTTCGCTTCTTGAAGACGATCACTATATCCTTTGTCTTGCTGATATTGAGAAAAAGGTTTTTGTCTCGAGACCAAGTTACGAGATTCTCAATCTCCTTCCTGCACTCCGTTTTTATCATTATTTGATATCCAGCCCTTTACGGTGCTGTTGTCCGCGAGTTAGAGTTCGATCTGTACTTGGCTACACTGTCATGTGTGTACAAGGAATAAAGAAGGGGGCTGAGAACGCGTCTGTGTGGTGCACCAGTGTTGAGGATTAGCGTAGAGGATGGTTTGTCCCATCCTCACTGATTGTGGTTTATAGACAATAGGTGCAGGAGTAGGCCATTCCACCCTTTGAGCCAGGATAGCCATTCAATGTGACCATGGCTGATCATCCCCAATCAGTACCCCATTCCTGCCTTCTCCCTACATCCCCTGACTCTGCTATCTTTAAGAGGTCCATCTAGCTCTCTCTTGAAAGTATCCCGAGAACCGGCCTCCACCACCCTCAGAGGGGGAGAATTCCACAGACTCACAACTCTCTATGTGAAAAAGCATTTCTCCATCTCCATTCTAAATGGCTTACCCCTTATTCTTAAACAGTGGCCCCCGACTCTGGATTCCCCTTACATAGGGAACATGTTTCCTGCTTCCAGCGTGTGTCCAAATCCTTAATAATCATATGTTTCGATAAGATCTCCTCTAATCCTTATAAACTCCAGTATATACAACCCCAGCCGCTCCATTCTCTCAGTATGTGACAGTCCCGCCATCCCGGGAATTAACCTTGTAAACCTACGATGCACTCCTTCAATAGCAATGTCCATCCTCAAATTAGGGGACCAAAACTGGACGCAATACTCCAGGTATGGTCTCACTGGGGCTCTATACAACTGCAGAAGGACCTCTTTGCTCCTATACTCAACTCGTCTTGTTATGAAGGCCAACACGCCATTCGCTTTCTTCACTGCTTGCATTCTTACTTTCATTGACTGATGAACAAGGACCCCCAGATCCCATTGTATTTCTCCTTTTCCCAACTTGACACAAGTTAGATAATAATCTGCCTTCCTGTTTTTGTTACCACACATTTATCCAGTTTAAACTGCACCTGCCATGCATCTGCCCACTCACCCAAACTGTCCAAGTCACCTTGCATTCTTATAGCATCCTCCTCACAGTTCACAGTGCCACACAGCTTTGTGTCATCTGCAAATTTGCTAATGTTACTTTGAATCCCTTCATCTAAATCATTGATGTATATTGTAAATAGCTGCGGTCCCAGCACAGAGCTTTGCGGTACCCCACTAGTCACCGCCTTCCATTCTGAAAGGGCCCCGTTAATCCCTACTCTTTGTTTCCTGTCTGCCATCCAATTTTCTATCCATGTCAGCACTCTACCACCAATACCATGTACCTGGTTTTGCCCACTAATCTCCTATGTGGGAACTTATTAAATGCTTTCTGAAAGTCCAGGTACATTGCATCCACTGGCTCTCCCTACTCCATTTTCCTACTTACATCCTCAAAAAATTCCAGAAGATTAGTCAAGCATGATTTCAATTTCGTAAATCCATGGTGTCTCAGACCGATCCTGCTACTGCTATCCAAATGTGCCGCTATTTCATCTTTTATGATTGACTCCAACATCTTCCCCACGACTGGTGTCAGGTAACTGGTCTATAATTCCTTGTTTTCTCTCTCAATTCAATTAAATTCAATTGAACTTTATTGTCATTGCACAAATACGAGTACAGGTACAACGAAATGTAGTTTAGCATCTGGTCATAGTGCAAGATAATAGAAATAAAAATAAAAGTACAAAATAAAAATACAAATAAAACTACTGGTTAACAATGTGTGGACTGTGGATGAATTAAACTGGTACATAGGCAAATAAATGTATACAAATGGGAGAGTAAAGATAGCTAGCGACGGGACTGTGTGTTCAGCAGTGTAATGGTGTTATTGAAAAAGTTGTTCCTCAGCCTGCTTGTGCGAGACCCGAGGCTCCTGTACTGCCTCCCTGATGGGAGGAGGGCAAATAGTCCATGGTTACGGTGAGAGGGGTCCTTGATGATTTTCCCGGCCCGTCTCAGACACCGTTTGCGGTGGAGGGCATCCATGGCAGGGAGCGGGGCACCGATGATGTGCTGAGTGGTTTTCACCACCCGTTGCAGTGCCTTCCTGTCAGCTGTGGTGCAGCTGCTGTACCATACCATGAAGCAGGTGGTCAGGATGCTTTCGATGGTACAGCGGTAGAAGTTGGACAGGATCTGGGGGGACAGGTGAGCTTTCTTAAGCCTCATCAGAAAGTAAAGGCGCTGCTGTGCCTTTTTGATCAGTTTGGTGGTATTGAGGGACCAGGACAGATCCTCTGAGGTGTGTACCCCGAGGAATTTGTAGTTGGAGACGCGCTCCACCTCAGTCCCATTTATGTGGATGGGGGTATGTCTGCCCCCTCTGTTCTTCCTGAAGTCAACGATGATTTCCTTTGTCTTCTTAAAGTTGAGTTGAGGAGTTGAGGAAGAGGCTTTCTTAAAAAGTGGGATAACATTAGCTACCCTCCAATCCACAGTAACTGATCCACAATTTCTCAAGCCACTTCCTTAAGTACCCTGGGATGCAGATCATCAGGCCCTGGGGATTTATCAGCCTGCAGTCCCATCAGTCTACCCAACACCATTTCCTGCCTAATGTGGATTTCCTTCAGTTCCTCCGTTACCCCAGATCCTCTGGCAACTAGTACATCAGGGAGATTGTTTGTGCCCTCCTTAGTGAAGACAGATCCAAAGTACCTGTTCAACTCATCTGCCATTTCTTGGTCCCAATAATAAATTCACCTTTTTCAGTCTTCAAGGGTCCAACTTTGGTCTTCAGTAATTTTTTCCTCTTCACATACCTAAAGAAGCTTTTACTATCCTCTTTTATATTCTTGGCTAGCTTACCTTCGTACCTCATCTTTTCTACCCGTATTGCCTATTTAGTTATCTTCTGTTGCTCTTTAAACATTACCCAATCCTCTTGCTTCCCGTTCATCTTTGCCAAGTTGTACTTCTTCTCTTTTACTTTTACATTGTCCCTGACATCCCTTGTCAGCCATGGTCGCCCCTTACTCCCCTAGGAATCTTTCTTCCTCTTTGGAATGAACTGATCCTGCACCTTCTGTATTATTCCCAGAAATACCTGCCATTGCTGTTCCACTGTCATCCCTGCTAGGATATCTTTCCAGTCAACTTTGGCCAGCTCCTCCCTCATGGCTCCATAGTCCCCCTTTGTTCAACTGTAATGCTGACACTTCCGATTTACCCTTCTTTCTCCAATTGTAGATTAAACCCAACCATATTATAGTCACTACCTCCTAATGGACCAGAAAACCTAAAATTCTCTCATGAAATAGTCATACAGCATTGTCCTACAGCATTGCAGTACTGCTGTAGATTTGGGAGGAACAACAGCAGCAACAGATTAGCTAGAGATACCACTGATTGGCTCTAGCCCAAGTGTGAGGAGAGGGGTGAAACCAGTTGAAAACTGAGGAATTGGCTGTGTAAATTGGTAAATAGGCAATTTATCAGTCAATTTAAGCAGGACAGCTCTTTGCGAGCGGCAGTGAGTGGGCGGCCTAGTGAGCGAAGTGCCCTGTGAGAAAAGTGTGAGTCTTTGGCTCGAGAGTCTTCGGAGAGGAGGCTGAGGAGAGGAGACCACGCAATACGCTTGAGAGGCTAAGGATTCTGGGAGAGGCAAAGAGGTTTGCCACGCACTGCAAGGGAGCAGTGGACCAGACAGGAAGAGCGGACGGAATTACCACTAGACAGCCAAACCAGTAGGTAATTTACGGCTGGGGTGAGTACTTTCCCATTTATAGGAGGTAGGATTATATAAATAAGGGGTGTATCAATACAGTAGGGGATTCTTAAATAGGACCAGTTAATTACTTATATAAGATGGGCGGTCAGGAGATGTGCCAATACTGCGAGATGTGGGAATTTGTCGACACCATTGATGTAGAAGATCCCTACAGCTGCAGTAAGTGTTTGAGGCTAGAGGAACTCCAGCTCCGCATTGATGAGCTGGAGACCCAACTTCATACGCTGCGGTACATCAGGGAGGGGGAGTATTACCTGGATGTTTTGTGCCAGGGGATGGTCACACCGACCAGTTTAACTAATTCAGTAGGCAGTGAGCAAGGAAAGGAAGGTGTGGCCATAAGCGAGGCAGGTAGGGGGAACCAGGAGGAGATGCGGCAGGAGCCACAGCCCTTGCCCCTGACGAGCATGACCGAGGCTCTTACTCAATGTAAGGACGGGATCAGGGGCTGTGGGAGGGATGAGCAACCTGGCTGCAGCACCGTGGATCAGGAGGCCATTCAAGAGGGGGGAGTTAGAAGAAATGCCGTAGTGATAGGGGATAGTATTATTCGGGGGGTAGATAAGGTTCTCTGCGGCCAGCAGAACATGTCCCGAAGGCTGTGTTGCCTACCCGGTGCTAGGGTTAAGGATATCTCTGCGATGCTGGAGAGAAATTTGCAGAGGGAGGGGGAGGATCCAGTGGTCGTGGTCCATGTGGGGACCAATGACATAGGAAGGACGAGGAAGGAGGATCTGCTGAAGGAGTTTGAGCAGTTAGGGAATAAATTAAAAAGCAGAACCTCGAGGGTACTGATCTCCGGATTGCTACCTGAGCCACGGGCCAAATCGGCGAGGGTACGTAAAATTAAAAAGCTAAATGCGTGGCTCAAAGACTGGTGTGGGAATAATGGGTTTGGTTTCTTGGGCCACTGGCACCAGTACTGGGACAGGGGGGATCTGTTCTGTAAGGACGGACTTCACCTGAACGGTGCTGGGACTGGGGTCCTGGCAAATCATATAACTAGGGCAGTAGAGAGGTCTTTAAACTAAGTAGCGGGGGGGAGGTATCAAGGGGGGTAATAACGGCAGGGGTAGAGGAAATAGAGCAGGGTATCAGTGTGGAAGCGGAAAGTCAAAATGTGACAGGAGACAGAATGTGTGAAGATAAAGCTTTAGATGTAAAAGGGGCAAAAACGGAAAGGAAGGGTAGTAAAAATCATCTGAAAGTGCTTTATCTAAATGCACGGAGTATTCGTAATAAGATAAATGAATTAACGGTGCAATTAAGTATATATAGTTATGATATCGTGGCCATTACGGAGACATGGCTGCAAGGGGATCAGGACTGGGAGTTAAATATAGAGGGGTACTCGACAATTAGGAAAGATAGACAGGAAAGAAAGGGAGGAGGGGTGGCCCTTTTAATAAGGGAGGGAATAACGGCAATAGAGAGGAAGGATATTGCGTTGAAGGATCAGGATAGTGAAACAGCTTGGGTACAGATAGAGAATAATAAGGGGGAAAAAACACTAGTGGGTGTAATTTATAGACCTCCAAATAGCTGTGACGCTGTTAGTCAGAACATAAATCTGCAAATAGTTGACGCATGTAAAAAGGGAACTGCTGTAATCATGGGGGACTTCAATTTTCATATTAATTGGGCAAACCAAACTGGGCAGGGTAGACTAGAGGAAGAGTTTATAGAATGTATTAGAGACGGGTTCCTAGAACAGTATGTCACAGAACCGACAAGGGGGGAGGCAATCTTGGATCTGGTCCTGTGTAATGAAGCAGGATTAATTAAAAATGTCATAGTTAGGGACTCGTTGGGAACAAGTGACCACAATATGGTCGAATTCCATATTCAAATAGAAGGGGAGCAGGTTGAAACTCAGGCTAGGGTGCTTAGTCTAAATAAGGGGGATTATGAAGGTATGAGGACTGAGCTGATCAAAGTTGACTGGGATAGCAGACTCAAGAATAAGACGGTACATGAGCAGTGGTGTACGTTTAAGGGTATACTGTATAACCTTCAAGAAAAATTTATTCCTATGAAGAAAAAAAGGGGTAAGGGTAAGAACAGTCAGCCATGGCTCAGTAAAACTATAAAGGATAGTATTCGGCTGAAGGCAAGGGCATATAAGGTAGCCAGAGATAGTGGGAGGGTAGAGGATTGGGAAGCATTTAAAGGTCAGCAAAAAATAACTAAGAGATTAATTAAGACGGGGAAAATAGACTATGAAAGGAATTTAGCGAACAACATAAAAACTAATAGTAAGAGTTTTTATAGCTATATAAAAAGAAAAAGGGTGGCTAAGGTGAACGTTGGTCCATTGGAGGGTGAGACTGGAGAGTTGTTGGTGGGGAACATGGAAATGGCAAAGGCATTAAACGAGTATTTTGTATCAGTCTTCACCATAGAAGACACAAAAAATATTCCAACGCTGGATAAACAGGGGGCGGTAGGAATGGAGGAGCTAAATACTATTAAGATCACCAAGGAGGTGGTATTAGGGAAATTAATGAGACTGAAGGAGGATAAATCCCCTGGGCCTGATGGATTACATCCAAGGGTCTTGAGGGAGATAGCGGTGGGGATTGTGGATGCATTGGTGATAATTTTCCAAAACTCCCTGGAGGCAGGAACGGTCCCAGTGGATTGGAAAATGGCCAATGTAACACCTATATTTAAAAAAGGAAGTAAACAGAAGGCGGGTAACTATAGACCGGTTAGTCTAACATCGGTGGTGGGTAAAATGTTAGAGACAATTATTAAAGAAACACTAACGGGGCACTTGGATAAACATGACTTCATCGGACAGAACCAGCATGGTTTTGTGAAGGGGAAGTCCTGTTTAACGAATCTGCTCGAATTCTTTGAGGAAGTAACAACCCGGGTGGATAAAGGGGAACCGGTGGATGTGGTATACTTGGACTTCCAAAAGGCTTTTGACAAGGTGCCACATAAGAGACTATTGCTAAAAATAAAAAATTATGGGATTGGGGGTAATATATTAGCATGGGTAGAGGATTGGCTAACAAATAGGAAGCAGAGAGTGGGGATAAATGGTTCATACTCGGGATGGCAACCGGTAACTAGCGGGGTTCCGCAAGGGTCGGTGCTGGGACCCCAGTTGTTCACAATTTATATAAATGATTTGGAGGAGGGAACCAAGTGTAATATATCAAAATTTGCGGACGATACAAAAATGGGAGGAAAAGTAGGGGATGAGGAGGATAGGAAGAGTCTGCAAAAGGATATAGATAAGCTAGGTGAGTGGGCAACAACTTGGCAGATGAAATTTAATACTAATAAATGTGAAGTCATTCACTTTGGGAAAAAAAAATGATAGGGCAAGTTATTTTCTAAATGAGGAGGAGCTGCGTTGTAATGCAACGCAAAGGGATCTAGGGGTATTAGTACATGAATCACTGAAAGTTAGTATGCAGGTGCAGCAAGCAATCAGGAAGGCCAATGGAGTTTTGGCCTTTATTGCTAGGGGGATTGAGTATAAAAACACGGAGGTCTTGCTGCAGCTGTACACAGTCTTAGTGAGACCACATTTGGAATACTGTGTACAGTTCTGGGGTCCATACTTAAGAAAGGATGTACTAGCCCTGGAGGCAGTGCAGCGAAGGTTTACAAGATTAATTCCTGCAATGAGGGGATTGACATATGAGGAAAGGTTAAGTAGGCTGGAACTCTACTCTTTGGAGTTTAGAAGAATGAGAGGCGATCTCATTGAAACATATAAGATCGTGAGGGGCCTTGATCGGGTGGATGCACCGAGGATGTTCCCAATGATCGGGGAAACTAGAACTAGGGGACATAGTTGCAGAATAAGGGGGGGCTCTTTTAAAACTGAGATGAGGAAGAACTTCTTCACCCAGAGGGTGGTTAATTTATGGAATTCACTGCCCCAGGGAGCAGTGGAAGCAGAAACTTTAAATATATTTAAGACTAAAATAGATGGTTTTTTAGCTGCCAAGGGGATAAGGGGCTACGGGGAGAGGGCAGGGATATGGACCTAGGTATGGTTAGTATAGTAAGACCTGAGTGATCTCCTGGACAAGTGTCGATCGCCTAGATTGGGGTCGGAGAGGAATTTCCCGGATTTTTTTCCCGAATTGGACCTGGGTTTTTATCCGGTTTTTTGCCTCCCCCAGGAGATCACGAGGTTCTTGGGGTGGAGAGGGGTGATAGCGGTATAAAGGGGAGGGTAGTGTCTTGTGTTCTGTGTCTTGTGTCTACTGTTTGTGGGTAAGTGTGTCTGTTTAGTGTTCAGCCATGAGCGAATGGTGGTGCGGGCTCGATGGACCTGGTGGTCTGCTCTCGCACCTACTTTCTATGTTTCTATGTTTCTATGTAATGGCTCATTAACCTCAGGTTCCTTTATCAAATCCGGTTCATTAAACACTAAATCCAGAATAGCCTTCTCCCTGGTAGGCTCCAATACAAGCTGCTCTCAGAATCCATCACGGAGGCACTCCACAAACTCCCTTTCTTGGGGTCCAGTACCAACAAGTCCTATTGCGAGTCTTATTTTTGCCTATCTCAGAGAAAACACATCACTCATCTCTGTCTATCATCCCACATAATCGATCAGGATTGAGCTAATTCGCAAGTAATGCCTTTCATCCATCACCCAAGAGCAAATTTAGATCGAATTCTCATTCAATGAATGAGCTACTCAACCAAGATATAGCCACTAAACATACGATATGGGTACAGGTTTCATAGCACAAGATATATTTTGCCAGTTTCCCATCATGCATATATACAATTCAACACATTATATATTTCATAAGGAGATAAAATATTTTCAAAGCAAAAGTGCATGAGCTTCTAGAACAGCAATCAGTGAAATTTTACAACGTCGATATGTAGTTTAGAGATAAAACATGGAGACAAGCCCTTCAGTCCACTCAGTCCACGCCAACCATCAGTCACCTGTACACTAATTCTATGTTATCCCTCTTTCGCATCAAGGGCAATTAACAGGAGCCAATTAACCAACAAACATGCACGTCTTTAGAATGCGGGAAGAAACCAGAGCACCCAGAGAAAACCCACGCAGTCACAGGTAGAATGTACAAACTCCATACAGACCCATCGTCAGGATTGAACCAAGGTCTCTAGCGCAGTGAAGCAGCAGCTCTACTGCTGCGCCATTGAGCTATCGTAAAAGGTGGGCTCATCTGGGATTTGAACCCGATACCTCTCACACCTCCAGGCCAACATTTGCACTGTGAACCTAAATAAAATGGATGATAACAATTCAATTTCAATTTAACACTGTACGATGTTGCAACAAGTTTCAAACTCCATTACTTTTCAGTGCTCTCCAGTACTTGCCTATAATTGTGTATTCCTTTACCTAGTTGGCCTTCACCAAATGCACCACTTCAAGCACCTTCTGTTTTTAAAGATACAGCATGTAAACAGGTACTGCATCCCACCAACCAGCGATCCCAGCACATTAACACTATCCAATACTAGGGCCAATGTTTACATTTATACCAAGCTAATTAACCTACAAACCTGTATGTCTTTGGGGTGTGGGAGGAACACCCTTTGAGATGGGCAACACCACTCCAGGTCTGCCGACTATCGACAATACCGCCAGGGGGCTGGCTACCGAAGCTGAAGGGAGGAGTGTGCACACATTCTCGCTGTGCGAGCACGACGTGAGGAGGGCACTGACACGGGTGAACACGAGAAAAGCTGCAGGCCCCGATGGCATCTCGGGGCGAGTACTTAAGTCCTGTGCTACGCAGCTAGCTCCAGTGCTCACTACATTATTCAACCTCTCCCTGGACAAGTCCGTGGTCCCTGCCTGCTTCAAAAAATCCATCATTGTACCGGTACCAAAAAATGCCTCCCCAGCCTGTCTGAATGACTACCGTCTGGTGGCCCTTACCTCGGTAGTCATGAAATGCTTTGAGAGGCTGGTGAAGAATCACATCGGCGCCTTTCTCCCTCGGAACATGGACCCGTTGCAGTTCGCATACCGTCCGAACAGGTCCACGGACGATGCGGTCTCCCAGGTCTTGCACACCGCTCTCTCCCATCTGGACAGCCAGAAGGGGGGGCTACGTGAGGATGCTGTTCATAGACTACAGTTCAGCCTTCAACACGATAGTCCCCACCAGACTGGCCGGGAAGCTAATGGAATTGGGGCTCAACACCTCCCTGTGTACCTGGGTCCTGGACTTTCTCACCGCCAGGCCTCAGGTAGTCAAGATGGGAGGGAATACATCGAAGTCCCTCACCCTGAGCACAGGATCGCCCCAGGGTTGCGTCCTCAGCCCCCTATTGTACTCCCTGTACACACATGACTGTGTGGCTAGGTTCAGCTCCAATTCAATAATTAAGTTTGCTGATGACACTGTGGTGGTGGGCCTGATCTCAGACAACGATGAGAAGGCCTACCGGGAGGAGGTGGCTGATCTAGCACTCTGGTGCCAGGATAACAGCCTCCTCTTGAACATCAAAAAAACGAAGGAGCTGATCATGGACTTTAGGAGGGCACATCATCCGAGGACGTACACTCCATTGAGTATAAATGGGGATCCTGTGGATAGGGTGAACTGTTTTAAATATCTGGGAGTCCACATCTCTGAGGATATGACATGGGCATCACACGCCTCAGCACTCATGAGTAAGGCAAGGCAGCGCCTTTACCACCTCAGGCAATTGAGGAAATTCAGAGTGTCTCCGAGGATCCTCCAGTGCTTCTACGCAGCGGTGGTGGAAAGCATCTTGTCTGGTAACATTACCATCTGGTTTGGGAATTGCTCTGCCAAGGACAAGAAGGCTCTGCAGAGAGTAGTGCGTTCGGCCGAACGCACTATGGGAACCACTCACCCCCCAGCAGGAACTATACAACAGGAGGTGCAACTCCAGAGCAAACAAAATCATGAGAGACCCCTTCCACCCCTGCAACGGACTGTTCCAGCTGCTACGGTCAGGCAAACGCCTCCTTTGCCATGCGGTGAGAATGGAGAGGTTGAGAAGGAGTTTCTTCCCAGAGGCAATTCGGACTGTAAACGCCTATCTCACCAGGGACTAACTCTACAGAACGTTTTTCCTTCTATTATGTAAAAGAATATGTGTGTTATGATTGTGTTTATAATTTGTTTGGTTGTTTTGTTGTTTGTCTTTTGCACAAAAATCCGCGAGCATTGCCACTTTCATTTCACTGCACATCTCCTATGTGTATGTGACAAATAAACTTGACTTGACTTGAAACCAAAGTTCTCGGAGAAAACCCATGCTGGTCACGGGGAGAATATACACACTCCATTTTGACAAGCACCCGTAACCAGGATCGAACCCGGGTCTCCAGCACTAAGTACTGTAAGGCAGCAACTCTATCATGCCGCCCTAAAGTCCGTTAAATTCCATAGGCCACATCTGTCTACCTAAACAATCCTTTGATATCTCCTTATGGTCTACCGCTTTCTGCCTCACCATTCACTAAAGCAATTTTCATGAACTAGGATTACCAATTGTTTTCAAAATATTGTAACTGATTGCCAAATTTAGCCCCTCTATATTTTACGACATTATCTATTACTCTTTATTGAGGCCACCTTTGCGACTTCCCATCAAAATAAAAAATGACAGAGAAATTTTACATGGGTATTGTTTTCTTAAGCAGACAATATAGAAGTAATATATCACCTCAAGGTATTCCCAGCAAAATAGTTCATATCCATTGTGTATGAAGTATTTAAGCTTTTCAAAAGGTGTCAGAACTAATGCTTTGCTTAAAGATAAATTGAAATGGTTCCTAGGTTACAGTTTTTCTTCCAGTTGCTATTGTAGCATTTTAGTGCCGTGAAAACGCGATTTAAAGAATGGCTTTCATTTACGCTGTGCTTTATCACATCTCCTTACATTCTAAAATATTACTTTGAAAGATTGAAATTATGGTGGCCAATACAGCTATTTAAGAATCATTTAGTATGAATGCAAAAATAAGACCAGAAGGCATAGTCTCAGAATGAAGGAATGTACCTTTAGAAAGGCGATGAGGAGAAATGTCTTTAATCAGAGGGTAGCGAATGTGTGGAATTCATTGCCACAGATGGTGGTGGAGGCCAAGTACATTCAGACAGGTACATGGATAGGTTTAGCGGGATATGTGGGACAAGTGCAGATGGGACATGTTGTACCGTGTGGGAAAGATGGGCCGAAAGCCCTGTTTCCACGATGTACTGTATGACTCCATGACTATGTAGAGAAATTTCTTCACTTAAAGGATTTGGAATTTACTTTGCTCAAAGGTGTAGGGAAATTCCATTGCTAATTATATTCAGTGCAGAAAATAACATTTTTCTGAATTAAGGGAATCAGAGGGTTTGAGGATGGGGTGAAAAAGTAGAAACTACAAAAGAGATCAGCAGATAGTGCAACTATCTCACAGCTCCAGCAGCCCATGTTTATGGGTGCTCACTGTGTGGAGTTAGCATGTTCTCCCTCCGACCTCATGGGTTTCCTCCAGGTCCCTCCCACATTCCCTGACTACACTACTTGGTAAGTTGGTTGATTATGCAACTCACCCCAAGTGAAAGTGGGTAGCAGAAGAAATAGGGGGGGAGACACTGACATAGAAGGGGCGGCACAGTGGCGCAGGAGTAGAGTTGCTGCCTTACAGCGCCAGTGACCCGGGTTCAACCCCGACTACGGGCGCTGTCTGTACGGTGTTTGTACTTTCTCCCTGTGACCGCATGGGGTTTCTCAGGGAGCTTCAGTTCCCTCCCACACTCCAAATACATACAGGTTTGAGAGTTAATTGGCTATGGTAATTTTTTTTATTGTCCCTAGTGTGTAGGATAGTGCTAGTGTGCGGGGTGATTTTTGGTCGGCGCGGACTCAGTATTCTGCTCGGTATCTCTAAAGTCCATATAGGTTGCAGGGAATTAAATGTTGGTCCCCCAACTCAACAAAATGTCAGTCAGGGAATGTTACTGACTGGCCCATTCTAGACTGCAGGAGTACATCTTTATGTCCATCTAACCTTTAAAAAAATGCGGAGTTAAAAAAAATGCTAACGTTGAATTGATTCTGGGCAGAGCAGGCTATCATATGATAAGAACATTGTATTGAAGAGGACTATTCTCTTTATGTATTTGACTGAAGCTTGGTGCAACCAGGGAGACATCTTTGTTGGAGATTGTTATCAATAATTACTTTGGGATATTGATCTGCCTTGTAGTGCCAGAGACCTGGGTTTGATCCCGACTTTGATCCTGAATGTACGAAGTTTGTACGTTTTCCTCGTGACCATGAGGATATCCTCCTCGTGCTCCATTTTTTCCTCACACATCCCAAAGACGTGCAGGTTTGTAGGATGTTACACAAAAAAGCTGGAGAACTCAGGGGGTGCAGCAGCATCTATGGAGCGAAGGAAATAGGCAACGTTTCGGGCCGAAACCCTTCTTCAGACGATTCTCCAGCATCTGCAGTTCCTTCTTAAACACAGGTTTGTAGGATAATTGGCCCTCTGTAAATTACTCCCAATGTGCAGGGTGTAGATGCAAAAGTGGAATATCAGAGCTAGTGTGAATGCTTGGTCGACAAAAATACAGGAGAAACTCAGCGGGCGAGGCAGCATCTACGGAGAGAAGAAATAGGCGACGTTTCGGGTCGAGACCCTTCTTAGTGTGAATGTTTGGTCAATGGTCAGCGTGGACTCAGTGGGCGAATGGCTTGTTTCCACGCTATCTCTAAACTAAAACTAAACTATCTAGCTCCTCTTTGAGTTCTAAAGATGTTAAATTTGTCAGTCAATCTACACACCTTCACCCACAGCATGAATTAATCATCATGGCCAAACTTTCCCTTGCTTGCACTGTGTATGGCAGCATTTTAATTCCCATGGAGTTTTACAGGCACAGTGACAGGTCCTCGGACCCAACTCCTTCATGCCAACCACAATGCTTTCCTTACAACGGGTGGCACAGCTGGTAGAGCTGCTGCCTCACAGCCCCAGAGACCATGCTTCAATCCTGACCTCGGCTGCTGTCTGTGTGAAGATTTGTACGTTCTCCCTCTGGCCTCGTGGGTTTCTCCCACATCCCAAAGACATAGAAACAGAAAAATAGATGCAGGAATAGGCCATTTGAGCCAGCACCGCTATTCAATACGATCACGGCTGATCATCTAAAATCAGTACCCTGTTCCTGCTTGTTCCCCATATCCCTTGATTCCTTTAGTTCTAAGAGCTAAATCCAACTTTCTCTAGAAAACATCCGGTGAATTGGCCTTCACTGCCTTCTATGGCAGAGAATTCCACAGATCCACAACTCTCTGGGTGAAAAAGTTTTTTCTCATTCGTCCTAAATGGCCGATCCCTTACTCTTAAACTGTGAACCCTGGTTATCAACTCCCCCAACATTTTGAATATTTTTCCTGCATCTAGCCTGTCCAATCATTTAAGAATGTTATATATTTCTATGAGATCTCCTCTCATCCTTGTAAATTCCAGTGAATACAAGCACAGTCAACCCATTCTTTAATCCCGCCATCCCGGGAATTAACCTGGTGAACCCACGCTGCACTCCCTCAATAGCAATAATGTCTTTCCTCAAATTAGGAGACCAAAATTGCACGCAATGCTTCAGGTGCAGTCTCACCAGGGCCCTGGGTAACTACAGTAGGACCTCCTGGCTCCTAAACTCAAATTCTCTTGCAATGAAGGTCAGTATGTCACTAGACATGCAGGTTTGTAAGTTAATTGGCCTCTAAAAAATTGCCCCAGAATGTATGGAGTGGATGAGGAAGTGTTATTAACAGAACTAGCGTGAACGGGTGATCGATGGTCGGAGTGGACACAGTAGGCCAAAGGACATGTTTTCATGCTTTTGGCTTTCGATCAATTAAACCAAACCAATAATCCATCGTGTTGGGTGAGAATTATTAATCATCTATTGCACATTAAAAGTTCAACATACCAGGCAATTAGAATTATTTGGCAGTAATTGCCTCTACACTTAGTCAATGGTTCCAATGTGTTCACTGACTGGGGTTATTATCCGAATCAATGCATCGATCAATTTATTCAGCAAACAAATAATTAGTTGAAAGCGTTATTACAGACTCCCGGCTAATTACGCTACATCAAAAGCCGAACAAGGAGGAATAATCCATTGAAGAGATTGCTGGAAATTTGTACCTTCAACTACATGTCCTCACTTTGAATCGAGCATTGAACTCAGAGGTTAAAAATTGCCTTTCTCTGAACACACTGCTTTGTGAAATGGGTGAACTGTTCCCAAAACAGCTTTTAAATTGCGACTCCACAACGTAAGTTGCCCATTAATTGTAAAATTCTGTCAGAACCACAGAGTGGTAGCAATGCTGAGCTGAAACTGCAATAAACTGGAGCATTTCTGCTTTTAATGAACATCAATGAGATCCTTTAGTCTTTTAATCTAGCACAGGCACAGTGACATAACTGGAAGAGCTGCTGCCTCACAAGGGCCAGAGACCCAGGTTCAATCCTGACCTTGGGTGTCATCTGTGTGGAGTTTGCACATTCTCCCCATGACCGTGCTTAGGTTTCTTCCCACATCCCAAAGACGTGCAGGTTTGTAGGTTAATTGCCCACCGTAAACTACCCCTGGTGTGCTGGGAGTACATGTGAAAGTAGGATAACAGAAGTAGTGTCAATGGGCAATGGATTGTTGATGGAGAATCAATGAGCCAAACGGCTTGCTTCCCCACTATGTTTTTCAATCATCTCATCCTTTTCATATACCAATACAATAAAAGAGGGGTCCCCAAACGATGCTCTGAGGGTCATTTTCAGGAGTCAGCAAACACCTGGCGTGGAAATTGTGACAAATTTAGAGTTTAGAGATATGACATGGAAACTGTCCCTTCACGCCACTGACTCCATGCGAATCCTCAATCTCCCGTTCACAATAATTCTATGCTATCACATCCTACACACTCAGGGCAGCACATGTTCACATTGTCAAAGGAGCCCAATAGTGGGCAAGGAGCAGCAGGCCATGGTAAGCATTGCATCAGACTAGTTTATTGTACCCATACTCCAGTGCTTTGAAATTCCTCATTCATGTGAGGCTCAGGGGAAACAGTATGCATACACTAATGATGACCACAGCAATAAATACAACAAGTGGAAAGGCGCAGCGGTCGAGTTACTTCCTTACATTGCCAGAAACCCGGGTTTGATCCTAACTACAGGTGCTGCCTGTACGGAGTTTGTACGTTCTCAACATGACCTGCGTGGGTTTTCTCCAGGTGCTGCGGTATCATTCCACACTCCCAAAGAGTACAGGTTTGTAGGCTGATTGGCTTTGGTAAAGATTGTAAATTTTCCCCTAGAGCTCGTATACATGTTGATGTCTGGGCGACGCAGATTCGGTGGGCTGAAGGGCCTGCATCCGAGCTGGTTTTCTAAACTAAACTAAAACAGCAAAATGGCGCAGGATTGTAGTGCAAAATCCAAGTGATGCAGAAGAATATTAAATACAATAATGGAATAACCATAGGAGGTAAAGTTGAGAGTAAGGGTACGTGGCAACACTTCCAGGAAAGTGGTGTGATACAGATGATTAGTTAAGGAGTCAGTTGGCAGTAGGGAAATTGTTAATTGTCCCTAGCGTGTGTCGGGTGCAGGGATTGGTGGTCGGCACAGACTCGGTGGGCCAGTTTCCATGCTGTATCTCTAAACTGAACAAGCAGCCAGGTTTGGGTTTAAACTAAATAGCGGGTGGGTTTAAACTAAATAGCGGGGCGGAGGGGTTGACAAATTAGAAGTATAAAGATAGAGTTAAAGGGGAAGAGAATACAGGAAAAGTTAAGAAAGACACCCGAATTAATGGGACAGAAAGCTCAAGGAGGGATATGAGAGTAAGGTCAGGTGAAAGAGGAACCAGTGTAAGAGGGGAAGTGAATACCAAATTAAAAGTGTTATAATAAATGAGCAAAGTATAAGAAATAAAGTGGACGAGCTTGATGCTCAGTTAGAAATTGGTCAGTATGATGTTGTGGCGATTACAGAGACATGGCTGCAAGACAACCAGGGCTGGGAACTTAATATTTAAGGGTATACATCCTATTGAAAAGACAGACAGGTGGGCAGAGGGGGTGGGGTGGCTCTGTTGGTAAGGAATTAAATTTAGTCCCTTGCGAGGCGTGACAGAGTCAGAAGATGTAGAGTCATTGTGGTTAGATCTGAGAAATTGTAAGGGTAAAAAGATCCTAATGGGAGCTATCTACAGGTCCCCAAATAGCACCCTGGATATAGGGTGCACGTTGCAATAGGCGTTAAAATTAGCATATAACAAAGGTAATGCTACGGTGGTTATGGGACATTTCAACATGCAGGTAGACTGGGAAAATCAGATTGGTACTGGACCCCAAGATAGGGAGTTTGTAGAGTGCCTCCGAGATGGATTCTTAGAGCAGCTTGTACTGGAGCCTACCAGAGAGAAGGGAATTCTGGATTTAGTGTTGTTCAATGAACCAGATTTAATAAGGGAACTGAAGGTAAAGGAACCTTTAGGACAGGGGTGTCGAAGTCGCGGCCTGCGTAGTGGTCCGATCCGACCCCTGGGATGATTTCCCCGATGCCAGAGCGGGCTGCAGCTGTCCGCGGTGCCGAATCGGACTGCGTTCGTGCGTGCGAGGCGCGATCCAGCACGCATGATGTCGCATTTTGCCCGTGATGTAAAATGAGTTAAAATGACACCACTGCATTAGGAGGTAATATGAAATGTTTTGATCTGCAATTTGAGAGGAAGAGGTAAATTTGGAAGTGTTAGTACAAAGGGGACAATGGATGCATAAGCTGGCCATGGAAAGGGACCCTAGCAAGGAAGATCGTGGAACAACAATAGCAGGTATTTCTGGGCACAATCAAGGAGATGCAGGATCATTTCATTCCAAAGAGGAAGAAAGATTCTAAGGGGAGTAAGAGGTGACCATGGCTGACAAGGGAAGTCAAGGACAGTATAAAAATAAGAGTAGACATATAAAATAGCAAAGATGAGCGAGAGGCCAGAGAAATGGGAAACTTTTAAAGAACAACAGAAGGTAACGATAAAGGCAATACAGGGAGAAAAGATGAAGTACGAAGGTAAGTTAGCCAAGAATATAAAAGAGGATAGTAAAAGCTTCTTTAGGTATGCGAAGAGTAAAAAAAAAGTTAAGACAAATGTGGGTCCCTTGAAGACAGAAACAGGTGAATTTATTATAGGGAACAAGGAAATGGTAGATGAACAAGTAGTTTGGTTCTGTCTTCACTAAGGAAGACACAAACAATCTCCCAGATGTACTAGGGGACAGAGGACCTAGGGTGATGAGGAACTGAAGGAAATTCACATTACCGGGGTAGTCAGGAAATGGTGTTGGGTAGACTGAAGGTTGATAATTCCCCAGGGCCCGATGGTCTGCATCCCAGTGTACTCAAGGAAGTGGCTCTGGAAATCGTGGACGCATTGGTGATCATTTTCCAATGTTCTATAGATTCTGGATCAGTTCCTGTGGATTGGAGGGTAGCTAATGTTATCCCACTTTTCAAGAAAGGAGGGAGAGAGAGAGAAAGCAGGGAATTATAGACCAGTTAGCCTGACATCAGTGGTGGGGAAGATGCTGGAGTCAATTATTAAAGATGTAATAGCGAGAGGAGTTGAGTATAGGAGCAAAGAGGTCTTTCTGCAGTTGTATTGGGCACTGGTGAGATCACACTTGGTGCATTGTGTGCAGTTTTGGTCTCCTAATTTGAGGAAGGATATTCTTGCTGTTGAGAGAGTGCGACGTTGGTTCTCGAGGTTAATTCCCGGGATGACGGGACTGTCATATGATGAAAGAATGGAGCGACTGGGCTTTTTTTCACTGGAATTTAGAAGGATGAGAGGTTATCTTATAGATAGAAACGTATACAATTATTATGGGTTTAGACACGCTAGAGGCTGGAAACATGTTCCCGATGTTGGGGGAGTCCCGAACACAGTGGGCCACAGTTTATGAATAAGGAGTAGGCCATTTAGAACTGAGATGAGGAAAAACTTTTTCACCCAGAAAGTTGTGAATTTGGGGAATTATTTGCCTCAGAAGGCAGTGGAGGTTGGTTCGCTGGATGCATTCAAAAGAGAGTTAGATAGAGCTCTTAGGGCTAGCGGAATCAGGGGATACGAGGAGAAGGCAGGCACGGGGTACTGATTGTGGATGATCAGCCGTGATCACATTGAGGCTCAAAGGGCCGAATGGCCTACTCCTGCATCTATTGTCTATGTATCTATGTAAAACTAAACCAAGGAAGGTGAAACTATTGACCATTACCTCGGCAGCTCTGTTGATGATGACAGGGTAGTGGAATGTTATTCAATTCCCCACAGAATTCTAAGAGGAACACCGAACACTCATGACAATCAAAATATTCCACTCACAAGACTGGCCCAGAGGTCAACCATGTCACAAGTACCTTGGCCAATTTCCAGCACAGATTGGGGCTTGACTAGAAACATTGCACGTGTGACTTTGACATTTATCATTTGATTTTGGATCCAGTTGTGCAAAGCAACATGACATGAGATGAAACATTTTTGAAAATTGGCAAAAGGATTGGAGTAGAGTTTGGGGATTTATTTATTTATTTTTTTAAACATCTGCATGGGTTTCCTCCATGTACTCCAGTTTTCTCCCCACATTCCCCAAAGCCAATGCAGGTTTTCGGTCTCAGCAAAATTGTCCCGCAGCATGTAGGGAGTGGATGAGAAGGTGGGATAACAGAACTAATGTGAACAAGTGATCAATTATCGGCATGGATTAGGTGGGCCAAAGGGCCTGCACCCATGCTGTCTTTCAAACTAAAATCTGAGGAAGGTTGCATTCCATTTAAGCTGCACCAGATACCATTTGGTTTAGTGTATTTTCATGGGTGCAGTGAAAAGCTTTTGTGTGCTAATCAGTCAGCGGAAAGACGATACATTTAAGTACCCGATATGCGTCAGCCTGCATGACTAAGTGCAGGGAAAAGGATTAGTCGAGAAAACCCCTCTATGAGACAACATGAAGGCAAGGCAAGGCAAGTCAACTTTATCTATATATAGCACATTTCATACACGAGGCAGACTCAAAGTGCTTCACATAAAAACATGTCATACAATAAAATGAAATAATAAAATGAAATAAAATAGAAGAATTAAAAGAAAAGAAAAGCAAAATTAAAAATGCATTATAAAAAGTGCAAAAAAGTTAAAAATGCAATGTAGTTAAGATTTAGCTGAAACCCATCACCGTTGTGTAAAAACGTTGCCCCTCAGGTTCCTATTAAATCTTTCTCCCTCATCTTAAACCTATGTGCTGAAGGGATCCTTCACCAAAATCTATATTTCAGTCTGATGATTTTGCCCCATAGCTCGGAGGCTCCAGTCACAGGTCCAGTGGATGGTGACATCGGGAGCTCGCGGGTCCCTGGTGGGAGACCACTTTTCGGAGCTCCCGCAACGGCAACTTCTCCCGCCCGGGTTGCGGGGTTGAAAATGATTTGGAGCGGGGCCTTACATCGCCCAGCGCAGCTTCAACGGCTGCAGGACTTGCCATCGCCTGCCGGCGGCTTTAACATCAGGAGAAGAATGGAACACAAGGGAGAGACAAGACTTTGCCTTCCATCACAGTAGGAGATGGATGTTCGTATAAATTGTGTTGGTTGTGTGTCTTGGCGCTTTCATGTTGTATGGTTGCAGAAACCAAATTTTGCTTGAACTTCATTTGAGGTTCAAATGACAATAAATAAATTGTATTGTATAACCGTATTGCATGATATGCTGATATCTCGAGTGCTGCCTGACCCGCTGAGTTGCTCCAGCACTTTACATTTTTTTAAAAATATATGTAGCATCTACAGTTCCTTGTATCAACACGTGTGAATTGGATACAAGCCCTCAGACTTCACAAGATAACACTAAAAAGAAGAAAAAAATGGTTCAAAGTACCAGCAACAGTGGTGCAGCGGTAAAGTTGCTGCCTTGCAGCACCAGCGACCCGGGTTCGATCCTGACTATGGGTGCTGTCTGTGCGGAGTTTGTACATTCTCTGCATGAGTTTTCTCCGGATGCTGCTTTTTCCTCCCACATTCCAAAGGCATGCAGGTTTGTAGGTTAATTGGCTTCGGTAAAAATTGTAAATTGTCCCTAGTGTATAAGATAATGCTAGTCTAAAGTGAAGAATGCGCAACAGCATGGAACGCATCCGCAAAAGCTTTTTCAATAGCCTAAGAATCAGACAAGAAATTGTATTCATTACCAACTTAACAAGTAATAAGAGGAAGGCATCAGTGAACAGAGAGTGGCAGAGATGTCCACACTGACCATAAGATTGGCACTAACATCCGTGGTGATGAAGTGCTTTGTGAGGTTGGTTATGGGCAATATCAACTCCTACAACAAGAACTTCAGCCCATTACAGTTTGCCTCCCGTCACAACAGGTCAACGGAGGATGCGATCTCACTGGCTCCCCACTCTGCACTGGACCACTTGGGCAATCAAAATGCGTACATCAGGCTGTTGTTTATAGGCTACAGCTTAATACCATCAATACCAATTCAATACCTTCATCCCCTCCAAGCTGGTTACCAAGCACACAGAACTGGGTCTCTGCACATCTCTCTGCAACTGGATCCTCGACTTCCTCATCAACAGACCACTTCTTCCTCAATAACAATCAATATGGGAGCACCTCAAGGCTGCGTGCTCAGCCCCTTGTTCTACTCACTCTATACTCATGACTGTGTAGCCAGACACAGTGCGAACTCCATCTTCAATTTCACCAACGACACCACTGTTGTTGGACGAATTACAGATGGTGATGAGGCAGAGTATAGAAGTGAGATCAATCGACTGAACAAATGGTGCCAGCACAACACCTGGCGGTCAATGTCAGTACGACTAAGGAACTGACTGGATTTTGGAAGAGGAAGGATGAGGACCCATAAACCTGTCTATATCGATGGGACGATGGTGGGGAGAGACAAAAACTTCAAATTCCTGGGCGTGCATATTTCTGAAGATTTTTCCTGGACCCAGCACACCGATGGAATTATAAAGAAAGCCCATCAACGCCTCTGCTTCCCGAGAAGATTGTGGAGATTCGGTACGTCAGAGAGGACTCTATTGAGTTGCATCAGGGGCTGGTTCAGCAACTCGAACGCCCAGGAGCGAAGAAGACTGCAAAAAGTTGTGAACACAGCCCAGTCCATCACCAGCTCTGACCTCCCCAACATCAAAGGGATTTACCGGAGTCACTGCCTCAAAAAGGCAGCCAGCTTAATCAGAGACCCACACCACCCTGGCCACACACTCATTTCACCCCTGCCGCCGGGAAGGTGGTACAGGACCCTGAAAACTGTAACGGCCAGGTTCAGGAACAGTTTCTTCCCTACAGCCTATAGGCTATTAAACATTACAACCTCAAATAAGCTCTGACTACATAACAATATTGTTATTATTGCATTATTATTGTTTATTTGTTTTTTATGTGCATGTATGGACGTGTGTGCGTATACATACACTGAACTCTTCTTTTCTCATTTATTATATTGTTTACAGTGTAGTATGTTCACATATTCTGTTGTGCTGCTGCAAGTAAGAATGTCATTGTTCTATCTGGGCCATAGGACAATAAAACACTCTCGACTCTTCTCCCAATTAAACAATCCAATGTTTCGGTTTGTTATAAACACATGTACTGAAGTAGAATGAAAAGCTTTGCTTGCATGCTTTCCGAACAGATCGCAACACTACGCAAATGCAATCAAGTCAAATTCAAGTACAACATGTAAAGCAAAGGGGAAGATACAGATTGCAGAATATAGATCTCAGCATTGTAGCACACCAGTACCAAAGACAAAGTCTAATATCCGCAATGGGGTAGAGGTGGATTGGACAGTACACTAGTTTATGGAAGGACCATTCAGAAGCCTGATAACAGAGGGGAAGAAGCCGTTTCAGAATCTGGCGGTGTGTGCTTTCAGGCTTCTGTATCTTCCACCAGATCGGAGCAGAGAAAAGGAGGAATGTGATGGGACGACGTTGATTATTTTGGTAGTTTTTCCGAGACAGCATGGTGCAGATGGAGTTGATGGTGATGTGCGGTTTTGGGCAGCGTAAAATGTCAATTTGCTCCTCACAGTTCACAATAACCTTTTCATTCTGTCCAGATAGAAAATGAAGGGAGAGAAGTTCGAACACCTTTAATGGTATGTCTTGGTACGCAAAAGCTAAAGCCTGCAATTCTGAAATTGAAAGGCATTAATTTTGTTTTTGATTGCTGGATTTTGCAAGTGTGGCGTTGTTGGTACATCTTGCTGCCTTTGGAAGAAATTAAACAATTCAGCACCTCAAGTGGCTGTCATCTTGATGAAAACTTACAGTGGGCATCACTGCAATGTTTCCTGCTGTTCACTTCACCATACATGACCTGTACAGTCCTGTACACCAGAGAAGTCCAAATGCTGTGTGTCTGCACTGGTGATCGCAAGGCAATCTTGTGTTACACACACACACCCCTAAATCATAAGTGAGACACAAAGTGCTTGAGTAACTCAGCAGGTCAGGCAGCATCACTGGGGAACATGGATAGGTGATGTTTTGTTTCAGGAACCTTCTTCACAATAGCATCTCATACCAGTGGCACGAACATATAATTTTAAGTAATTTGATCTTACACTCCCCTCCCATCCCCCTTCTCCTCCCTCCTTGCCCTGTTCCTTCACCCTAGTGGTGCCACCAGTCCCACAATTCTCCACATTGCTTCTCTTGAGATCACACCTTCCCTGACCAACAGCGGGCCTCCCAAGTACCGCCCTGCGCATGGCCATTTTTGGCCCTGGTCTTTTCTTTATCCCTACACCTCCTCCATTGTGGAGTTTGCACGTTCTCGTTGTGAGCCTGGTCCTCTGATTTCCACGGTTTCCATCACGTCTGGTCCTTCTATTTCGGCAGTGAATCAGGCACATCTCTGGAGAACATGGATAAGTGACGTTTCAGGTTGGGACCCTTCTTCAATCCATCTGAAGACCTGAATCATCACTTATTCATATTCTCCAGAGATGCTGCCAGCCCGCTGAATAGTTAGGTAAAGCTCTTAAAGATAGCGCAGTCAAGGGATATGGGGAGAAGGTAGGAACGGGGTACTGATTGTGGATGATCAGCCATGATCACAGTGAATGGCGGTGCTGGCTCGAAGGGCCAAATGACCTACTCCTGCACCTATTATCTGTCTATTGAATTGCTCCAGCACTTTGTGTATTTAAAAATAAATAAACCTGCATCTGCAGTACTTTCTATCTACTGCCAAATTAAATGTAGTTTCCAATGCAGGGCCCAGAGATAAAACAAAATAGTTTAATAGCTTTAAGACAGCTCCAAGCTAGTGCCAGCCTTTCTGATCACCAGATCAAATAGATGGGTAAATTTTGCAGCTTTCAGCTTGCATATCCATCTCAACTGCAGAACAACACATTTTATTACTGCCACTTCAACTATCAGTTCATCTATCGTAGAAAATGTTCTTGTAAAGTAGTATAATAATCTACTTGTTTGAAGTTAATTTATCTGGGTGGCGTAGCTAGTAGAGCTGCTGTCTCACAGTGCCAGAGACCTGGGTTTGATCCTGACTTTGGGTGCGATCTGTGTGAAGTTTGCAAATTCTGACCCCGTGGGTTTCCTCCTGGTGCTCCGGTTTCCTTCCACATCCCAAAGGTGTGTGGGTTTGTACTTTAATTGGCCTCTGTAAATTTGCCCCTAATGTATAGGGAGTGGATGAGAAAGTGGGACAACATAGAACAAGAATGAATGGGTAATTAATGATCGACGTGGACTCGATGGGACAAAGGGCCTGTGTCCATGCAATATCACTAAGATAAACCTACCCTAGATCATGGTGATTTATAGGGTGATCACTGAAATCTTACCAGCTTATCATTCTCAAAACAAGCTAATTAGTCTTTTACCCAGGGTAGGGGAATCAAAAAAACAGAGGACATATGTTTAGGGTGAGAGGGGTAGGAACCCAAAGGGCAATTTTTTCACCCTTAGGATGGTGGGTGCATGGAACAAAATTCCAAGGAGGTAGTTGAGGAAGGTGCTAAAGCAGCATTTAAAAGGACACTTGAAAAGGTGCATGGATAGGAAAGCTTTATAGGTATATGGGCCAAACACTGCAAAAGGCACTAGTTTAGATGGGGGCATGTTGATCACATGGGCAAATTGGGCCGAAGGGCCTTTTCCATTCTGTATGAATATTATCATCTCCCCACCATAAGATGGGGGAGGAACAGAATGAGGCCATTCAGCCCATCGAGTCTGCTCAGCCAGTTGATCATGGCTGATCTAGGTTTTCCCCAACGTCATTCTCCTGCTCTCTCCCCGTAACCTTTGAACCCCTTATTAATCATGAACCTATTGATCTCCGCTTTACAAATACCCAATGACTTGGCCTAATTTTGCTCCAATGGCTTATGGTGTTATGATCAGTGTGGACATCTCTGCCGCTCTGTTCACTCTTGCATTCCTTTCTTCACTCAAGTTGGTAACTAACGCAATTCTGTGGCAATAAATTTATTGCCACCACAGTCTGTGGCAATAAATTCCACAGATCCACCATCTTCTGGCTAAAGAAATTTCTCCTCATTTCCATTCTAACGGTGCATACTATTCCTTTTAGAAAAGTTCGTCCTTTTAACAATATTGAGATATTATTGTAATTGCGAACCAAGATACAATGAGAAAGCTTGGAAGAACCGAATCATGCATCGCTGCTTCCAGATTCTTCACCAGGAACAATATATGTCCACCAGGCAAGAGAGAAGAGATTCAGTTTGGAAACAGGTGCATCCTTCAACACATCAGTTGAGATGCCTAAAGGAATATTTTGGTTTATGCGTCATAAACTTTCACATGATGAGCTTCAAGCATTGACCGGCAAGAAAAAAAAACGTAAAGTAGCTCTGGTAAAGAGAAAATTTGATCTTCACAACTTGGATACGACTTGAGAGAATGCACACAGAGGTCAACCTGCATTTTACACGGGTCTGTCAGAGAAAGTCACCTTTAATTCCTAATAATTTGTCCTGAACAGATGCTGTGCTACTGTGTCACAGTTCCCGTTACCATTCCACATGTTTAGTTTAGAGATACAGCGTAGACACAGGCCCTTTGGCCCAACGATTCTACGCCAACCAAAGATCACCCCTACACTAGTTCTACCTTGCACACTAGGGACAATTTACAAATTAATCTACAAACCTGTACTCCTTTGGAATGTAGGGGAAAACCAGAGCACCTGGAGAAATCCCACCAGGGTCACGGGGAGAACATACAAACTCCGTACAGACAGCGCCCGTAGTCAGGATCAAACCAGGGTCTCTGTTGCTGTAATTCAACAACTAAACCGCCACGCCATTGTGCTGCCTCTTTACTTTTATTTTTCCCACAATTAAAAATATTTAAGAAATTGCACACACGCTGGAGGCAAGACAGAATGAATTCAGTTAGAAGTCTGGATTCAAGACCAGAAATTTCTAAATGTGCAACCAAATGAACAGTTCATTTCACATTTTTAACAGGAGATAATAATTAGTTTACTTTATTATTGTCACCTTTACAGAGGTTCAGTGAAAAGCTTTTCATTACGTGCTATCCAGTCAAAGTCAATCCCACACATGAGTACAAGCAAGCTTTCCACTGTGTACTGATGCAGGATAAAGGGCTATTATGGGAAATAAAGTATATTTAAGAATTAAAATTTCCATGTGGATTTATCTGCAACCTTTCATATTGATCAATCTAGAAGTACCATTACTTTCCTGTAATGAAAACTCCATTCTGACCACAAACAGAAAGCTGCAGCACAGGAACAGACCCTTCAGCCCACAATGTCTGCGCTAAACATGGTCAAGATAAATTAAGGTGCTCTTTCTGCACTTGATCCACACGCCGCCATTCCTTGAATATCCATGCACTTATCTAAAAGCCACTAGAATGCCACTATCGTATCCGCCTCCCTCACCACCACTGGCAGTGTGTTTGAGGCACCCATCACTCTCTATGCAAAAAAAGTTGCTCCACACATCTCCTTTAAACTTTGGCCCTCTCACCTCAAAGCAATGCCATTCTAGTCTTTGACATTTGTCCCTTGAAAAAAAAGAGTTTTGACTGTCTATCGTATCTTTGCTTCCATTTGTGATATTTGCAGAATTTTATTAACATGGCTGTGCTATTGACATGCATCTGCAATGCTAAAATTAACATTGCCAGCCCGAACACTTCAATGATGTAGTAAAGTTTGCTGATTCTCAAGGTTTACTTTTAGTTTCCTTTAGAGATACAGTAAACTCTAACAGGCCCTTCAACCCACTGAGTTTACGCTGACTAGTGATAATCCTGTACACTGGCACTATCTTACATACAAGGGATAATTTACAATTGACACCTAAGCCAATTAACCTACAAAGTTGTAGGTTTTTGGAGCATGGGAGGAAACTGGATGACCTGGAGGAAACCCACGTGGTCACAGGGAGAATGTAAAAACGTCACACAGATAGCATCTGTGGTCAAGTTCGAACCCTGGTCTCTGATGCTGTGAGGCAGCAACTCTACCACCGCGCCATTGTGTGTTTTAAATACTTAACAATTAATTCTTCTTCCAGCATTCTCTCCCTACTTCTGTACTTCTATTCTCTCCCTACTTAAACAGTCTGAAGGGCCTATACCCGAAACATCGCCTATCCATGTCCTTTAGAGAGATGATTTGGTTTTTTTGGCAATTATTTATAACCTGCGCTTTGATATGAAATTTCCAATGCTGTTAGGCAACACATCAAGCAAGAAACATCAGTTCTTAATCGGAACATTTCAAACCCTATTCTTATTTCAAAAAATATATAAGCGCTATAAATTTTTGATTGAGTTTTGAGAACCTGCTGGGCTGTCATTTACATGCTGTGCCAGTTATAATCTGTTCTCAATACTTGTTTATTTTCAATTATATTCTTTCATTGTTGCTGCATTAAGAACAGCAGGAAATTGTTGCCGATTAAACGCAAGTTTATTCAAAATTGTGTCATTTCACATTGGCTATCTCAATTAAAGAATTCCTTTGTGGAAGATCAATGTATTTATTCATAATGATCTAAACTGCACAGCTGCAACTCAAAGTAATATATTTTCAAAAGCACACAATATTGCAAAGTCTTAAATTTAAGGTAATTACTTTGTATACATTTTTTGCAGGTTGCAACAAATCCTCTACAGTATACAAATGGAATATCTCTCTTGACTTCGTCTGAGAATCTTTGGAACACAGAAAGAGTAGCCAGATAAGCTTAGTTTAGTTTTACTTTACAGATTACAGCATGGAAACAGTCCCTTTGGCCCACCTATTCCACACCAACCTGCAATCACCTGTGCACTAGTTGGCATTTATCCCACTTTCACATCCTACACACTAAGAGGGAGTTTATCGAAGATAATTAACCCATAAACCTGTGGTATTATGCAATAATAGTGTAAGGCTGGGCAGACGGGCACTAGGACCCTGTGTGACAGAAGCCAGGCTCCAGTAACCGGATGTGACTGGAACCCAGGGTGTGGGCAGTTAGGGAGTTGCCTGGGCTTGCACACGAGGCTGTTGCTGTTATTGTACAGAGTTGTTAATTAAAGATATACTCTGTTTACGTCGTGGTACGAGCCTTATTACAAGCATAACTCGACATGGTGTCAGAACTGGGAGACTTGTAAGCAAGAAAATAAATAAAGAAGAAGAGGAAGGTGTATCGTTTTGGCGGGAAATAGGAGACGAGCTGGCAGATATGGCGCAACCCACACCAACTGCTACGTTCACAATACAACCTCCAGAGCCATTCGATTTTACCAAGCCTCAAGAATGGGAGCGTTGGATCAGGTGATTCGACCGCTTCAGGCTTGCAAGCAATTTAAACGCGACGTCGGCAGAAAACCAGGTGAACACGTTAGTGTATTGCATGGGCGATGAAGCAGGTGATGTGCTGCAGAGACTACACGAAGGACACCTGGGGGTGACAAAGTGCAGGGGCCGGGCCAAACAGACGGTATGGTGGCCAGGACTCAGCAGCCAGCTGAATGACATGGTGCTGAAATGTAGAACCTGCATCCAAGAGAGAAGGAACGTCAAAGAGCCGCTGATGCCAACGGAGATGCCAGACAGGCCTTGGCAAACCTTGGGAGCTGACCTATTCGCGCTGAAAAACAAGACTTATCTACTAGTGGTAGATTATTTCTCAAGATATGTGGAAGTTGCGCTGCTATCACCCACAAGGTCCACAGATGTGGTGGTGCACCTGAAATCCATATTTGCTCATCATGGAATTTGTGAATTTCTTAAAAGTGACAATGGGCCCCAGTTCTCAGGTAGCCACTTTAAATCCTTTGCAGCAGAGTATGGCTTTATGCACATCACGAGCAGCCCCAGGTTTCCTCAGAGCAATGGGGAGGCGGAACGCGCTGTACAAACCGTGAAAAACCTGCTAACAAAGGCGTCAGACCCATATCTTGCATTGCTGGCCTACAGAGCAACCCCTCTACGGAACGGCTATAGCCCGGCCGAGTTGTTGATGGGGCGCCGCCTCCGCACTACTGTTCCTGCCCTTCCAACCCTGCTGAATCCAGTTTTGCCTGACTACAACGCGCTGGGGGCCAAAGAAAGGGAGAAGAGGTGGAACGACGCAAGATCCTTTGACAAGAGGCATGGAGCGAGAAATCTGGAGCCTCTAGTACCTGGGGAGGATGTGTGGATCACCGATTCACGAGTCCAGGGCAAAGTTCTATCTACACACAATACCCCTCGCTCTTATATCGTCCAGGTGCCTCAGGGCACACTGAGGAGGAACCGGCAGCACTTGGTGCCGCTGCAGACCAACAGTGAGGTAGTCGACGCTGATGAGCCACCGGTGGGAGAAGAGCCAGCTCCACCAGAGCCAGCTCCATCAGTGACAACATCACCCAGCGGAGAGGGCCCCACCACAGAGACTGTGCGGACCAGGTGTGGGAGAGAGGTTAGAAAGCCAAAGAGACTTGATTTGTGATTTATTGATCTGTTTTCTACAATAAAGAAAAAGAGGAAATGTGATGTGAAATTGTTCTGTAAACCTGTTACATTTACCTGAAACCTGAGAGTTTAAGTTCTGAAGAACACAGCCTGCTAAAGAATAGTTCACAGTATGGTAACGTGTAAGTTATTTTATTTCTATTTTGCATGCTTAGATCAGGGACAGGTCTTCCAGCAAAAGGGCAGAATAAACCCCTTAAGACCTGCAGAGACAAAGGTAGTCCACCCTTTGTTCTCAAAGAAAGGGAGATGTGGTATTATGCAAAAATAGTGTAAGGCTGGGCAGACGGGCACTAGGACCCTGTGTGACAGAAGCCAGACTCCAGTAACCGGATGTGACTGGAACCCAGGGTGTGGGCAGTTAGGGAGTTGCCTGGGCTTGCACACGAGGCTGTTGCTGCTATTGTACAGAGTTGTTAATTAAAGATATACTCTGTTTACGTCATCGTACGAGCCTTATTACAAGCATAACTCGACAAAACCCACATGTCTTTGCAGCGTGGGGGGAAACTGGAGCATGCAGAGAAAACCCAAGCAGTCACAGGGAGAACGTGCAAACTCCATACAGACAGCACCCGATGTCAGGATCAAACCTGGGTCTCTGGCGCTGTGAGGCAGCAGCACCACTCCTGCACTAGTGTACTACAATCTGTGACTCTACAACCGAAAGGATAAACAGCATAAGTATCAGTAAAACCAAAGTGCTGAAGGAACTCAGCAGGTCAGGCAGCATCCATGGAGGGAAATGGACAGGCAATGTTTTGTCGGGACTCTTTTTCAGACAGTTGTAGTTACCAGGATGGTTTAGTTTAGTTTAGAGATACAGCGCGGAAACAGGCCCTTCGGCCCACCTGGTCCTCGCCGACCAGCGACCCCCGCATATTAACACTATCCTACACACACTAGGGACAATTTTTACATTTACCAAGCCAATTAACCTACAAACCTGTACGTCTTTGGAGTGTGGGAGGGAACCGAAGATCTCAGAGAAAACCCACGCAGGTCATGGGGAGAACGTACAAACTCTGTACAGACAGCACCCGTAGTCAGGATCGAACCCGCGTCTCCAGCGCTGCATTCGCTGTCCGGCGGCAACTACCATTACAACACCGTGCCGCCCTTAATCAACAATGCATCTTCCACAATCGGGCATTGCTCTCCACTTCGACTGTTCATCCATTTAGAAAGTTGTTATTCAGTCGGCAAAGATAATCTACACTACCACTGCTTAAATGACTCAAATGCAACAAAGAATAGGACATTAAACCATACGTTCCTTCGGTAACAAGGAAAATGTATGAAAATGTTAGATTACACTGGCATACATCCAAGTTTTGATTTGGACAGTTGAAACAACTTTATAAAGATGAATAGATATTGCATTAGATTTACTAACAAACAATAAATTAAAATTTGAGTGAAAATATACAGACATCTGGAAAAAACAATGGATGGAAAGAGTAGGCTGATGATGATTGTCTCTTACACTGTCACAGGAAAGGATTGACATATCAAACAGCACAGCAACAAAAACATGAATAGATACTGCATTATTCATCAGCGGCACATTTTATCCATTGATCTTGCATAATCTAACATTATTTTCCGCCAATGACTACCCATCAAAACAGCTACAGCTGACTCACACCAATCTCAACCCGGACATCCCACTGACTCCAGTTGTTCTTGTTACTTTTATGACGTCTGTACCACGGTTGTATTCTCAGAAATTGCTCTTTTTCATTTTGTACCAAAGTGTAGACACTTTGCAGGAGAGATAAATTGAGCAGAACATAATCGTTATTGGAAGTCTTAAAGGAGCACTGTCAAACTACCGATAGCAGGTTGTACATTCATCGGCACAGAGGAGTCATGTATCGGCAAAGTTACAATTACTAACATCAACAAAATTAAAAATCAATAGATGCCATCAAGTGGTCATTATTTCTTAATCAATTTTCTAAATCATTTAAGGTCAAAACCAACCGAATAATATACAGAGCATTAACAATACGAGTGGTCATTTAGAGAATTTGTTTTAATCAGTTACGGTTGGCAGCTAATTTTAATTTTAGTTTTAGAGATAGAGTGGAATCAGACCCTTTGGCCCACCGTCACCAATCACCCATACACTCGTTCTAGTTCTATCCCAGACACTGGGGTCAATTTACAGAAGCCAATTAACCTACAAACCCGCACGTCTTTGGAAGATGGGAGGAAACCGGAGCACTGGGAGAAACCCCGCGTGATCACAGGGAGAACATACAAATTCCATACAGACTGCCCCCGTAGTCAGGATCGAACCTGGGTCTCTGGCACTCTAAAGCAGCAACTGTACCGCCCCAAATCTTTAACAAACATAACACTTGAATGAATTGTCTATTGTGTTGACCGATGGAGACCATTTCAACAAAAAATTTACAGTTTGGTTTATGGATGGCAGCACTGACATATCAAGAATTATTACGCCAAATAGTTTTACATTCATTAGAGAAGACAGAGCAGTTCTTGCAGAAACCTACAACATTCTAACGTTCTGGATAATAATGAGGCATTGGATATGGTCGGCATATCCAGAAGTGTAAGGAACACAAAATCCAAGGGGAGCTGGTTAATTGGAGACACAAGGAACGGCAGTAAACTAATCTTCAGTAAAAAAAAACAAAGTTGTGGAGTAAAAACACATGAAGTGTTGGAGTAACCGAGCAGTTCAGGCAGCACCACTGGAGAAGATGGACCCTATACAGTCACAACCAGAAACTTCATCTATCCATCCATGTTCACCAGAGATGCTGCCTGACTCGCCAGGTTACTCCAGCACTGTGTGTCCATTTGTGTCAGCCAGCATCTCCTCTCTGTGGTGGAGAAGCTTATGTGGTCCTGAGATCCTGAGAGCGATGATGTCTGGTGCTATGCTCCTGGTAGGGTCACCCATGGCGGTAAGGTTGAGGGGGAGGTCTCTGACAAAAAGAAATCCAACCAAGACCTCAATGGTGGAACAGGCGTTGGATGATGGCTAACTTTAGTGGAGTGTCACAACAGCTGGGAAAGCGGATGAAGGCTGCAGCAGAAAAGGGTCCCCGGTCGTCTTGGACTCCATGCCACTGGATCCTGACCCAGATCCGTCAAGGACCATGTGGTGGCTGTCTGTGCACCAGTCTCCCCACGTTAAACAAAGTCACGTACAAGCATCCTCCATGAGAATACAGTCATACTCGTTTCGAGTGACCGCCGATGACGCCAGCATCTACAGTTCCTCATTTCTACATGTCAAGTTCTGGATTAACTCAGCAGCTCAGGCATCTTTAGAGGATATGGATAGGTGACATTTGGGGTCAGGGCCCCCTGCTTCAGGCAACCTTTTGGCTAAATGGATCAAAAATTAGTTATGGATAAGGCGGCAGAGTAAAGGGGTAGACAGATGCTTTTCTGGTGAATTAAAAAGGAATGCTTTGAAAGTCAGTGGGAAAAGAGCAGGATAATGGAACTAAGTTAGATCTTTTCATAGTGTTTCTATATATTCTATGTTTATGATTCTGTTGGTCATCCACCACCATTTTAGTAATTTCATGATATTAATTGAGTATATTCATTGTGCACAGGTTGGGGGTTGGGGCAGGTGAGTGATGACTGTACACCAGACACCGCCACATGATGAACCTGTTCCTTTACTGCCAATTTGCCAACACTTTGTATTCACTTCAAGAACCATTTGCTTTATTTTGCCAAGAAATCTTCCCTTAACTACCAATGTTATTAAAAGGTCTTGCTGTTTAAATCAACAAAATGTGAGTTTGCCTCACATTCTGTTAACCCACAACCCAACACTATGAATATTGAATTCTCTAATTTTAACTAATACCCCCTACCCACCCATCTCTTTCCCCTGCCCCACCACACACTGGTGTGTGCACACTTATCACACCATCTCCCAAGTCACCCTGTTTCTATTCCCCCCTCCACCCACTTTCACCCATATCCAGCTTTACATTATCACCTCCTCTTCTTTCCTTATTCAATACCCTTTTGTCTCCATTTCACCTATAGTCTTTGTAACTAGCTCCACCCAATCTACCATTCAACCCCCCCCAACCTGTTACACATCTTTCTCCCTATGACTCAGTTTGAAGGAAGGTCCCGACCTGCAACATCGTCTGTCAGTTCCCCCTCCACAGATTTAGCCTGACCCGCCAATTTTAGTTTAGAGATGCAATGCGGAAACAGGCCCTTTGGCCGACCGAGTCTGCGCCGACAAACGACCCCGTAAACTAGTTCTATTCTGCACACCAGGGACAATTTACAGAAGTCAATTAACCTACAAACACTCACGTCTTTGGGAGACTGGAACAACCAGGGAAAACCCACATGGTCACTGGGAGAACATGCAAACGCCACACAGACATCACCCGGAGTCAGGATCGAACCCAGGTCTCCGGCACCGTCAGGCAGCAACCACTGTGCTGCCTTGTTCCTCCAGCACATCGTGTTTTGCTCAAGATCCCAATACCTGCAATTTCTTGAATCTCTGCGTTTACTTTGCTGTTCAATAATCAAGGGTCAAGAAACTAACTTGAACAAAGATATCTGGCATACTTCATTATAGACTCTGATGGTGAGCTGGTCGGCAAAGACATGAGAGGATTCTCCTTACAACTTGCCTCATGCGTAGTTAAAGCATTTCGTTGTCTCTGTACTGTACACTGACAATGACAATTACATTGAATCTGAATCTGATCTAAAGAACACTTATGCCCCACCACTGTATCCCTGAACTTCAGTTACAGAGAAAGTCATGGGACACACTTTTGTAATTCACTGCAGTCGCAAGAGTATGCAGGCGCAGGAGTCTGAAACACTGGAGCAGAATTAAGCCATTCGGCCCATCAAGTCTGCTCCACCATAGAATCATGGCTGATCTATCTTTCCCTCTCGACCCCATTCTCCTGCCTTCTCACCGTTACCTTTGACATCCTAACTAATCAAGAACATGTCAATCTTCGCTGTAAAATATTCAATGACATTGCCTCCACAGCTGCCTGCGGTAATGAATTCCACAGATTCACCACCCTCTAGGATGAAGATGAAAAGTGCTCAACAGGCTAGACAACATCTTTCGAGGAAATGACCAGTCAATGTGTCATGTCAGGAATTTTCAGTGGTTCCCCTCCACAGATGCTGCCTGACACACTGAGTCCCGGTCACGGCTTTCCTATTTCTTGGCTAAGTAACATGTTGTGTGAACTATTCCTTTTCCCATCAGGGAATCTCCATGAAAATTCCAAACATCATTTTCAACTCCCAGTGTTAGTGTTGCGGCCTCACAGCACCAGAGACCTGGATTAGATCCCGACTAGGGTTGCTGTTCGTACGGAATTTGTACGTTGTCCCCGTGACCGCACGGATTTTCCACGAGTGCTCCAGGTATCCTCCCACAAGCGAAAAGCGTGCGGGTTTGTGGGCTAATTGGCTTCAGTAAAAGAAAATTGTAAATTGCCCCTTGTGGTGAATGATAGTGTTAGTATACAGGGTAATCATGATCGGCATGGATTCGGTGGGCCGAAGGGCCTGTTTCCGTGCTGCATGTCTAAAGACAAAATAAGTTCAACCAGAGCGTGGGTGATTGCAGTCAGCGATCATCCCAACTTCAATAGCTGGGTCACACACTTCTTCGACATCCTGCCCCCATCATAGCTGAGTCATAGACTCCATGGACGTCCCAGCCTCATTAGCCGAGTCATACTCGCTTAGCACATCCTGGCTTCAGAAACCGGTTTCTAGACATCAGGGCATCACCACTCCAATTCCTGTTTCATACTTCCGATAAGCCGTCCAGATTTAATAGATTCGTCTCACATACCAGGAGCAGGTGAAGGTACACAAAAATGCTGGAGAAACTCAGCGGGTGCAGCAGCATCTATGGAGCGAAGAAAATAGGCAATGTTTCGGGCCGAAACCCTTCTTCAGACAGATAATATTCCAGGTGTTCAAGAAGGAACTGCAGATGCTGGAAGATCGAAGGTACACAAAATTGCTGGAGAAACTCAGTGGGTGCAGCAGCATCTATGGAGCGAAGGAAATAGGCGACGTTTCGTGCCGAAACCCAAAACCTTGAGGCCCTTGCACTTTTTTTAATCTGCGCTTTAATTTTGCACTATAGTTTGCACTTGATTTTCTCTCTTGCACTATCTGATAGCCATACAGCATGGATACATGCCCTTCAGTATAACGTGCCCCATCTAAGCCAGTCCCATTTGCCCACATTTGGTCCATATCCCCCTAGACCTTTCCTATCCTGTCTGAAGAAGGGTTCACACATGAAGTCACCTATTATTTTTCTCCAAAGATGCTGCTGGAACAGAGGTTACTCCAGCATTTTGTGTCTACCTTTAGTCATCCATGGGCTGTGGACATCGCTTGCAATAGCAACAATAGCTATCCGACCCCAATTAGCTGATGAATTGAAATGACAATACTATTCAACCATACTTGGAGTTCCAGATTCAGACATAGACCAGACCAGCCAAGGATTCCTTCCCTAAAGAAATTAGCGAACCAGGTTGGGTTTTTTTTTAATATAAATGACAATGTCATAACTTCTTGGCCAACAATACAGAATTATTATTTTTTTTAATTTTAGATTAATTGAATCTTTTGAGTTTAAAATTCCACAGTTGCCACAGCAGAATATTGTCTCTGCCAATGTCTGGTGACTTGTCCAGTAACTCAGCCCACGTCTGCTTACTTGGGAAATATACAACAAAATGTAATTTACATTTATTATAGATGACAGGAGACGGCCAATTAGCCCATCAATCCTGTGACAGATCTTTGAAAGAGCATTTCACTTTGTCCCACTCGACAATATTTCTCCACAACTTTGTCAATTGATCCTTTTGAAATACATGCCCTCATGACTTGGCAACGTTCTTTGAAAGTAGCTTGTCTTTGAAAGGCTAAATATTTTGCTGTAAAGTAATTCCTCCTCGTCTCCACTCAGTTCCTTTGCCTGGATTTTAAAACCATGACCTTTGATGACTGATCTCCTACCGAGCAAAGCGCTTCATTAAGAATCATAGAATCACACAGCGCGGAAACAAGCCATTCAGCCCAACATCCATTTCAACCAAGATGCCCCATTTCTTCCCATTTGCCCATGTTTGGCCCATATCTCTCGAAACCATTCATCCATATATCTGTACAAGTGTCTTTTAAATGCTGTTAAAGAACCTGCCTCAATTACGTCCTCTGGCACATGCTCCATACACCCACCACCCTCGAAGTGGAAAAAGTTGTCCCTCAGATTCCTATTAAATCTTGCCCCTCACATCTTAAATTTATGGCTGCTGGTGCGTGACCCATCTTCCCTGGGTCAAAAACGATACTTTGACAGTTTATTCCCCTCGTGATTTTATACACAGCTAATAAGATCAGCCCTCAACCTCCTGTGCTCCAAGGAATAAAGTCCTAGCCTGCCCAACCTTTCCCTTTAGCTCAGGCCCTCAAGCCCTGGCAATATCCTCATAAATCTTCTCTGCACTATTTCCAGCTTAACAACATCTAGGGCTACCAAAACTACAAACCACACTTCATATATGGCCTCAATTAGGGTGAATATTTTGGATATTCAATGGCAGAGATTGACATATTCTTGATTTAATCTGGATGTCAAGGGTTATGGGAAGAAGGCAGGAGAATGGGGCTGAGGGGGAAAAAATAGATCGGCCATTATTGAATGGCGGAGTGGAATTTATGGGCCGAATGGCCTAATTCTGTTCTTACAAGTTATGAACTAATGAACCTATGTCTTGTCCAACAGTTCATCATTTTAACTAACTCTTCCAAAACACCCTTGCAAACTTTCTGCTCAAGGAAGCACCTTTTCCGCTTCAGCAGGTTTTCCGTACATAACTCAAGTTGTATGATATAACTTTGAAATGGGAAATTCATCTTTAGCCAGTGGTGTTAGGGGAACTTTATTGCTGCGACAGTGTGCTCATTTCCAAAGTTCAATAGCAGTGAATTCAATTCCTATTTTTAGCACCCTTTATTTTAGCTGCGTTCATGTGTACACTTTCAAGAATCAGTCACCAAATAAATAGTTCAACAGAATTCCTGACTGTACTCTACTTAACATAGCCTCTGTTATCTTTTTTTGTGCAGTAATAATGTTTTTGAACAAGATTCACTACAGCATATACTCTGTTTAACAGCAGGAATCTAAATCAATACCAATTACTGTCCCTTTCAGACTTTTACCCTCAACAATAAATTAACAACTCTTGAGCTGTCACATCAAGTTGATTAACAAGAAGGTCACAAGGGTCAAAAATTACATACAGTATTTACCTACTCGGAATGCAATCTGCTATAAATAATTACTCTGCAAATTGATTCACTTTTACCTTTGTTGAAGTACATCATTTTGATCAGTCTCTCAGTGTAAACCTGCAGTCGAAACCACCTATCAATGAATAGTAACCAAGATCAGAGAATTTAGCCAACTCTCTGCAGTGTGTGTCTGACAGAGTTCTAAATCATGAATGGTGGTGTGCAGGGAGGAACTGCAGATGCTGGTTTACACCAAAGATCGCCACAAAATGCTGGAGTAACTCACTGTAGGCAGCTTCTCTGGAGAAAAAGAATAGGTGACATTTTGGGTCGATAAACATATGAAGAAGGGTCTTGAGCCAAAATGTCACCTATTCTTTTTCTACAGAGATGTTGCCTGACCCGCTGAGTTACTCCAGCATATTGTGTCTATCTTCATGAATGGTGATACAGAGGTGAATTTGATAAAAAAAATCATGAATGATTGAAGTAATCAAAGGAAAATATATTGCATTCACCTAGAATCATTTGTAACACCCTTGATCGTAAAGAAGCATTTGTGGTCCAAGCATGTGGTCCAAGCAATGCGTTTCAACAAAAACTTTTCACTGCATCTCGGTACAAGTGACAATAATAAATGAAAACCAATATCAATGTGTCACAGACTGCAAAGTGAATATGACAAAATCATGTGGTTTTTTTGGGGTTTTTTTTTTTTTAAGGGTTTTTTTTTGTTTTTTAATTTAGTTTGTCACATGTACGGAGATACACTGGAAAGCATTTGTTGTGTGCTAGCTAATCAGCGTATAGAAAATGTATGATTACAATCGACCCATTTACAGTGTATAGATAAATGATAAGAGAATAACGTTTAGTGCAAGGTAAAGACAGTAAAGTCCGGTCAAAGATAGTCCGAGGGTCACCAATGAGTTGGATACCAGTCCAGGGCTGCTCTCTGGTTGTGGTAGGATGATTCAGTTGCCTGTTAACAGCTGGGAAGAAACTGTCCCTGAATCCGAAGGTGTGCGTTTCCACACTTCCATACCTTTTGCCCGATGGGAGAGGGGAGACGAGTGAGTGGCCAGGACACGACTCGTGCTTGACTGATGGAGGTTGAGGGGCAGGTATTGCCATGGAAACAGAGAATACTTGCACATGTTGCAGCTGCACAAGGAGTATTGTGCACAATTATGATGTTTTAAAAGACACAACGTGCTAGAGACACTCAACGAGCCAGACAGCAGATCGGGATGTGCATATCCGTGTTCTCCAGAGATGCCGCTTGACCCGCTGAGTTACTCCAGCACGCTGCGCCCTTTTTTCCTGGTAAACCAGCATCTGCAATTGCTAATATCTCGTGTTTTAAAAGACACTTAGACAGGTCAATGTATAGGAAAGGTTTAGAGGAATATGGGCCAAACACTGGTAAATGGGACTAGGTTAGATGGAGCACCTTGGTCAGTATGGACGATTTGGGGCAAAAAGCCTTTTTCCATGCTGTATGGCTATCTCAATATTGGTAAGGACATATTTGGAGTATTGTGCACAATTATGATCACACTTCTGTAGGAAGGATGTTATTAAACTGGAAAGGGTGCAAAAAAGATGTATGAGAATATTCCAAATCTGTATGGTTTAAGTCACGAGTACCTTACCTGGGGTAAATTTATTGATTCTGGATTTGTACATATTTTTTCTCATTGACTGACTGTGTTTGGTTCTGGTTCTGTGCATCATTAGTTGTTCATAAATGATTGAAATAACATTGTTATGTGCTATTAAAGTTGCTAGCAGTAAACAGGCCAAAGAGTTAGGGAACCCCTGGTTTAAGTTACAAGTAGAGGCTGAAATAGGCTGGGTCTTCTTTCCAAGTGAGGACACCGATGGCTAACTTTAGAGATTTATAAAATCACGAGTGCCATAAACAAAGTGAATGGTCACACAGATCTCTCTGCTTATTCTGCTATGAAATATAATGCTTCAGACCACTATCTTTCAAGAGATAGTTAGACTTGGCTCTTAGGCCTTAGGGCTAAAGGGATATGGGGGGGAAAGCAGGAAAAGGGCACTGTTTTTAGATGATCACGCATGATCTTATTGAATAGCGGTGCTGGCTCGAAGGGTTGAATGGCCTTCTCCTCCACCTATTTTTCTATGTTTCTATCACCATTCACATTGGTTCTAAATTATCCCACTTTCACATTCCTTTCTCTCCCTCATGCACCCCCCAACCTCTTTATCCCCGTCACCATTCTCCAGTGGGATGCATATTGAGGAAATGAGGAGTAAGAAGAATCTTACTAAGATTGGTGCCGTTTCTTGTACCTCGGCAATGGCAACTGATTCAGGGGCAGAAATGCCTTTCTGCGCCATAACAAATGGCGAATCAAGAAGGTGATAGCTTTGCCTCTCCTTAGTCTCCCCGAGGTCCCTCAGACTATATCAGGAAGGATACCGCAGTGAGTAAGTTAATGAATTAAGAACCAGAGTTGTAGACCATGGATTCAGAAAAAGGAGCCAAAATCCAGCACGGAAGCTAATGAAATAAAATTGGAATCTGTAAAGCGGAAACACATAGTAACAGTGAACTTGAAATTATAGATAGCTGGGGGGGGGGGGTCTAGCACCAATCTTGCTCATTAATCCCTTGCAGGGAAGAAAACTTATTATACTTACATCCTTCTCGAAACAAGGAACTGCAGATGCTGGTTTACGAAGGACACAAAGTCAGCAGGTCAGACAGCATCTCTGGAGAACATGGAGAGGTGATGTGAAGGGCCGCTACTGTTCCTCAGACTGAAAAAGGGTCCCGACCCAAAAAGGTGGCTGATCCACTGAAGATGGTTCATGTTCTCCAGAGATGCTGCATGACCCGCCGAGTTACTACAGCACTGTTTCTAATCTTACATCCTTACCCAATCGGTCTATGTGAGATTCCATACCTATCACTATAGGAGTCCCAAAATTAACTACACCTTCTTCCCACCACCTCCGTTCATGAGCAATCAGGTATGGACAATTAATGCCAACGTTACCACGGTCCACAACACATGAACAAATAACCAAACAAATATTCAGAGACACTGTGCGCTCGGATATCAAAAATTAAGTAAATTGTGCAAGAGTTTATTTAATGGCAATGACTTTGTCCTACACTCAACGTCGTCATGAATTGCAACACACATTTCACGAGAGCTGGGGTCTGGCCTTCCGTCCTCACAAGGTCGACTGCGGGAGGCACCCTGGGGCATAAAGTCGGACAGACAAGGAGAGGCAACATCGGTTCGCTGGGCGATCCAGACATCCAAGGTACATGACAGCCGGGCGCCGCTCATACGACCGATTCCAGCAGCGAATTTAAACTTTTTCCATCTGACTGAGTTTCTTCCAGGCAGTCCAGTTTCAATCAATATCCCAAAGACACATGGATTGGTAGGGTAATTGGTCACTGTAAATGAAACCCAGTGTCCCAGCGAGATATGGTCCCTATGAGCAGATAAAGGTGTTTAAAAACTAGTGGTGATCACCTCCTTCCAACATCAACATCAGGCGCTTCATAATGATCCTTCCGCAAAAACGGGAAAGCAGATTATTATCTAAACGGTGGCCGATTGGGAAAGGGGGAGATGCAGCGAGACCTGGGTGTCATGGTACACCAGTCATTGAAGGTAGGCATGCAGGTGCAGCAGGCAGTAAAGAAAGCGAATGGCATGTTGGCTTTCATAGCAAGAGGATTTGAGTATAGGAGCAGGGAGGTTCTACTGCAGTTGTATAGGGTCTTGGTGAGCCACACCTGGAGTATTGCGTGCAGTTTTGGTCTCCAAATCTGAGGAAGGACATTATTGCCATAGAGGGAGTGCAGAGAAGGTTCACCAGACTGATTCCTGGGATGTCAGGACTGTCTTATGAAGAAAGACTGGATAGACTTGGTTTATACTCTCTAGAGTTTAGGAGATTGAGAGGGGATCTTATAGAAACTTACAAAATTCTTAAGGGGTTGGACAGGCTAGTTGCAGGAAGATTGTTTCCGATGTTGGGGAAGTCCAGGACAAGGGGTCACAGCTTAAGGATAAGGGGGAAATCCTTTAAAACCGAGATGAGGAGAACTTTTTTCACACAGAGAGTGGTGAATCTCTGGAACTCTCTGCCACAGAGGGTAGTTGAGGCCAGTTCATTGGCTATATTTAAGAGGGAGTTAGATGTGGCCCTTGTGGCCAAGGGGATCAGAGGGTATGGAGAAAAGGCAGGTACGGGATACTGAGTTGGATGATCAGCCATGATCATATTAAATGGCGGTGCAGGCTCGAAGGGCCGAATGGCCTACTCCTGCACCTAATTTCATGTTTCTATGTTTCTATCCTGCTGATGATCGGGTTAACATACGAGGAGCATTTGATAGTTCAACACCGCTACTTGCTGGAGTTTAGGATGAGGGGGAATCTCCATGAAACTTACTGAATTGTGAAAGGTCTAGATAGAGTGGATGTGGAGAGGATGTTTCTGCTAGCGGGAGAGTCTATAACTAGAGGATATAGTCTCAGATTAAAAGGATGTACCTTTTGAAAGGAGATGAGAATTTTTTTTAGCTAGTGGGTGATGAATCTGTGACATTAATTGCCACAGACAGCAGAGGAGGCCAAATCATTGGGTATTTTTAAATGTTCTTGATTGGCAAGGGTGCCAAGATAGAACAAGATGGCGGCGCGCACAGTCGCAGCGGCTCACGGCTCTCTGTCTCGGTGCTCTTTTCGTTGTTCGTGTACGTTGTGTTGTCCGTGTACGTCTTTGCTGCTGGTTCTGCGAACATCCGCTACACCCGCCAGAACCTCATGGATATCAGTGACCAGCGTCAGATAGATATGTATATAGCGCCACAGAATTGTGCACCTATCCCACCCCACCCCCCTTCCCCCTTTTGTTTTGTTTTCTGTTTCTTGTTTTTTGTACTAAATTATATGTATGCACTGAGTACGAGCTGCTTTTAATCTCATTGTACATGTATAATGACAATAAATGGCATATCTAATGTCTATCAAAGGTCATGGAGAAAAGGCAAGAGAATGGAGTTAAGAGGGAAAGATAGATCTGCCATGATCGAAAGGTGGAACAGACTTGATGGGTCGAATGGCCTAATTCTGCTATTGTAGATAGGATTATTTGGTACTTTGCAACTTTGTTGGCACCAGACACACGATACACTTGCATACTGCCGAGGTTATGTGCACAGCAACGTATATCACTATACCTAGGTACATGCGACAATAAAGTTTCATTCATTCATGGCTGATGGTTTTATCATGCTCATCTGCCATGCCAACAGAAGCTTCTAAATAACCAGACAACTGGACCACTGCCATCCTCCTGCCCCCTCCCACCACACCCCCCCCCCCCCCCCACCGCCCCCCCCCATCCCCCCACCGCCCCAGCTTATCGTTCCCCCGTGAGTGCGAAGGGAGGCTATACAGATTTTCACTGCCTCAGTTGCATCCCAGTAGCCAGCTGCCGACCAACAGCATGCAGCTACATAAAAACACAGCTTTATAGAACATACAACAATACAGATCGGGTACAGGCCCCTTCAGCTCACAACATCTGTGCTGAACATGAAGCCAGGCTAAGGTAATCTCCTCTCCCTGCAAGTGATCCATTACATGCATACTCATGTGCCATCTAAAAGCCTTTTAAACGCCACTATTGTACCTGCCTCCACCACATTCCCTGGCAGCACGTCCCAGGCACCACCACCCTCTGTGTTATCAACTTGACCCACACATATTTAAACTTTGCTCCTCTCACCGTAAAACTGTGCCCTCTATTATTTGATATTTCAACTGCAGAAAAAGGTTCTGACTGTCTACCCTTTCTTTTCCTCCCATAATTCTATATCTTCTATCAGGTCATCCCTTAGCTTCCGATGCTCAGTTGTAGAGTTTCTGTGTTCGATCCTGATCACGGATGCTGTCTATATGAGGTTTGTATGTTCTCCCTTTGACCTTCAGTCTGAAGAAGAGTCTTGAACTGTAACCTTACCCATTCCTTCTATCCAGAGATGCTGTCTGAGTTACTCCAGCAATTTGTGTCTAAAGTCAATTTTGACTGGGGTCAATTTTTTTTTTTTAACCTAACAGATGTATATTTGTGACATTGGTACTCACATTTTATGACCAGTGAAATAAATCAAGCCAATAGCTAGAAGAGGACAAGTGGTCTGTTTAGCCAACTCACTACAAGAAAGTATCAGTACCTGTAGTAATGTAATGCTACATTTCTTTGAAACTGCTAATATTTGTGCAAAGATATTTTTACATGTTCCCTTTCTCCGCAACAGACCTGGACACCAAAAAAAAAACACAAAAGCTGCACAATACATGTTAATGAATATTTCGACTTATCTACCACCGTAATTTAAAAAAACATTCAGCTATATAAGCTTTCTCCAGCATTGATTCAGACAAGGGCATCTACTGACCCAGCAAGACTGAAACAGAAATCCTCTGATCAAAAGCACCAAGAGACAGGCAAAACCTGCTGAATCGACTGCAAAATCTAGTGAAGCGCTGGGAGACATGTATCTCCTTTCAAAACAGCAGACTTTAGGGTGAAAAATGAATCGGATTTGGTACAGGTATAAAATTCAAGAGAAAAGCCATTTTTACTGTTATTTAATCTAATAAATTCATACGAAGATTCAAATTGTTTATATTTATGTTCCTTGATTATGTTTGGTACAGGTGGAAAATGTGAGTGAGAAGCCATCTTTACAGTTGTTTAATACATTCACATATCACATTGTTAATATTTATCTTCCTGGGTTATTTTGAAAGCATTATCATCACAAACGCTGATTATATCAATTTTTTTAATCACAACTGGAAAACATGTAATAAAGGGTGTATGTTAAAATGCAAATACTTCTCAAGTTTGAAGTATTTCTTTAAATTAGTCCCATAATTAAGTATTTGGCAAAATCAGCTTCGGAAAAATTGTATTTGCTTTTTCAATACACCACAATCTGTTTTATGTTGCTTCACGAGTTTGTCTATGTGTCTATTACACCAAATTGTCCTTACAATGCGCTTGTGGGAAATGCATACATTAATAATACCAAGTCACAGAAATAATGTTACTAAAACTCGAATCTGGGCAGTGGTAATTGTTCAAAGCTGTGCTGCTCTTATTTTGCAGTAACTAGGTTACAAGAGACACAGCACAAACAAACGACAGTATGAGGGCTCAAAAACAGTGAAGAGATAGTACACAGTTAGATAGGACTTGGGTTTTTGGTTGGGCTAGTAAACAGATCTATCAGTTCAGATTAATAAAACAAATCCATACAAAGTACATGCAAATAGCAACAAAGTTCTCCTGAGTCTCTCACCTAAGGTTGCCACACCATGTGCAACAGAAACATTGTCCAAGTTCAAAACATAGCTACGGGCACCCGCATGGGCCCCAGCTACGCCTGCCTCTTTGTCGGGTACATTGAACAGTCCCTGTTGTGGATAATCAGCCATGATCACATTGAATAGCGGTGCTGGCTTGAAGGGCCGTATAGCCTACTCCTGCACCTATTGTCTATCATTCCAATAGCGTACACTGGCCCTATCCCCGAAATCTATCTCCGTTACATTGACGACTGCATTGGTGCTACCTCCTGCACCCATGCAGAACTCAGTGATTTCATCAACTTCGCCACAAATTTTCATCCTTCACTCAAATTTACTTGGACCATCTCCAACACCTTCCGCTCCTTTCTTGATCTCACCGTCTCCATCACAGGAAATAGATTGACAAATGACATCTATTACAAACCCACTGACTCCCACAACTATTTCGACTACACTTCTTCCCATCCTGCTTCCTGCTAAGACTATCCCCTACTCCCAATTCCTACGTCTACACCGCATCTGCACCCAAGATGAGGAGTTCCATACTAGAACATCCGCAATGTCCTCATTCTTTAGTGAACGGGGGTTCCCCTCTCCCATCAAAGATAAGACCCTCACTCGTGTCTCCTCAGTACCCCGCAGCTCCACCCTTGCTCCCCCTCCCCCAGTCGCAACAGAGACAGAGTCCCCCTTGTCCTTACCTTCCACCCCATCAGTCGTCACATATAACACATAATCCTCCAAAGTTTCCGCCACCTCCAACGGGATCCCACCACTAGCCACAATTTCCCATCTCCACCCCTTTCTGCCTTCCGCAGGGACCATTCTCTCCACAAATCCCTGGTTAACTCATCCGTTCCCACCCTCTCCCCGGGCATCTTCCCCTGCAACCGCAGAAGATGCAACACCTGTCACTATACCTCCTCCCTCGTCTCTGTCCAGGGACCCCGACAGTCCTTTCAGGTTAGGCAGAGGTTCACTTGCACCTCCTCCAACCTCATCTACTGTATCCGTTGTTCAAGATGTGGACTCTTATACATCGGCGAGACCAAACGCAGACTGGGCGATCGTTTCGCGGAACACCTTCGCTCAGCCCGCCTGAACCAACCTGATCTCCCGGTTGCTGGACACTTTAATTCTCCTTCCATTTCCACACAGACCTTTCTGTTCTAGGTCTCCTCCATTGTCAGAGTGAGGCTAAACGCAAATTGGAGGAACAACATCTCATATTTCGCTTGGGCAGCTTATGGCCCAGTGGTATGAATATTGATTTCTCTTAGTTCAGGTAGCCCCAGCATTCCCTCTCTCCCTTTCCCTCCCCCACCAAAGTCGCACTAGCTTCTGAAGAAGGGTCTTGACCCAAAACTTCGCCCATTCCTTCTCTCCAGAGATGCTGCCTGTCCCGCTGGGTTACTCCAGCTTTTTGTGTTTATATTCGGTTTAAACCAGCATCTGCAGTTCCTTCTTACACATAGACATTTTATGGTCTTTTAACATTGCTATAAGAGTGCAACTCGAATGCATTGTTTCTCCCACTTTCCCAAACGACTAGAGTTCAAAGGTAAGGCACTCCAAAGTGCCCTGAAGTTTGAAAAGCATGATTTTAAAATTAAGGCTTTTCCTTACCCTTTGCATGCAAAAATTGGCTCTTGTTCCACTAACACTTCCATTTCCAACTTTTTAATCTTGTTTTCAAATCCCTTGCTCTTCATCACCCAACCCTACACCTCATGAGATCTCCACTTTCCCATAACAATGCCCACTTGTTAAACTTTAATTCACCTTAGTCCATATTTTATATTCAATCACCCACAGCCCTCCCTCCCTCCTCTAATGTGTTCCTTCAAATTGTCCTTTGATTCCAATTTGTCCATCAATTGTCCTGGAATCTTCATGTCATTCAATATCAAGCTGTGTTTCATTGTGGTTATGACCTAGTTATTGGTAATCTTGATCAGGCAAAGTGGCATCGTACTACTTTTGCCACCCGAAGGTGTGAAAGGACTTTTGAAGCATGGAAAGTTCCATGCCACTATATGCAATTAACTATACTGCACCAGGCCATCGTTGGTTCAGAACATTATTCACAATAGCAAGGCTATTTGAACATAATGGTCAATTAACATTGTTCAATCTTTATTGAAAACATACCAAATAGTCCTGCAATCAGTTGATAAACTAGCATCACTTTTTGATTTCAATAATTAGCAGTTTGCAGAAGTAATTTGCCCCATTGAAGTCCAAGCACATCGTTTATTTGCATCAGCATCTTTTGATCCAAGAGGTTCAAATGCCTAATCCTACTCTGTGAATAAAGTGGGATGTACCAAATCAAGGAAATGCATTTGTAGTGAATACACTTGACTGCCATAAACCTTGCATCATAGTTAGAATATTATAAAATATTACCGCATATAAAAAAGTATTAGTATTGTATATTAATGATTTGGATAAGGGGATTTAAGGCTTTGCAGCCAAGTCTGCAGATGATGCTAAGATAGGTGGAGGGGCAGGCAGTGTAGAGGAAGTAAGGATTCTGCATAAGGATTTGGACAGGTTAGGAGAATGGGCAGAGAAGTGGCAGATGAAATTCAGTATAGCAAAGTCATGCATTTTGGTAATAAGAATAAAGGCATACATCATTTTCTAAATGGAGAGAATCCAGAATTTGGAGGTGCAAAGGGACTTGGGAGTGCTGGTGCAGGAATCCCAAAAAGTTAATTTGCACGTCGAGTCGGTAGAAAGGAAGGCAAATTCAATGTGAGCATTGATATCAAGTGGACTGGAATACAAAAACTGAGTTGTAATGCTGAGACTCTATAAGGCACTGGTCATGCCACATTTGGAGTACTGTGAATAATTTTGGGCCCCATATCTGATGGGCTGGCGCTGGAGAGGGTCCAGAGGAGGTTTACAAGAATGATCCAAGGAATTAATAGGTTAACCTATGACGCGTATTTGTCAGCACTGGGCCTATACTCACTGGAGTTTAGGAGGTTGAGGGGGGACCTCATTGAAACTTACAGAATAATGAAAGGCATAGATAAAGTGGATATGGAAAGGATGTTTCCACTGGTGGGAGAGTCTTGGACCAGAGGTCATAGCCTCAGAATGAAATGATACTCTTTTAGAAAGGAGGTGAGGATTAATTTCTTTAGTCAGGAGGTAGTTAATCTGTGGAACTCATTGCCACAGAGGGCTGTGGAGGTCAAGTCAGTGGATATTTTTAAGGCAGAAATAGACAAATTATTGATTAGAACGGGTGTCAAGGGTTATGGGGAGAAGGCAGGAAAATGGGATTAGGAGGCAGAAATCAGCCATGAATGAATGGCAGAGTAGACTTGATAGGCTGAATGGCCTAATTCTACTACTATAGCTTGTTAAAGTGAACTAGAATATATTTTTCGGACCAAGTAACATACATAAAAGTTGAGAAACAGAAACCGTTCATTCCTTCAGAACATAATTAAAAGTCATAAAATCAATATAGGGATTACTGATCTAATATATCACAATGTAGCGTCATTTAGAATGGAAATAATTCATTAAACACAATGCCCAAACAAATACCCGGCCATTTTCTTTTACAAGAGGGTTCTGACACAATGTTACATACCATTTGCTTTTCCCATGACCATTTACAATGGAGATATCATTTGTCACTCCATACTTGATGCTTTTTGAATAGATTTGTAGTCAGTTAATAAACCAGTAGTATTTTGAATAGAAAATGTTTTTATTGGCTTAAGGGTGATTTTTAACAAATTTGAGATAATTTAAAAAAAAAATGCAAAATCTCTTCAGTTAAAATGAAAAATTTCATTAGCTCCATGAAATATGTTATATATTAAATGCAAGCAACTGAGCAAAGTGATGATGCACTGTAAAAATGGTGTAATATAATCAACTTTAAATAGATTACTGGGCAACAGTGAAGTACAGGACAAAATCATAATCACCAATGCTGATAATTTGAAGTCATGCAAAATGTTCCTTGACAACATCATCAAAATTACATTGGGATACCATGATAACTCAGTCAAAAGGTATTTACAATTACAATAACAAACAATGCTACAATGCTGTATAAAGAAGTCCTGAATTCATGTCATTTGCTTTAAAATTTTTTTTTTTTTTTTTTTTTTTTAAAACACAGCTTTAAACCAAGAATGTATCCAACACATCAAGCAGTTTAAATTTTTACTTCAGTTATTTTCTTTTTTCTATATGTTAGAGATTTGCCTGGGATTTATCTGTAAGTGAAGCTGTCTTACAGAGTGACCAGAGACCCTGCAGGATTTCTCAATGAGATACACCAAGATTAATTTAACTTACTGATAACGTGAATGTTAATTGGTGGTCATACCTTCATATCCTGTTTTAATAATCCATGAACTTGAAGATCTGGGACAAATAATCTTTATTTTTTTTTGCAACTTCCCCAAAAAGTTTTGTATTCCACCGCCATGCTAGCATAAAATCATCAGTCTAAGAACATGCTGCTATAAATGACGTCAAAACCAAATATTATTTTCACTACATGGAATAATTGAAAGTGTCTACTGCCCATAGCCAGCATAAATAAATCATCTTGACTAAGATAAAAACATGCTGCTATCTAAATAAAGACATATAAAACCAAATATATACACATATTTCACTACACACATATGGAATATATGAAAGCATACACAAATGCACACAGTAACTCAGAAAGGGATAGGCAGCATTTCAAAGATGGAGAAGGAATGCTGGAGTAACTCAGCGGGATAGGCAGCATTTCTGGAGAAGGTATGGGTGACGTTTAGAGTCGAGACTCTTCTTCAGTCTGAAGAACGATCTCGACCTGAAACGTTACCCTTTCCGTCTCTCCAAAGATGCTGCCTGTCACACTGAGTTACTCTAGCATTTTGTTTCTATCTTCCATGTATAAATACATACATACACAATCTGTGTTCTTGATGAGGTATAGTTGGATACTTTATTACTCGGGTTGAACTCAAATCCCTCAATGTTGTCCTCTCAATCTCTGTTCTCCCACATGTCAATGCTTTGTCCACTCATCACCCAGTAGAAAAACCAACCTCCAATCTTATTACAACATCTTGATTGGATTACAACAGACCAAGGCCCTTTGCGCTCATCAACAGCCCAGTAAGATGTTTAATTGTTTCAGCTTTTCAGAAGGCAGTTTCTCCCCTTTCTTTTTCTGCCCAACCATCACTAACTTTGTATCTTTGAAGACCTCATTCTTAGAATATTTCCATCCTTTCTTATGCTACATTACGTTGGCTATCAACAATACAAACTCCCACAAAGTCAAAGCCCCACAATTTATTCCCCAGCGTCACAGTGTCCTAGGATGCTATCGCTTGGGTCTTGGGGATTCTTCTCCACATCAGGACATCAAGAACCTCCTCTTCTGTAATGTGAAGTCACATCAAGACATCACCATTAACTTCCAAGCAATCCAATTTTCCAGCATCCATGTCTTTCCATTATAGACATAGATGAGAAGCAATAGGTGCTGATGTGAATCAATGCCCCTTGCCTATCCCTTGTGCCTCCCCACACAGACATCCCCATTGATCTTCAAGGACCCCTATTCTCTACCTTGTTAATCTTTCCCCCTGTGTACTCATAGAATCTCTTTGGATTCCCCTTCATCTTATCTGATTTTATTCTGTTTTTATTGCTTTCGATGGTGGGGCCTTGTATACCAAGTACCTATCTCAACAACCTTTCACTCTTTATAAAGCTCAAACAGTTCAGAATTTCAACATAGTTCCAATGTCTGGGACTGCTCCTCAGCCCAAGTTCAAAAAGAATTAAACAAATCAAAGATAAGTCAGGTGATCCTCCATTAACTTAAATTAATTGTAACCACACCATGTAATTTCTCATTCTCACTTAAACCTGCCAATACTAAGGCCAATGGGCCTCTTCTGTACTCCTCATCCCAAAATACAAATGCATGTGTTAATGGGGAAAAAAGTGCCAGGAAGTCTTGGACCAATTCTTCCTTTGAACACAACTATGACAAATCGATATCCATTCCTATCCACTGCACCGAATCCTTATCCCTTTATAACTTTGCTTGACAGAAAAAAACGATTCCAATCTAATTTTACCAAATGTATTTATTCACATCAGCACCTATTGCTTCTTATGGAAGCGTTCCACTTTATCAACCTGTGTGTGAATTGGTGTTACTTATCTTCTTTGCAGAATTTCCTGGCTGAGATTTTAAGGTTGCAGTCCATTTGCTAGATGTTTTGTGCATCCCTTTGAAATGACTGTTCTTAAATCAATTTCTTCCTGGACTCTAAAAGGTTTTGGAAAAACTTACAAACACTCCATGTTCCCTGCTCATAAAATCTTGGTGATTTTGCATCTTTTTAACATTACGTTCCAATCTAAATTCCACCCCCTTCTCATTTCACCTCTTTAAAACAATCCTACTTGGACCATTCACTTTCTCAATAAAGAAATAAAAAATATCTTTATTGACTTAAACTCAATGAGGTGACAGTAATGTTTTGATTTTATCAGGTTACAAACTTCAGTGTCGCCACAAGCCCCATTCCACGTGGTTTATGCAGTCAGATTCCCATCCTGCTGGATTTCCAGTGGCTTTAGAGGATTTATCCTTCTTCATTTCAATTAACCCTGTTCCACGCATTAGTAGAGCAGGTTTTGAATTAACTCTTCCACGCATTGCTTGAACAGCGGGAAACTTTAATTTATCAGCCGCAGCTTGTTACCTAATCATTTCTTAACCACATCGATTTTCGCAGCAGGTGAAAAATCGCCCTGTGTGATTTTTTTTCCCCCCAGTTTGCCTCGTTTGATCAAATCCTTGCTTTCTTTTCGATACACCGAAGCAATCTGCTCTCTGGTCACTGTGGAAGCTCGAACGCACAATGATTATTTTTTTAAATCTTGCTCACACGGTCTACATGAATCGTGCCGAACTGAACTTGGCAGTGAACACCCGCGGCAACATTAACACACACACGCTGTTCAGTTCAGCCTCTGTAAATCCGGCACATGAGCGCTCAATTGATCCAGTCAGCGCCGCTTGTCATGATGCTCTCAGTACAAAAGTTACTGCGGCCGCGGGTGTCTAAGGCGAAGGGAGGGAAGAGGATTGGTACAAACCCACCAATTTTAATGCGTTATGTTACAACTCTTTGCTTTGATTGAGTATTTCCCCAGTCCACACACAGCCCCTCTACACCCAGCAATTCAACCGCAACCCACACAATCCCAGCTTTGCTTCCCGAGTGAGGCTAAAAGTTAATGTGGTCTCCGCTGTGCGGGCGGGATACAAACACACATACATCTCCAGAGAGACAGACCTTCACGCTTTCAAATCTGAAATAAGAAAAATAATGATACAACCGCCGGCTTGTCGGAGACCTGCAAGTGTGAGATACATTTCTTGGCAGCAAAACAAAATCCCTGGACAAACGCTGCAGAGAGGGGAAGAAAGAGAAATCTCAAGCTGCACACCAATAACAAACGTGTTTCTCCAACTCTCCTGTACGTCAACTGGGAGTTTACCTGCGTTACATTTTTTTCCCCATTGTAATAACGTGAGATAGAATTTAAAACAGAAAAAACAAAATTTAAAAAAAACCATCTTCTCTCTTACCTTGACGATTTTGGTGGAGGTGCATTTAACATTGTTGGAAACGCTCGCGGTTTGGTTCATGTTGGCGGCTGCAGGCGGACGCCAAGGGCAGGGATAAAGTCCGGTAGCTGCTCCGACGTTGGTCCGGGTCCCTCGCCTCTCCTCTCCTCTCTCCCCCTCTCTCCCCAAGCCACTCCGGGCGGGGTGTGAATGTGTCCACTCTCTCGCTCTCCTCACGGTAGGTTTCCCCGTCCGGGCCAAAGACGACTGAAGAGTAGGGCAGGGTGTTGGGTTCCACAAGGCAACAGAAGTGTCTGGCAATATGGGCACTCTAGGGATGGGTGAACATCTCCAATGTGTGGAGCCGGCGGAGGAAACGCCGCCCGCTGCTGCTGCTGCTGTCCCGCTCCGTGGCAGGCAGGGCAAGGCAAGGCAAGACAGGCAGCCGGGTACTTCCTGGAGGAACAACCCTCACACCCGGTCGTGGAGGGGAGAGAGGGGCCTCCCCGCCTTATGGGAGGATGGGTTGCGACGCGAAGTGCTCTGCTGCTGCCGGCTGGGGCGGAGAGGGGAAGGCGGGGGCAGCTGAGTAGGAGAGAGAGAGAGGGGTGGGGTTGGGTTGTGTCGGACAAGAGGTGACTGAGTGGATAGGGAGAGTTGGATGAATGGGGGGGTGAGTGGATGGGAGAGTTGGATGCCATGGGGAGATGGGTAAGGAGGCTGGTTATATAGGCATTTGGGGGATAGTAGATAGTTGAGTCTAATTTGGGTAGATGGGTGGTGGGAGGGGTAGATATTGAGGAAGGTACACAAAAAATCTGGAGAAACTCAGCGGGTGCAGCAGCATCCATGGAGTGAAGGAAACAGGCAACGTTTCGGGCCGAAACCCTTCTTCAGACTTCAGACAAACTCCATGGATGCTGCTGCACCCGCTGAGTTTCTCGAGCTTTTTTGTGTACCATCGATTTTTCCAGCATCTGCAGTTCCTTCTTAAACACTAGATATTGAGGAAGTTGGGTGGGTGGGTAGATGGTGGAAGAGGGTTTGGGGAGGTGGGGATGTAGGGTGGTTGGGTAGATAGATATATGAGTGGATCGTGGGGGTGGGTGGAGTTTGGGTGTATATATTGGTTAAATGGGTGGTTGGAAGGTAGTTCTTGGGGTAATTGAGTCAGTGGGTATATGGTGGAGGAGTTGGGTGGGCTGGGAGATGGACTGAGTTTGGGCGGGTGGGGTGGTTGGAAGGTAGGTGGGTGAGTTGGTGGGCAGAGGTGGGAAAGTCAGTGGTTGGATATGGTGGGGGGGATTGGGTGAGGGTGGGTGGGTGGGTGGTGGGATGAAGTTGGGTGTGGGGGGGAGATTGGGATGAGTTGGGTGGGTGGTGGGTGAGGTTGAGAGGTGGTTGGGTGGGTGAGGTTGGGTGGGTAGGTAAGGGGGTTTGGGTACAGATAGTTGGGAGGGTGAGGGCAGTTGTGTGGAGCTGGGTAGGGTATGAATAGACGGGTGGAGGTATTGGTAGATGAGTGGTGGGAGGGGGAGATCTTGGGGAAATTGGGTCTGTATATGGGTAGATGGCGGAGGAGGTGGATGGGGAAAGGAGTTGGTGGGTGGGTAAGGAAAAGATGCAGAGAATTGGGGAGAGGAGAAGAAGGGGTGTTGAGTAGATGGGTGGAGAGAAGAGATGGGAATATGGAAGAGGAAAGATGAGGAGTTGAGTCAATCACCAACCCCTCACCACTGGCTCGGCAGGAGTTTAAAGTCAGTGGATGGAGACAACTCTGTGCTGTAGTAACTCAACTGGTCAGGCAGCATCTCTGGAGAAAAAGGACGGGTGACATTTCGGGTCGGGACCCTTTAGTCAGTGGAAGTTGCTATATTTCTCTTTGTTAACTGGAGGGTTCGAGGGTTGAGGAGAGAGAGACTGGATATGTAACGGGGAGAGTAGTAAAGCACTTGAAAGTTTGGATGGAGGGTGTGGAGGCTAGTGGGGTTGGATGGACAGGAGTTGTGAATAGAAGGAAGTTGGGTGTGTGGGAGTGTGAATGGGTATAAACGTAATTCGCAGCAGCTTCACCACCCAATTGTCCCTTGGCGTGTGAGGAAGGGGGGTGTGGCTGATGGGGAGTGAGCAGTCCCAGGCAGGACAGCTGGAGACCGATGCCTGTCAGTGCTTCCCACGCTGCCCACCTTTATGGGCAGGTGTCGCATTTTCAGAGGCATCAGGGCATAGCTGGCTGCCAGGTGTGCCAGTGCAGGTGGTTTACCGATATGCCAGTGCAGGTGGTGCACAGCTCTTTGGGTACCACTGGCTGCCAGATGTGTCAGTGCGGGCAGTGCACAGGTGTATCGGAGCAGCTGGCTGCCAGTGCAGGTGATCAGAGGCATCAGTGCACAGGTGGCTGCCAATGTGCCAGTGCAGTTGGTCACAGACTTGTCAGTGCACCTGGCTGCCAGATGTGCCAATACATGTCGTGTACAGATGTGCCAAGGTGCGCACACAAATGGTTCCCAGGAACCAATAGGTAAGGCACAGGTCTCTCCCAGAAGTGTGGGTGTGCGCGATGCAGGTGTTGCCCAGATGAACCCGTGTCCTCAATAAAGGTGCTGCCCAGATGTGCCAACACACTTAATGCACGTTTTGCCTAGAAGTTCTGGCATGCAATGCAGATGTTGCTCAGATGTGCCAGTGCATGAGATGTGATGTCTCCTTTGGTCCACGGTATAGATGGTATATATTTCCTTCAACGCTTTTGGAGGGCACTGCAGTCCAGCAGATGTCCCCCCACCCCCACCCCGCGGACAACTGCCGTTCACGTTTGCTGGCACCAGCGAGGAGATCAAAGCTATCTTTGAAAAAGTCATCAACTCTGTAGACTGACCAAACCCATTCAGCCACGGATTCCCAATGCACACCCTGACTTTTGTATTGCAATGGATGTTCTCTGAATAAATTCGCAAATTACTGTATTTCAAAACATAAACTGTGCAAAATATTTGCATCAGAGCATCTGACCGGGAGGCTAAAATCGTGATCTGCCTGTGTGCAATGCTTTTTGAAATCCAGGTGAGGCTCGTGATGCAAAAACAATTAGTCCGTAACTTTGCAGGAGTTATTTGCAATATGCCCTCTTTATTAAAACAGAGTTGGGTCCTGGGATGGAATACAGTAAGATTCTTTGCTTGCATAGCCAAGGTATGCAATTAGTTGCCACATAAACGGTGCTGACAAGATTACAAATTATCCCACGCCAGATCCACCTTCATTCTTCCCCTCCCCCTCCTTTGTTCTTCTCCCCCTCACATCCTCTTTATTACAATGGTGTTGGGGATCTTGGTCGGTTGGAGCAAACCTGGAGGAGGAGGAAGTGAGATGAAGTAAGCCAGAGATAGAGCCAAACGCAGCGGGTCAGACAGCATCGCTGGAGAACATGCATAGGTGACGTTTTGGCTCGGGACCCTTCTTCAGAAACATGTATAAACCAGCATCTGCAGTTCCTTTTTATAACATGAAATACATCAGACTTTGAAAAGTTAGTCACGTATCGATTTAACTCCTCGACGGAGAAGCCAGTGCCAATTGTTCTACAGAGTAATGTGACTAAATATTATTTATGTCACAGTGCAATTCTTTATTTTGCGTACCATGCACAAGGTATGCAAATAGTTGCCAGGGCGCTGACAAAGTTACGAAATATTCCGATTGGTCCCCAATGATCCTCTCTTTGTTGTTCTCGTCCCCCCCCCCCCGACCTATGGCACCCAACGCGGGCTCCTCTGACCTCTGGCACCCAACGCGGGCCCCTCTGACCTCTGGCACCTAACGCAGGCCCCTCTGACCTCCTGCACCTAACGCAGGCTCCTCAGACCTCTGGCGCCCACCTCGGCCACCACCCGCACTCTCTAGCACGGCTCTGCGGCACTTGCTGGGAGCTTCCATTGGCCCTCGTCACTCCTCGGTGGCCCACTTAGCTCTTCTGTATGAGCTATTCCCACAGTGTGCATGGTGGCAATCGCAATGAATGGACATTTTGAAAGAGTGTTCTTAGCAGTGGGGCAGAAGTAGCATGTCTGGCTTCTCGAACTAGACAAGAGTCATAAATCATGGCACTGCCTGCAGGCAGAGACCAAGGTTCCAGCTCCGGTCCCACTTTTAACAACTGGCCTAAGCAGCAGCCAAAAACAATTTTTAAAGCTTTGGAAAGCTGAGATTCAATAAAAATCCAAAGCTTTGGAAAGTTGAGTTTGAAGCCAATGCTGCAGGTGTGAAGAGACCCGTGTAGTTACTGCAGTATTTTATGTTCGTCTTTGGTATAAACCAGCATCGGCAGTTCATTTTTATGACTACAGGTGTAAACTTGCCCTAGACAGCTACGTTCTGAGTCATGGAGTCACGTACAGCATTGAAAGCGGCCCTTCGGCCCAATTTGTCCGTGCTGACCAAGTGGCTCAACCTAGCTAAGGTGCGTAGAAAGGAACCGCAGATCCAGAAGGTTCCCAACCCGAGATGTCACCCATCCTTTTACCCCAGTGATACTGCCTGACCTGCTGCACAATGCCTCTGTCCCACTTAGGAAATCTGAATGGAAACCTCTGGAGACTTTGCGGTTTCCGTGCGGTTCCTGGAGGTTTTTGTCGGTCTCCCTTCCTGCTTCCACTACCTGCAACCTCCGGGAACCGCACGGAAACCTTGGGTGGGGCGCAAAGTCTCCAGTGGTTTTCTGTTCAGGTTTCCTAAGTGGGACAGGGGTATTACTCCAGCACTGTGTGTCTATCTTCGGCTTAACCTAGCTAGGCCCACTTGCCCAGCCCAACCCTATCCCTCCAAACCTTCCTTATCCATGCAACTGTCTTAAGTGTCATTTAAACATTACAATTGTACTTGTCTCTTCCACTTCTGGCAGCTCGTTCCATGTACGCACCACCCTCTGTATGAAACAGTTGCTCCTCGGGTCCTTTTTGAATTCTTCCGCTTTCATTTTAAACCTATGCCCTATAGTTTTGATGCCCATACCCGGGGAATAACGATTTTGCCTGTTAACGATATCCTTTGTGATTTTATAAACCTTTATAAGGTCAACCCTCAGCCTCGCATGCTCCAAAGGAAATAAGGATATAGCCTACCTAGCCTTTCCTTCTTACTCAAACCTTCCCGACCTGGTTATATCCTCATCAATCATTTTTGCAACCCTTTCCATTTTAGTGACATTCTTGTGAAAGCAAGGCAGCCTGAACTGTACATATCTGTGCTCCAAATGTGGCCTTACCAACGCCTGTACAGGTCAACATAACACCTGTACACAATGCCTTGAACAATGTACGCACACCTAGAGATTCAGGGACAGTTTCTGCCCAGCTGTTATCAGGCACTTAAACGTTCCTATCAAAACAACTAGAGAGCAGTCCTGAGCTACAATCTACCTCTTTGGGACCCTCATACCTGAACTCTTGCTATCTCATGTTTAAAGCCCATTGACTAGATATCCCTTTTTGTGCAAACAACCTCCGATAGCTTCTGTAAGTTCCTATCTAATACCATTAAAATTGGCATTGCCTCAATGTAGTACTTCAATATCTGGTCCTTTTCTAAAACTATTTTAAAGCTAATATAATTATGGTCACTGGTCCGAACGTGGTCTCCATTGACAATTCATCCATCTGAACGGTCTCTTTTCACGAGAAGATTGAGTTTTTCCGCTTCTCTAATAAGGCTATATTCATTTTAGACTTTAGAGATACAGAGTGCAAAGAGGCCCTTTGGCCCACCGAGTCCACACCGACCAGCGATCACCTGAAACCGAGTGTGCGGGCAGTCTGGAATTTGGACTTTGGAAATGGCACCCAAACATGGCGGCACCTGCATGTGTAAACATGCAAAAAGAATTTCATTGTGCAGTTGCAGTGCCAAATAAATCACAACTGAATATGGTTCATAATATTAAAAACCTCCATGAAGCATCCCACTACTCCTGGGAAAATAGCCCCAGGTTACCCATTCTCTTCTCATAATTCAAGCCCTCCAGCCTTTGTGGATCTTTTCTGCTCCCTATCCGAATCACATCTATAAATAACAAAACAAAAGTGGAAATTTAATAAAGATTAATAAGAATGCATTTCGTTGTCTCTGTACTGTACACTGACAATGACAATTAAAATTGAATCTGAATCTGAAGATGGTGAGTGGTTTCAATAGAGAGAAGGTAGAAGTCAAGTCAAGTCAAGTCAAGTCAAGTTTATTTGTCACATACACATACGAGATGTGCAGTGAAATGAAAGTGGCAATGCTCGCGGACTTTTGTGCAAAAGACAAACAACAAAACAACCAAACAAATTATAAACACAATCATAACACACATATTCTTTTACATAATAAATAATGGAAGGGAAAACGTTCAGTAGAGTTAGTCCCTGGTGAGATAGGCGTTTACAGTCCGAATTGCCTCTGGGAAGAAACTCCTTCTCAACCTCTCCGTTCTCACCGCATGGCAACGGAGGCGTTTGCCTGACCATAGCAGCTGGAACAGTCCGTTGCAGGGGTGGAAGGGGTCTCCCATGATTTTATTTGCTCTGGAGTTGCACCTCCTGTTGTATAGTTCCTGCAGGGGGGTGAGTGAAGTTCCCATAGTGCGTTCAGCCGACCAGCGAACGCACTACCGAGTGCAGGGCAGTCTTGAATTTGGACAGAGAAATTCCCAAACCAGGCGGCACCTGCATGTCCCGGACAAAAAGAATTTCACTGTGCCGCTGCGTGCCAAAGAAATCACAACTGGATGGATAATATTAGAAACTCTCCATAAAGCATCAACTATTCCTGGGAAGGTAGGTAAAGGTTATGCCTTCCCTTCTCATAATTCGAGCCCTCCGGCTTTGTGGATTTTCTGCACCCTATCCTCGGAGATCTATAAATAACAAGACAATTTAAAAAAGTAATAAAGATCCATAAGATCCCCATTTCAATAGAGAGATGGTAGAAATATACAGTAGAACTGCAGATGCTGGTTAATACACAAAAGAACAGAAAGTGCTGGAGTAACTGAACGGGTCAGGTAGGACCCGCCCAAAGCCTCATTGGTCAACGTAACCGGGAGGGAGCTGGAGATGTCGGACGCTTGGGGTGGGCCGGTTCGAGAGTGAACCAGGGTAATACCTCCAGTGCCTTCAGGGGGCGCCCTCAGGACACAAAGATGGCCGGGCGAGGAGAGGAGTGAGACATCAGTTCGCAGGAAATGCTCCTGTACATCGAGCGGGCGGGCCGACCAGACTTAGAAAGTAGTGCGTTCGGCCGAACGCACTATGGGAACTTCACTCACCCCCCTGCAGGAACTATACAACAGGAGGTGCAACTCCAGAGCAAATAAAATCATGGGAGACCTCTTCCACCCCTGCAACGGACTGTTCCAGCTGCTATGGTCAGGCAAACGCCTCCGTTGCCATGCGGTGAGAACAGAGAGGTTGAGAAGGAGTTTCTTCCCAGAGGCAATTCGGACTGTAAACGCCTATCTCACCAGGGACTAACTCTACAGAACGTTTTTCCTTCCATTATTTAGTATGTAAAAGAATATGTGTGTTATGATTGTGTTTATAATTTGCTTGGTTGTTTTGTTGTTTGTCTTTTGCACAAAAGTCCACGAGCATTGCCACTATCATTTCACTGCACATCTCGTATGTGTATGTGACAAATAAACTTGACTTGACTTGACTTGACTTGACTTTGGAAATAGCGCCAAAACATGGCGGTGCCAGCATGAGTAATATATGCAAAAATAATTTCACTGCTCAGTTGCATATGTGACAAATAAGCACCGTTGAACCGCCATTGAACCTTTGATCTCTGGAGAACATTGATAGGAATTTGAATCCCCAGTCTGAAGAGGGATCTCAACCCCAAACGACAGAGGTACCGTCTGACCTGCTGAGTTACTCCAACACTCTGTGTTCTTTCGATGGAAAGACGATGTTCCCGATAAGAAATTATTCAAGAATTTGGTCTTAGATTTCAACCAATGAGAATGAAAAGATATGAGGCGGAGGTAAGGAAAAAACCTTCATACACAGAGTATAATTATCACTGCCTGTCAGTGTGGTGGAAATAAAATAAATTCAAAAGGGAATTTGGTCAGCACTTAAGGGAAAATAAATAGTGGTGCTGCCAAAAAGATTGGAGAAATGGAATTGATTGGGAAGCTCTACAGAGGTTGGAACAGACTTCATATATTGAATTGCCTCCTTCTGTCCTGGAATACCATTATGATTCTGGGAGTTAGATCATATTGTCCTTTTTTTAAATTTCATCACAGTGTAACCAATGATGGAAATGGAAATCTTGCAAGTTGAACCACAAATGTTTTCTTTTACACGTATTGATTATTAATCTTTACAATGGTAGACTGAAACAATACTTGAAGAGACAGTGGGGTGGCACAGTGGTGCAATGGTAGAGTTCCTGCCTTACAGCACCAGAGACCTGGGTTAGATCTGGTGCAAGGCGCTGTCTGTACAGATTTAGAAAGTTCTCCCTGTGACCGCGCGGGTTTTCGCCAGGTGCTCCGGTTTCCTCCCACACCCCAACACCAAACAGATTTGTAGGTTATTTGGCTTCAGTAAAACAAAATTAAATTGTCCCCAGTGCACAGGATGGCACTAGTGTACAAGGTGATTACTTGTTGACGCGGAATGGGTGGGTCGAAGAGCCTGTTCCGCACTGCATCTCTAAAGATAATAGCATTATTAATTCTGGAACTGCTTCATTTTACAGCCCGTGGTCTCACACAGAATATTAGTGGCAATAAAGAATCACTTGTTTATTCATCTGAGCTATGGTACCATGCACTAAGAAGATAATTAATGTATATTACTCTGCCCAACAATTGACTATGAAGAATAACTTGAACGCGTGCATTTCAATCTCCATCCCAGGGTTGTTACTGCAGTAACTGTATATTTCTTTAGTCATCCTAGAGTAAAACCATACTTTGGCACCGTCTCCTGCTGTTCAATAAATAAAATTGTTGCAGCAGCAGTAAGCATGAACAATCACTAGAATGTTAAATCCTCTCGTGTTGCCTCAATTGCACTGATTTGGCTCCCTGACTGAATTTTAATTCATATTGATGACTAAATATTCAGTGAGCAGACCATTAAATTGGCTGAGTTTAGCTCAAAGTAGGACAGTTAACATTTTAGTTTTTCTCTCTGCCATCCCACTCCATGTACAGAACCTTGGTGTCCACGGGTAGGGTGGGAATGGCAGCTCTGAGGCGGCACAATGGCGCAGCTGGTAGAGCTGCTGACTCACAGCGCCAGAGACCCGGGTTCGATCCAGACCACGTGTGCTGGCTGTGTGGAGTTTGCATCTTCTCCCTGTGTCCGCGTAGGTTTCCTCCCACATCCCAAAGATGTACTTTGCAAGTTAATTTTCCTGTGTAATATTGCCTCCAATGTTTAGCTTAGTTTAGTTCAGTTTATTATTGACACGTGTACCGAAGTGCAGTGAAAAGCTTTTAGTTGCGTGTTATCCAGTCAAAAAAACACTGTAATTAAATACATGTCTACATGAAGCCCCGCAGTGCAAGGATAAATGTGCAACATTTCGCACAAGTCTGACAAAGTCCGATAAAAAATAGTTCAAAGGTTTGCAATGAGATAGGTGGGAGATCAGGACTGCAATCTAGCTGGTGAGAGGACCGCACAGTTGCCTGACAACCGCTGGGAAGATACAGTCCCTGAATGCGGAAGTATGCGTTTTCAAACTTCTATATCTCCTGCCTGATCAAAGAGATGTGGAGGTGTGTATGAGCATAGTGGGGTAACACAGAACAAGTGTGAACGGGTGACCAATGGTCAGCGTGGATAGGCCTTTCTCTAAAGTCTGTAGGGTTGCAGGCTAAACAACGCCTCTCCATTTCTCATGACAGATGCTGCTTGACCAGGACTTTGTGTTTCGGTGAAGATTTTAACATCTGCAGTCTATTGTGTCTCCATTAGGTTTGTTCAGGTGGGATTGTTCTCACTGGAGTATAGCAGTATGAGGGGTAACGTAACGGAGTTGTTTAACATTCTGTGGGGCATAGATAGGGGTCTAAAATGTCGGAAGTTGAGGGGAGACTTGACTGAAGAATATTAAATTATGAGGGGCAAGGAGGTAGACAGACAGATTTTTTCCCCAGAGTAGAAGTGTTCAGCATTAGAGAGCATAGCTATGAGGTGAGAAGGGGAAAGTTTAATGGAGATGTGCAGGACAAGTTTTTCACACAGAGAGTAGTTGGGGGCCTGGAACGCATTGCCTCGGGTGGTGGTAGAGGCAGATACAACAGTGGTATTTAAGAGCCTTTCAGATAGATACAGAAGTGCAGGAAATACAGGGACGTGGATCGTGTACAGGCAGATAAGATCAGTTTAATCTGGCATCACGTTTTGCACAAACAATATGCCGAAGGGCCCGTTTCTGTGCTGTACTGGTTGATGTTCTATGCTAGGATAGATAGTCACAATCTTTTACCAAGGTAGTGGTGTCTAAAACTAGAGGACATAGGTTTAAGGTGAGAGGGGAAATATTTAATGGGGATCTAAGGGGCACGATTTAAAAACAGAATATTTCTAAACAGAGTATAAAGCCTCCAAAGCCTTCAAGGTCGGCTGCTGGAGGCTCCCCAGGACACAAGGATGGGCAGGCGAGGAGAGGGACGCTGTTCGCTGGATAGGGTGCAGAGAAGTTTTATGAGGATGTTGCAGGACTCGAGGGCCTGAGCTATAGGGAGAGGTTGAGCAGGCTGTGACTCTATTCCTTGAAGCGCAGGAGAATGAGTGATGATCTTATAGAAGTGTACAAAATCGCAAGAGGAATAGATCAGGTAAACAAGCAGAATCTCTTGCCCAGTGTCGGGGAATCACGAACCAGGAGACATAAGTTTAAGTTGAGGGGGGGAAAATTTAATAGGAACCTTAGGGGCAACTTTTTTACACAAAGGATAGTGGGTGTATGGAATGAGTTGCTGGAGGAGGTGGTTGAGGCAGGTAATATCACAACATTTAAGAAACATCTCGGACAGGATAGGACTAGAGGGATATGCGCCAAATGCAGGCGGGTGGGACTATATATTAAACATATAAAATAGGTGCGGGAGTAGGCCATTCGGCCCTTCGAGCTAGCACCACCATTCAACATGATCATGGCTGATAATCCAAAATCAGTACCCCATTCCTGCTTTCTCCCCATATCCCTTGATTCCTTTAGCCTTGAGAATCTCTTGAAAACATTAGGTGAATTGGCCTCCACTGATAATTCCCCAGATTCACAAATGTCTGGGTGTAAAAGTTGGACCCCCACCATCGGGGTCATTTCTCCTGCATCTAGCCTGTCCAAGCCCTTAAAAATTTGATCTGTTTTTTAGTGCATTTCACTAGTGCAGATGGGACATGTTGGTCGGTATGGGCAAGGTTGGATCATTGGGACTGTCTCCATACTGTATCACTCTATGAATCTTTATTATTTATTTTTGCTGTGTGCTTTCACGTGATAAGTTAATTGGCAGAAAGACTGGAGGATGGAGTTCAAGAAATAAAAGTTTCCACTTACTCTGTAGGATGTGTAGAACCTACTGCCTGAGAGAGGGGTGACTACAGATTATTGAGTAACTCAGTGAGTCAGGCAGCATCTCTGGAGGACATGGATAAACAATGTCTCAGGTTTCTCATGATCCTCTGTTGTCGGTAGGGACCTGACCCAAAGTGTCACCTATCGCTGCCCTCTAGTGATACTCACTGATCTGCTGGCCCCTGCAGTTTGCGCTCCTAGCATCCAAGTCTGCAAGACGTTGCAGAGTGTTGTGCACGTAGCCCAGACCTTCACGCAAACCATCCTCCCTTCCATTGAGTCCATCTTCACGCTGCCTTGGCAAGGCCACCAGCATAATCAAGGACCAGTCTCACCCCGGTTACTCCCTCTTCTCCCCTCTCCCATCAGGCAAGAGGCACCAAAGTTTGAAAGCACACAACTCCAGTTTCAGGGACTGTTTCTTCCCAGCTGTCATCATCATATTGCCAAAAGCCACAAAGTGCTTGAGTTACACAACAGATCAGGCAGCATCCCTTGAGAAATGGAATAGATGATGTCTCAGGTCGGAACCCTTCCACAGACTCTCGTGGTTTGTTACTAAGACACAAAGTGCTGGAGTAACTCAGCAGATCAGTTAACAACACTGGAGAGCATGAATAGGTGATATTTTGGGTTGTGATTCTGAAGAAGAGTCTGAAGAAGGGTCCCAACCCGAAACGTCGCCTGCCTATGTCCTCCAGAGATGCTGCCTGATGTGCTGGTTTACTCCAGCACTGTGTCTTTTTTAAATGTAAACCAGCATCCACAATTACTTCCATTAGCTTTGCGGAAATAAACAGCGACTGTAAAAAAGATTCTTCGGATAAATGCGAGACCATATACCCATGTGATTCTGTGGCGTTGTGAGCAGTGGCAGAAATAGCACACTCTAAACTCACTCTCTCCTTAATGAAGCATCTCTCTGCACAAAAGATGAATGGCCCATTGTCTGTCACCTTTTATCTAATATCCTGATTTCTTCTGCAGCAGAAATTTTGCACAACAGATGGCGAATGTAAAACAGCAGCACTCTATACACTGAATCTTGAAAGTATATGAGATAACACAGGTCACTGTGCTTTCCTGGTCTGCTGTAACTTTGCAAAATGCATCACTTCACACATGCATGAGATACAGCATATTCCATATCCCATTCTCTTGTCCACTTTTCCAGTTGATCCAGATCCTGTTATTACCTTAGACATCCTTCTTCACATTTCAATTCTGGTGTCATCTGCAAACCATGCTAATCATGCCACCAACATTCTCTTCCAAATCATTAATAGAGATGATGAACAATAAAGGATCGCTCAATCCACCTTGGCCTACATGATCTCCCGGTTGCCAAACAATTTAACTTGCCTCCCCATTCCCATACTGATCTTTCTGTCCTTGGCCTCCTCCATTGTCAGAGTGAGGCCAAACACCAATTGGAGGAAGAGTACCTTATATTTTGCTTGGGCAACTTACAACCCAGTGGTATGAACATTGATTTAACCAACGTCCATTAGCCCTTGCATCCCCTCTCTCTGTCCCTCCCCCACCCTAGCCATCATACTAGTTTCACTGTTGTCCTGTTGAATTGCACTGTCCAGAAACTCATTATCACCTAGCCATGGACCATTGTGGGTACCACCTTTCCTTGATCATCGTTACTTTTTGCATATCTTTCATTCATTTGTTCTATATCTCTCTCTATATCACCATCTATATCTCTCATTTCCCTTTCCCTTGAATCTCAGTCTGAAGAAGCGTCTCGACCTGAAATATCTCATTAACAATAGTTTGAATCAATGCTGCTTTTATTATCATATGTGTGAGGTGTAAACACACAGTGAAATTATTTTCTTACAAACAGTCCAGTAGAGTATTGTCATATCCAAGCACATACCCCCGTACAATGACAAATTGTACAGAAATAGTCTACTGAGCCAGCATGCAAAGGCACCATGTTTTGCCCATTCAAAGTGCAGTCCATGCTCTGGTTTGTTATGTGCGGTGCCCATTCCACGCAGTCACTTACCTTGATGGAGATATGACTTTTCTCCTTATTGCATCTTCGTCCCCCTCGCGGCCTAACAACTTGGATTGGTGCAGCCTTTCTTGGAAACGGCCCAGAGCTTCAGCAGCGGGCGTGGCGGACTTACCATCGCGGAGCGGGGTGATCCTTTGCCAGGGATCGCTAGAAGAAGTGTTCCAACCGGCCTGTGGCTTATAACTAGCAAAGTTACAAAATTTTGGGATTTAAAAAATCAAGTCTGCAATTTATCCCATCAGTTAAAGCATAAAAATAAGTTTAATTCGACACCTAATTGACTTTCATATCTTCAGTATTAAAAAAGTTATGGCCATTTTCATACTCGGGAATTAGCATCTTGTTCCCTATTGCTTTTCCATTGACTTAACACTAAAGCTGTGATCAAGGACAGTCAAAAGCCCATAACTTTCTTGAAAATTAAGAGAAATGTTCCGTTATTATAGATTGAAGCATTTTGAAACAAATATGAAACAATCTTACTTGAATGACCTGAAATTAAAGCATATAATTAGTTAGTTACCCAATTGTAGCTAATTACAAAATTCAATTACTAGATCTAAACATCTATCCATTTCTTGAGAAAAGATTAACATTTTTAAATAGCCTAAGTGTCCAAATAACATTCACACAAGAATTCACAATATAACATGATTTATTGATGAAAATCTCATTGTCATGAATTTATAGGCCAAATGGAAAGAATTTAGTGTTTAATCCCGTAAATTAATGGCCATTTTAATCATCTTGCGAGTGGGATTTTGAGGAACGCGATCGTTTGGAACATTGCGGTAGCGGTGAATTTAAATCCCATATTGGCAGGAAAAATATTGCTGGTTCGTATGGGTCCTGAATCACTGTTTCACAACGTAAAATGCAAAGTAAAGGCATTCTAAGAAGCACGTTTATATGTAAAAACGGCTTTCCTTTACCTGTCCCGTACGTGAAATCCATCCCCGTTGTCGGCGTTGACGGCTTTAGAAGCTGATTTTTTAATTACTCCAGCGCTGAAATTGTCGGGCAATTAAAAAAAAATTCACAGAACGGCAGTTGGAACAAAAGCTTGCACTCCGAGAAAATATATCTAGGACAGGTAGGAGAAAAACTGCATTGTAACCCCCCCACCCCCCAAAGGCGCCAAAGTCGTGCACACGGCCAGTGGCAGAACTGCAGCGCCACTGAAGGTAAGTTTTGTAACATACCTACTATAACATCGTGAACCTGCTGTCTCCAGTAAGAAAGTGGCCGATTCAGGAACTCCAAGCCGTGGAGTGTGTGTGTTCTGTCTGTCCCTATGTCGGAGTTTCAATCATCCTGACCAGGGGCCTTGTACATGGGGTCATCCGTAGCGGCGACTACGGAAGGTCAAGGCCCCGTCCACGGGTGAACAAAAGGAGGAAGATTGACTGAACGTTATTGCCTTCCATCACAGTGAAGAATGTTGATTCCACCGGGGTGGATGTTTATGTTAAATTCTATTGTGTATTGTGTTCTTTTCGATTGTATGGCTGCATGGTAACTCAAATTTCCCTGTACCTTAATTGGTGCATGTGACAATAAATGTGAACTGGAACTTGCCCCCAGTGCGCTATTGTAGTCACATGCAGCCAGTCAGCTCTTCTCGCGGATGCCCCCATGTGGCTCTCCGTGTGGAAGATCCCATGTGGTTCCGACTTACGTCACATCTGACTTGCGCAAAGGTCCGCGGGAAGTAACTCTTATGTAATTCAGGGAACATTTGTATTCTGCACTCTATTTATTTTCATTTTTACAATACCTATTGTACTCATGTATGGTCCGATTTGCCTGTGTTGCGAGCAAAGTAATTTTTTGCACTGTTTCTCAATACACGTGACAATCATAAACCAATTCCAATATCATCTGTGTAATATGTGTAGGAAAGAACCACAGATGCTGGTTTAAACTGAAGATAGATGCAACATTCTGGAGTAACTCAGTGGGTCAGGCAACATTTCTAGAGAAGATGAATGTGACATTTCGGTTCAAGGCCTTTCTTCAGACTGAGAGTGAGGGGAGAGGGACACCTTTCCTCGATCATCGGTGCTGACTATGATTTATTCTGATCATTTTCACACCTCTAGTTTCCCTCTCCCCTGACTCCGAGTCTGAAGAAGGGTCTCACCCTATTCCTTTTCTCCAGAGATGTTGCCTGACCCACTGAGTTACTCCAGCATTTTGTGTCTATCATCTGTATAATATTGACACAAATATTGGAGACAGTAATTGAGACAATACAGAACTATAAATGTACTTTAATCATAAGGATTATTGATCCCTTACTTAGCCTTTGTATTACATTCATCGATAAGTTGCCCTTTGGGAAAATGAATTAGACCCTAAGGATGAATTTTCCCAAGTTTTCCCGAGCTCCATCAAACTTCACCATGAAGCAAAGAGAGAGCGTCCATACTTGTCCCAACCATTGGACACCTGCAGATAATGAAAAGGCTGTTCTATGTCGTCACTATCGTAATATAAAGAAACATGAAAAACTATTTTCTCATGGCAAGTCCCACCTACAGCAATGTCATGATGATATACTTCTTAAATCTACATCTCAGCGATTGAAAGATTGAAAGATACAGATTGTGAATAGGCCCTTCGGCCCACCGAGTCCACACCGACCATCGATCACCTGCTCACACTAGTTCTATGTTAACCCACTTCTCCACATCTACTATCGACACATTAGGGCCATTTTTACAGAGGCCAATTAACCTACAAACCCACATGTGCCTGGGATGTGGGAGAAAACTGGAGCACCCAGAGGAAACCCACATGGTCACAGGGAGAACATGCAAACTCCACACAAACAACACCTGAGGTCAGGATCAAAGCCATATCTCTGATACTGTGAGGCAGCAGATCTACCATCTGTGCCAAAGTGTTGCTCAGATGTTGTCTCATCGGTAAGTATTGGCCAGGTCATTTGCGGTGATACCACTATGCTTCTTCAAAACTAACATGGAACATAGTACAGTCCTGACCCTGAAGAATGGTCTTGACCTGAAACGTTACATCTTCCTTTTTTCCAGAGACGCTGCCTGTCCCGCTGAGTTACTCCAGCATTTTGCGTCTATCTTCGGTGTAAACCTGCATCTGCAGTTCCTTTCCACATAGATCTTCCCACAAAATCTTTGACGATTATGATTCCAAGTTAAACTAATCTCCTTTGCCTGTACGTGATCCATATCCCTTCATTATGTCTTGGAATCTCTGATGTGAATGTTATCTATGTGGATTTGAAGAAGCCATTTCATAAAGTTCTTCATAAAAATAACTATTATTTAAAGTTGTGCCATAAAATTGAATGTAATTTATTGATCTGGCTTAGAGACAGAGACTGTGGGTATTAGTCATATAGGCAGGATATAAATATAAGGCCCTGCCAGGATCAGTACTGGGACCTGTAACAATCTTGAATCTACAGTAGATTTTCTTTTAATTGCTTTAAATGATGGTTGCATAGCTAAATGATCAAATTTGACAATGGCACAAAGATAGATGGGGCACTAAATTACAAAAAAAAACTACTGAGAGATTAAGTAAGTGATTGTTTGCATACTGTTCAATTGTTTCTTTAAATGTCACATACTATCCCTGTACATAAACGTTACCCCCCCCCCCCCCCCCCCCCCCCGCCCCCCTCCCGGTTAGTACAGAATGTACAGAACAGCCCACGGAGTTCATATGCAAGAGGTGCCATTTTGGCACCATAGTACAGTCCCAGCTTCAGCTGGCCACAAACAAAGACCCGTTGCAGCCGTCACCTTCATTCTGGTCGTCTTGCGAACTGTAATCCCTCTCCACAGACAGAAAGAAATTCTTTATGCCGTCTCAGAATTTTACTAATAAGGAGCAGTCAAAACAAGATTGAGTTAAAGCCTTTCAATGTTGGCATTAGGGAAGTCCAATGCACAGAGGTGATAACAGATTGGAACTTTGTTCCACAAATGGTAATTGACGCTATTACGAATGAATTTAATTATTTTTTGTAAACAAGGCAGGCAAATGAAATGAGAAGAATGTCAAAATTTTAGGTCCCAGATCCGTGATGAGTGCTACAGCTATGCGAAGAGGATAAATTAGCTGCTCTCACTCCTGCTCTTACGCTCCAATGTTTATCCATCTGAGAAGACAGATGGGCCCAATGATAAGCACAAACAGTGATGGAAATGGGTTTTAGGAACTAGGAATACGCTAAGGTCCATGAGGCAGGGGGGGGGATATTTTTTATGTGCGATCATACCCATGTAAGAGTACAAGAATGCATAACTTGTTTATTGTGTATTTGTAATGCAGTTTGTTGTTGTATTATATGTTATAGCTGCTTTCTTGCATCTCTCTCTCTCTCTCTCTCTCTCTCACTCTCTCTTTGTGTTGACTCTAGCCATCATCTGCTTCGGTGAGGGAAGCAGGTCGGTGATTGGTCACAATGCCCCTCGGAGACCGTGTCTGATTGGCCGCCGAGTGACCAGCGCATTATGTGATTGGAAACAAAGGCCTTGGAGACAGCGGCTGGTTGGACGGGAGGAGACCGATTTGTTGATTGGATGGGAATTTTAAGGGAAGCTGGTCGGTGTATAGCTAGCAAAGTGACAGCAACTGTTTCATGCATTTTCCATGAAACAGCTCGTAATTTTACCAACAGTTGCGCAGGCATCTAAAACACGGTTTGATTCCACCAAAACGGACTCTTAGCTGCACATAGACATATACATAGAGTGATACAGCACAGATAAAGACCAATCGGTCCAACCCATCTATGCCGTCCAAGATGCCTTACCAAGTTTATCCCATTTGCCTGCATATGACCCGCACCCTTTTGAACCTGTCCTTTTACTGTACCTCTCTGAATGATTTTTGTACATTTATACAATCACCAGCAGTTCGCTCCAAATACCCAACACCCTCTGTCTGAAAGTCTTGCCTCTCAGGGTGGCAGAGTGGTACAGCAGTAGAATTACTGCCTTACAACACCAGAGACCCAGGTTCTATCCTGATTACAGTTGCTGTCTATACAGAGTTTGTATGTTCTCCCATTGACCACATGCATTTTCTCCAGGTGCTCAGGTTTCCAGATACTTTATACATATTACCAGATATATAAATAGATAATGTGTATTATAATTTGTATAATAGATATATAAATTATGAATTGCAGAAATCTATACATGCACCTACATACATTATACAAATAATAAACATTTTATGTTGTTTATTATGGGTTTTACAGAGTACTATTTTTAAATATCTGTTCTGGTGCTGCAAATAAGAATCTCATTGTTTTCATTGTTTAAGAAGGAACTGCAGATGCTGGAAAAATCGAAGGTAGATTAAAATGCTGGAGAAACTCAGTTGGTGAGGCAGCATCTATGGAGCGAAGGAATAGGTGACGTTTTGGGTCGAGGCCCTTCTTTAGATTGATGTGGGAAGGGGGGGGGGGCTGGTGGGAAGAAGAAAGGAAGAGGCAGAGACATTGGGCTGTGGGAGAGCTGGGAAGGGGAGGGGAAAGAGGGGGAAAGCAAGGACTACCTGAAATTGGAAAAGTCAATGTTCATACCGCTGGGGTGTAAACTACCTAAGCGAAATATGAGGTGCTGCTCCTCCAATTTATGGTGGGACTCACTCTGGGCATGGAGGAGGCCCAGGACAGAAAGGTCGGATTCGGAATGGGAGGGGGAATTGAAGTACTGAGCCACCGGGAGATCAGGTTGGTTAATGCAAACCGAGCGGAGGTGTTCGGCAAAGCGATGGCCAAGCCTATGCTTGGTCTCACCGATGTAGAACAGCTGACACCTAAAGCAGCGGATGCAGTAGATGAGGTTGGAGGAGATGCAGGTGAACCTTTGCCGCACCTGGAAAGACTGCTTGGGTCCTTGGATGGAGTCAAGGGGGGAGGTAAAGCGACAAGTGTAGCATTTCCTGCGGTTGCAAGGGAAAGTACCAAGGGAGGGGGTGGTTTGGGTGGGAAGGGATGAATCGACCAGGGAGTTACGGAGGGGAGCGGTCTCTGTGGAAAGCCGAAAGGGGAGGAGATGGGAAGATGTGGCCAGTAGTGGGATCATGTTGGAGGTGGCGAAAATGTTGGAGTATTATCTGTTGTATGTGACGGCTGGTAGGGTGGAAGGTGAGGACAAGGGGGACTCTGTCCTTGTTACGCGTGAGGGGATGGGGAGTGAGAGCAGAGCTATGGGGTATAGAAGAGACCCTGGTGAGAGCCTCATCTATATTCGAAGAGGGGAACCCCCGTTCCCTAAAGATTGAGGATATCTCTGATGCCCTGGTTTGGAACACCTCACCCTGGGTGCAGATGCGGCGTAGACGGAATTCTGTTTGTTGTTCACTGATCTGTTCAAGGACATATGACAATAAAACACTCTTGACTCCTGACGCTTGTTACAGTTGCCAAAACAGAGGGGAATTCTCCTAAGCCCTTAAGCCCCATTAATGTTACAGTGATAACAGTTTTCCTGTATTGAGTCCGTTTTCCCACCACTTAAAGTGAAATTAACGATGAGCCATCTCGGATTTATAATATCTCATTATGTTTTTCTTTCTTGCTCATCTATAGTTCTCAATTTATCCTCCTTACGAAGTGCTTTGAAAGATTTAACAGCAACATTAATTACTTAATCTTTTTTGGTTTCAATTTATTTTCATTGCAAAATAAGCCTACTTGAGATTGGTCCAGATGCATAAAGAGGAAAATAATTATTATGTGAAAGAATAGCATTTCCTAAAAACCGATGTAATATGTAGTCATAAATGCAGCAACCATTCATTTTCATCATCAATCCCATCTTTCTGTATTGTTTGTTCCCAGGAAGGATCTCTGGAATTCTCTGCCACAGAGGGTAGTTGAGGCCAGTTCATTGGCTATATTTAAGAGGGAGTTAGATGTGGCCCTTGTGGCTAAAGGGATCAGGGGGTATGGAGAGAAGGCAGGTACAGGATACTGAGTTGGATGATCAGCCGTGATCATATTGAATGGCGGTGCAGGCTCGAAGGGCCGAATGACCTACTCCTGCACCTATTTTCTATGTTTCTATGTTATACCATTGGTGTTAGTAACAGAGTCATACAGTGTGGAAACAGTGGATAACTCGATTGTAATCATGTATTAATTTTCCGCTAACTGGTTAGCACGCAACAAAAGCTTTTCATTGTACCTCGTGACAATAATACGTGACAATAAACTAAACTATCCTAAACTAAAAACTAAACTAAACCTTTCCTATCCACGTACCTATCCAAATGTCTTTTAAATGTTGTTATTGTATCTGCCTCAACTACTTCCTTATTCCATAAACCCACTATCCACTGTGTGAAAAAAATTGCCCCTCAGGTTCCAATTAAACCTTTTCACTCTCACCATAAACCCATGGTGTCTATCTCTAGATTTCTCCATCCTGGGGAATAGATGATGTGCATTCTGCCTATCGATTCTTCTCATGATTTTATAACCCTTTGTAATGTCTCCCTTTCAGCCTCCTATGCTACAATGAATAAAGACTTAGCCTGCCTAACCTCTCCTTATAGGTCCAGCTCTCAAGTCTTCACAACCTCTTTGTAAATCTTCTCTGGATTTTAGACTTTAGAGATATAGTGTGAAAACTGGCCCTTCAGCCCACTGAGTCCATGCCGACCAACGATCACCCTGATTTTCTGCAATTACAATGTTTAGAAGACTTTTGGACAGGTAGATGGACAGGAACAATTTGGAAGATTATGGGCCAACACGGGCAAATGGGTCTCAATCAGATGGACATCTTGGCATGGATGAGTATGGCATATGGCCTGATTTCCATGCTGTATCACTATGATTCTATGACTGTGCATTTCTTTTGTAACTTTGCCAGCACGCAATATGTGGCGACTCATTGCATACTTGTATATTTTATGCAAAACAAAGAATTTCATTGTAGCAAGTACATGTAACAATTAAGTATCAATCAATCAATCAATACCTCTAGTTTCCATCTCCCCTTATTCTGAACATCTGAAGAAGGGTCTCGACCCGGAACGTCACTTATCTCTTTTCACCAGAGATGCTGCCTGACCCACTGAGTTACTACAGCACTTTGTGTCTATTGGCAGCAATGACAATTATGTTGACCCTTTGTCTGATCATAGATGCCAACTTTGCCTCAAAGATGCCAAAAACGTACAACTGTGCAGATATTTGAGTCTTCAGCTTGGAAAATCACGGTTATATTAGTCCAATCTCCAACTGTGTTGAGTAGGTGAACAAGTTGAATAGACAAGCAGGTTATGCAGAGATTTTCTTGTCAGTGAGATGGGGAAACTTTTTCTACATTTCTGCTCTTTCTTTCATATGTTAAATGTGAAGAACAGAGCAATTTTCCCACGGCTTTTTATACGCCAATCATAGCTTTCACTGTTCTTTAGTTACCTTGAAGAGAATTTCAAACCATTAACTGATCAATCAAGAGCAACATTGACATGCTGTGCTCTAGTAAGCCACCAGTCTTATAGGATATAGGACAATACAGCACAGGAACAGGCCCTTCGGTCCACGATGCCAAGACCAACTTTATCTGCAAGCATATAATTTGTATCCCCCCATTCCCTGCATATCCATGTGCCTATCCAAAAGTCTCTGAAATTTCACTTTTGTATATGCCGCTACCACCACCCCGGCACAATGTTCCAGGCACCAACCAGCCTCCGTGTAAAAAACTGGCGTTGTGGATCACCCTTAAACTTTGCCCCTCTCACCTTAAAGCTATACCATCTAGTATTTGATATTAATTAGTGGAAATAAGATTCTGACTGTCCAGCCTATCCATGCCTCTCACAGTTTTATATACTTCTATCAGGCCGCCCCTCAACCTCCAGCTTGCCAGAGAAATCAATCCAAGCCTATCCAATCTCTCCCACTAGCTGATATTCTCTAATTCAGGCAGCATTCGGTTAAAACTCCAGTGCACCCTTTCCAAAGCCTCCACATCCTGTAATGGCACAGGCAGAAATGCCACAATACTGCAAATGTCACCCAACCAAAGTTCCTTCAAGCTTTGGGACAGCACAGTCACGCAGCGGTAGAGTTGCTGCCTTACAGCACCAGTGGTCTGGATTTCATCATGACTATGGGTCCTATCGGTATGGAGTTTGTACATTCTCCCTGTGACTGCGTGGGTTTCTCCAGGTGCTCCGGTTTCCTCCCACACTCCAAAGACGTACAGTTTTGCAGATTAATCGGCTTCAGCAAAATTGTGAATTGTCTCTAGTGTGTAGAGCACCAGTGGTCTGGAGAGTGTTAGGGTAGTGTTACTGTACGGGGTGATCGCTGATCGGCGCAGACCCCGTGGGCAGAAGGGCCTGTTTCTACGTCGTGTCTCTAGAGTCTAAAGCTGCTTCATGACTTGATGACTCTTCTATGCAATAGCCTGACCAATGAAGGTTAATATGCCAGATACACTCTATCTACTTATGTTACCACCTTCAGGGAGCTGTGCACTTAGACCCCAAGATCCCATATAAAATAATATTATGCTACATAACAGAAAAAGCCACCTAACTCTTCTAATCTATACTAACAGTTTGGGAGTTTAATCAGTGCCAAACCATTGTATTTTCCCTTTTGGGACAAAACATATTCCTCTATTCCATGCACTTCAATGTGCCTGTCTAAATGCCTCTTAAACACCACTGTCGTATCTGCCTCCACCACCATCCCCGGCAGCAGGTTCCAAGCCCCCTCAACTCTCTGTGCAAAAAACTTGCCCCGCACATCTCCATTATACTTCAACTCCCCCTCTCAACTTATAGCTATGTCCTCTAGTGTTAGACATTTCCACCTATGCCTCTCATAATTTTGTATATTTCTGTCAAGTCTCCCCTGAACCTCTGACACTCCCGAGAAAATAATCCAAGTCTATCAAACCTCTCTCAGCAGATGAAACCCTCTAATCCAGGCACCATATGTGTAAACATTCACTTCGCCCTCTCCAAAGCCTCCACATCTTATCTGTAATGGAGCAACCAGAACTGCTTACAATACTCCAAATGTGGCCCTAACAAAAATCCTACAGAGCTGCATCCTATAGGATGGTGCGTTTAATGCAGAAATAAGGTTTTATTCACTTGTCCAGTCATGAAAACTGAGTCTTTGCGTACTTTAAGGCAAAAAGTTGATAAACTAGAGAGTGAAAGATAATTGGAGGTTACAGTCAGATGAGCTGGGATCCAGGTGGTCCATTCATGAGCCCAATTCACAAGGTTATATGTAATAGGAAGGAACTGCAGATGCTGGTTTATACCAAAGATAGACACAAAGTGTGGAGTAACTCAGTGGGTCAGGCAGCATCTCTAGAAAAAAAGGATAGGTGACGTTTTAGGCTGGGTCTGATAAGGTGTCCCGACCCGAAACGTCACCTATCTTTTTCTCCAGAGATGCTGCCTGATCCGCTAAGTTACTCCAGCACTTTGTATCTATCACAAGGTCCTAGATTTGAATGAAAAAATACACGGGTGTCAGATTATATAACTAGAGCTGATTAAGTAACTTGCCAAATTTAGTTTTAGAATAGCATCATGGAAGCAAGGCCTTTTAGCCCACCTAGTCCACACTGACCCATCGATCACCTGTTTACACTATGTGTTGGAAGGATCTGCAGATACTAGTTTGCACCGAAGGTAGACACTAAATGCTGGAGTAACTCAACGGGTCAGGCAGCATCTCTGGAGAAAAGGAACAGGCAATGTTTCGGGTCTGAAGAAGGGACTTGACCGGAAACATCACATATTCCATTTCTCCAGAGCTACTACCTGACCTGCTGAGTTGCTCCAGCATTTTGTGTCTGTACCCATTTACCCTCGTTCTCTGATCCCACTTTCTCATCCACTTGCTTGCACATTAGGGGCAAATTTTACAGAGTCCAATTAACCTGCAAACCCGCACCATTTTTGGGATGTGAGAGGAAACCACCCTGAGGAAACTCCTGCGCTGACAACAAGAACACGCAAACTCCACACAGTCAGCAGCTACGGTCAAGATTGATCCCGGGTCTCTGGCGCTGTGGGTCGGCAGCTCTACCAGCTGCGCTGCTGTGCTGCCATGTTCGATGTGCAGTTCCAATTTCCCATTCCGATTTCAAACCCTGATCATTGTAACCAGACCTATTACCCTAGAGAGAGCTGCTGAGGGAGCATTATCAGATCTCCGTGTCAGTTCCTAGAACAATATAATGCAGCTTTACACCGTGAAATTAAGTTCTTTGGTTGGACTGGAATAACTAAGATGAATGGAATCACAGATATTTTGGGCACTAATCTGTCTTAGCATTTGAGGGGCTTATTTGGGATTAATCGCTCAACATCTCACGTCATTACTGTAGCTTTTGTGGACTTGTACACCAATGTTATTGATCTGATTCATTGCTACGTATGAGCCATAAGGGAAATTTAGTTTAATACATTGTGCATGGTCCAGGAGGGACATTCATCAAGCTGCGGTACTTCAACTCTCTGCTTTCCAGAGCCAGCTCAAATTATTTTTGGTTTTACATCTCTCTATATCACCATCTACATCTCTTGTTTCCCTTTCCCCTGACTCTCAGTCTGAAGAATGGTCTCGACCTGAAACGTCACCCATTCCTTTTCCCCAGAGATGCTGCCTGACCCGTTGTGTTACTCCAGCTTTTTTGTGTCTATCATTGGTTTAAACTATCATCTGCAGTTCCTTCCTACTAATTATATTTAGTTTAGTTTAGAGATACACCGTAGGAACAGGCACTTCTCCCACCAAGAACATGCCAACCAATGATCGCCCATACACTACACGCTAGAGGCAATTTTACAGAGGCTAATTAAGCTACAAACCTGCATGTCTTTGGATTGTGGGAGGAAACCGGAGCACCTAGAGAAAAAGGTTTGGATGCACACATCCACGTCACACCAGGCATAACAGTCACTGCAAGCTCAGAGCACTCCTTTAATGTAGTGAGCTACTAGTTTGGTTTGGTTTAGTTTAGTTTTAGTTTAGAGATACTGTGTGGAAATAGGCTTTTCAACCCACTGAGTCCACACCGACCAATTATCACCTAGTTCAATGCTAGATGCTAATGACAATTTATAGAAGCCAATTAACTTACAAACCTGCCTAGCTTTGGCGTGTGGGAACAAACTGGAACATCCAGAGAAACCCAAGCGGTCACAGGGAGAACATGCAAATGCCGTTCTGGCAGCAGCCGTAGTCATGGTCGAACTGGGGTCTAGCGCTGCCAGGCAGCAACTCTACCGCTGCACCATTGTGCTGTAATCTCTTTTAACTAATTCTAAGGTAAGTTATCAACAGTGAAATTGGTGTATAAAATTGTCAGTATTCTCCATCAGGAATGCCTGGGCCATTTCTGTCTCCACAGTGAAAGCTGTTTCAGGATTTCTCTCTGGAAACCCTTGCATTTGTGCTCCCGGCATTTTCAGACAGACTGCACTCAGACAGCAAGAAGGAAAAAATATGCATTTATGCATCATCTTCCAGAATCTCAGTACACCCCAAGGTATTCCTTCAACCTGTATCTGTTCACTGTGGACAGCTCGATTGTCATCATGTATTGTCTTTCAGTAGACTGGTTAGCACGCAACAAAAGCTTTTCATTGTATCTCGGTACACGTGACAATAAACTAAAATAAACTAAACTAATTCACAACCAAATGAAGTACAATTGAAATATAATAACCTTTGTAGTTCAGACTGAAGATAGGTCCTAATCAGAATCATTACCTATCCATGTTCTCTAAGATCATTAAATGCTGGGCATAAGTGATGCTTTTCTTTAAAGTAACACTAAGGGATTTTGCCTGAGAGGAACAGATGGATCCTTAATTGTAAGTCTTATCTGAAAGCTAGCACATCCAATAGTTAAGTTCCCTTGTAGACACAAGAAACTGCAGATGCTGGACTTGAGCAAAACACAAAGTGCTGGAGAATCTCAGCAGATCTGGCAGAATCTGGGAGGGGAATGGGCAGGCAACATTTTAGGTTGGCTCCCTTCTTCCGATTTGGAGTCTGATCAAATATCCTGGCCCAAACCGTTGCCTGTCCATTCTCTCCAGCAATTAGTGTTTTGGTTGACTTACCGTCCCTCAGTTCTGCAGTGAATCATCAGACTATTCTGTGCAGAACTCTCTGGGAGTTTGATAATATCATTAATAATGACCAAAGCAACGATGTGCTTTGAATCTCTCATTGAGTTTTTCTTTTTAATCCTTTATCACCTTCAGGGAATCAGCTTATTACTATTTTGTTCTAATTGGCTTTATTAACATTTTAAATGAATTGATTTATATTGCAGTTTGACGCAGCAGAATCTGTGTAACTCAAAATAAACTAACATTAAAGAATGTGGTGACTTTAATATAAAAGCTGGTACCTGGTCTACATGTATTAAAAAAATTGACCAACTTCTTATCCCAGTGTGCTGTGAGGAACTAAAGGGCTTTCAAAGGGATAGTGATCCTGGCCTAGTTCTATGGTCAATGGTCAATGGTGCTTTATTGACACGTGCAAATGCATGATGAAATTCCTAATTTGCATACAGTTCAGTGAGATATTGCCATACCTAAGTACAATCACTGATTACAAAGTGTGCAGAGGTAGTCCCACTGAGACCCGCATGCAAGAGGTGCCATTTTCAAAGTCCAGTCCATGTTCTAGGTCGGGTGAGCGGTGCCTGACCCAGGCAAACCCCAGGCTGCTGCAGGGCCTCCTTTCTTGGACATCTGGATCATCCAGCGTCCCTCTCCTCTGTGCCCGGCAGTGCCTCCAGCAGCCGACCTTAAGGGAACGGAAGGACAGACGCCCGAACCCCTCTCCACTACCGGCCCTTGCTCCTCACATCCGTCGTCTCCAGCTAATTATTTTCCCGCCTCTGGTCTTTGGGCACCGAGGGGGGGCCAGCATGGCAGCTTCCCCGTGCAGGCCATGGGATCCACCAGTCTTGTCCACCCAGCTGCCCCGCCCACAGAGACTTTGGGTTACGGGCAGTTTTCAAAGCCCTTAATGACCCGGGGTATATCCACTTATAGTGGCAGATTATTATATCGTTCAAGGAATTGCTCCCTCTAGCCACTAGGAGATAGCGTCGAAAGATAAATCTTCAAAACACAGTCTTTTGATTAATAGCTTATTTATTGTTGAAGTAAAACCGTAAGATATTCACCCAGACTGATCAATGTTAGAAAGCTCCTCATGTGGGAAAGCTCTGACCCATGGTCGAAAGCTATACTGACCCACCATGCTTCTTCTGAACTAACTAATAAACTACAGGTACCAGCTTCTGCCCAAGAATCCCAGCAGCCAACACGTCTCCGACTACGTAATAAATTCCACCCACATCATTACAGGCAGACAAAATGTAAAGGCAAATGATAAGATAAGATAAGATACATTTATTGTCATTTGGACCCCTTGAGGTCCAAACGAAATGCCGTTTCTGCAGCCATACATACAAACACAATAGACCCAAGACACAACAGCTAATTTACATAAACATCCATCACATCGCTGTGATGGAAGGCCAAATAAACTTATCTCTCCACTGCACGGCTCCCCTCCCCGACTCAGAGTCAAAGTGCAAACTCCCCGGCTGGCGATGGCAATTGTCCAGAGGTCCATTAAGCCACGCTGGTGATGCGAGGTCGCTCACCGGGTCTTGATGTCGGAGTTCCCCCCGGTGTGCGCTCGCATTGAGTCCAAGCCGCGCGGGGCAGTGATGTCGGAAGGCCCCGCTCCAGGATGCTCTTCAACCCCGCAACTCGGCTGGGGAAGTCGCCGTTGCGAGAGCCATGAAAAGCGGTTCCCTCCAGGGAGTCGTGGACTTTCTGCGTTTGTGCCGCCGTCCACAGACCTGTCGTTGCGGCCTCCGAATCTCCGGTTATTTGCAGCAGCATTTATTTAGCGATTTTTTTCCATGATACTCCCCGTAAGGGAAATTTATTTCGTTGTCAGCCCCGCGACGCGACGGTGAGTTTGAATACACCACAATCCCCGGCAAGATTCCTTATTGGAGGCCGCTCCTTGTTGCGGCCCCAACGACAACAGAAACCCGACGAGAAAAGGTCGGGTCTTTTGCAGGGATAGTTTATTTATTTAAAAAGTTTCCCCCACCCAGACTCCCAGCTCCTCATGTGGGAAAGCTCTGACCCATGGTCGAAAGCTATACCGACCCACGATGCTTCCTCTGAACTAACTAATAAACTACCAGCTTCTGCCCAAGAATCCCAGCAGCCAACACGCCACCAACTACGTAATAAATTCCACACACATCATTACAGGCAGACAAAATGTAGAGGCAAATGCCAGAATTTATGACACACAAAATTAAGCCAAATGGCCACCACACTACTATATACTTACAGTTCTCCTGATCAGTGGAAGATAATAGTTAAGATGGGCTTCTTGGATGTTTGGATCATCCAGCATTTCATTTATTGTTACATGTACCGAGTTTTTGTTGCGTGCTAACCAGTCAGCAGAAAGACTACACATGATTACAATCAAGCCAACTACAATGTACAGGATACATGATAAAGAAAATAATGTTTAGTGCGAGATAAAGTCCAGTAAAGTCCAATAAAAGATAGTCCACAATTCCCTGCAATTCTTTGGGGTCTTGGATGGAGCTGTTCCCAAACCAAGCTGCGATGCGTCCCGATAAAACGATTTCAACGGCGCATCTGTAGAAGTTGGTGAGTGTAACTGGGGACAGGCTGAACTTTGTATCCCTTCTAGGAACAATTCCTCTGCTTGAACATCAGTCAGGTCTCAAGGGAGCCAAACCTTTCAACCTGTATAAAGCCAAACTTCATTCAGCCTTTACAACTCACAACTCATCAGCCGGTTTCTTCCATGTAACAATCCACCAGTATCGACATTCTATTCTTCTATTTGTCTGGTCACTGTTATTGACAGTCTCCTCTTTCGCTTTCGAATGAATGCACTCAAAATGTTCTGACCGAGAAAAACGTGTTTGTGGGTAACTTCCTATTCTCTCTCTCTCTCCTCAGTGTTTGCGTAGACCGATGCCAACAACATCATCTGGTGAAGACGTCTTATCTGTAGTCTCTGCCGATCATGATTTGAATTTGATCAAGCTTGTCTTCATGCTATCTTGAGCATTCAGTTCAACTAATCTTTGAGACAAATGCTACTCCTGTAGCAGGGAATTATTCCAGGTGTCAATTCCCCTCAAACCTGGTCGTGAAATGTTGTCACACTTTCGAAAGGACCATTAATTTAAAGGATGGGACATTTAAAGGCAAGAGGCATCTCATTCATCTCACTGGAGACGAGTCAAGGGTCAAGAGTGTTTAATTGTCATATGTGCTGACAACAGCAGAATGAAATGCTTACTTGCATCAGCCTAACAGGCCTTTAAATGTAATACACCCAGATAACAATAATAAGCTCAAATATAAATTCCATACATTGAGATCCACAATACTAGCACAAATAATCCTTTGTTTAACAAAGATAGTTCACAGTTTATAGGTCTCACAGCACCACAGACCCAGGTTCAATCCTGACTACGGGTGCTGTCTGTATGAGTTTGTATGTTCTCCCTGTGGGTTTTCTCCAGGTGCTCTGGTTTCCTCCCACATCCCAAAGAGGTGCAGGTTTGCAGGTTGAATGCCTCTGTAAATTGCCCTAGTGTGTAGGATGTGAAAGTGGAATAACAGAATTAGCATGCAGGCCAACGATGGCCTCGGTGAGCAGACGGACCTGTTTTCCACGCTGTATTGTTAAATATAAACATTGTGTAATGCTCACAAACATGTTGATTGATGGGAAGATGATATTCTTGAACCTGGAGGTCACTATTTTGCAGAACATGGGTGGCATGGTGGCTGCCTTACAGCGCCAGAGACCTGGGTTAGATTCTGACTACGGTTACTGTCTGTATGGAGCTTGGACGTTCTCCCCAGTGTTCTCCTGGTGCTTGGGCTCATCCAGCACTCCAAAGAGTACAGGTTTGTAGGATTAACTTGCTCTGCTAAAATTATGAATTGTCCCTAGTGTTAGTGTGCAGGGATCACTGGTCAGCATGGACTGGGTGGGGCGAAGGGCCAGTTTCCACGCTGTATCTCTTAACTAAAATAAACATACAGGAACATACAAGACCAGGTGGTGCCAGCAATGGCTGCCTCGACAACAGTCTGTCTGTCCCTTCCTTCTTTGTTGTTTGTTTGTATGTCTTAAATGTATGTTTTAGCGTTCTTTAGCTTGTGTTATGTGGGGGTGGGGGTGGTGGGAGGGAGTTGGGGGAAACTTTTCCTAATCTCTTACCTTGACAGACGTTGAGGAGTTTGCGGCCTTTGTTGGAGTCCGACTTCGAGACCTCCACCGCGGGAGTCTGCGGACATTAACATCGCGGAGCTCACGGTCTCCGGTTAGAGACCGACTTTAGGAGCTCCAAGCCGCAGGAGCTTCGACCGCCCCAACGTGGGATCTTCGATCACCCCAACTGCGGATGATTCGACTGCCCCGACCGCGGGAGAAAAAAAGAGGAAGATTGGACTTTATTGCCTTCCATCACAGTGCGGAATGTGGGGAATCCACTGTGGTGGATGTTTATGGTAAATTTTATGTAGTTGTGTGTCTTGGTGCCTTTTTTTAGTTTGGCTGTATTGTAGTTCGAATTTCACTGTACCTTAATTGGTACATGTGACAATGAACTGATCTTGAAACCTTGAAAGATTAGAAGAAATAGAAGAATAAGATTAATGGTTCTCTGAGTTTTTTCCCCCTTTGTAAAGTTCAAAATTTACTTGTCTTTAATAATATTCAGTGATTCACCATCCATATATTACTGGGGGACATAGATATATAGATACATAGAAAATATGTGTAGGAGTAGGCCATTCGGCCCTTCGAGCCAACACCGCCATTCAATGTGATAATGGCTGATCATCCACAATCAGTGCCTTGTTCCTGCCTTCTCCTCTTAACCGTTGATTCCGCTAGCCCTGAGCATTCTATCTAACTCTCTTTTTGAATGCATCCAGTGAGTCGGCCTCCACTGCCATCTGAAGTAGAGATTTCCACAAATTCACAATTCTCGGGGTGAAAAGGTTTTTCCTCAACTCAGTTCTAAATGGCCTACCTCTTATTATTAACCTGTGGCCCCGGTTCAGGACCCCCTCAACATCGGGAACATATTTCCTGCATCTAGCGTGTCCAATCTCTTCATAATTTTATTTGTTTCTGTACGATCCCCTCACATCCTTCTAAATTCCAGTGCATACAAGCCCAGTTCCATTCTTTCATCATATGACAGTCCCGCCATCCCAGGAATTAACCTCGTGAACCTACGCTGCACTCCCTCAATAGCAAGAATGTCCTTCCTCAAATTAGGAGACTAAAACTGCACACAATACTCCAGGTGTGGTCTCACAAGGGCCATAACTGCAGAAGGACCTCTTTGTTCCTTTACTCAAATCCTCTCATTATGAAGGCCAACACGCCATTAGCTTTCTTCACTGCCTGCTGTATCTGCATGCTTAATGATGTACCTGCATGCTTACTGCTGTACCTGCATGCTTACTTTCAGTGACTGATGTACAAGGACACCCAGGTCTCATTACACTTCCCCTTTTCCTAATCTGACACAGTTCAGATAATAATCTGCCTTCTCGTTCCTGCCACCTACGTGGATAACCTCACATTTATCCACATTATACTGCATCTGCCATGCACTGCCCACTCATCCAACCTATCCAAGTCACCCTGCATCCTCATGTTATCCTCTTCACAGTTTACACTGCCACCCAGCTTTGTGTCATCTGCAAATTTGCTCATGTTACTTTTTATTCCTTCATCTAAATCATTTATATTGTGAAAAGCTACGGTCCTAGCACTGAGCCTTGCGACATCCCACTAGTCACTGCCTGCCATTCAGAAAGTGAACCGTTAATTCCTACTCTTTGTATCCTGTCTGCCAACCGATTTTCTATCCATGTCAATACCCTATCTCCAATACCATGTGCACTAATTTTGCCCACTGTGTGGAACCTTATCAAAGGCTTTCTGAAAGTCCAGATATGCTACATCCATTGGCTCTCCCTTATCAATTTTACTTGTTACATCCTCAAAAAATTCCAGAAGATTAGTCAAGCAAGATTTCCCCTTTGTAAATCCATGCTGACTTGGACCGATCCTGTTACTGCTATCCAAATACATCTTTAATAATTGACTCCAGCATCTTCCCCACCACTGATGTCAGGCTAACTGATTCCCTGCTTTCTCTCCCCCTCCTTTCTTAAAAAGTGTGATCAGGCATCCACCACTCTCTGCGTAAAATACTTTTGTTTAGTTTAGTCTATAAATACAGCATGGAAACAGGCCCTTTGGCCTACCAGGTGAACGCTGACCAATGATCACCCATACACCAGTTCTATCCTACATACGAGGGACAACTTACGGAATAATGAAAAGATGCAGCATGGACACACCGAGTCCGCACTGTTCTTCCAGTTCACACTAGTTCAACGTTATCCCACTTCCACAACCACTACCTGTGCACCAGAGGCAATCTTACTGAGGCCAATTAACTGACAACCCCGGACGACTTTGGAATATGGGAGGACACCAGAGAAATCCCACGCGTCGCAAAAAAATGTACAAACTCTGTACAGACAGCACTTGTGGTCAGGATCAATCCCAGGTTTCTGGTGATGTAAGGCAGCAACACTACCACTGCGCCACTGTGCTGCCCACTTGCTATCCTCACCCCCTCCTCGCCCCCTCCCTTCCCCTTCTTCCACTACTCCTTACACACCCCCCCACATTCTCTCTTCACTTCCCCCCACTCCTGCCCCTCTCCCCTACCATCCCCACCATCGCCTTTTTCTCCCTTTCCCCCAGCCCGTCCCCTACCTCTCTTCTTTCACCCCCTTCCCCTCTCCCTTATTCCCACCCACTCTTCCTCCCTTCTACCCACTTCCCCATCCACCCTCCCCCCCCTGTGTCGACTCCCCCCCCCCCCCCCCCCCCACCCCACCCACACCGATTAATCCCACCTTCCCATCTATATCTCATGTCTCTTGAAATATGCCTGTACTTTTCCACACTTGCTGACCTGACTCCGGGAATTCCCTACCATGTCCACGGGGAGACTGCAGTTGTTCAGGAAAGTGGCTCACCAGTCGGGTATGAGCTATAAATGCCAGTGACACATCAAAAAATAAAATGTTATAAAAGCAACATGTTCCCTGTTTTGAAATCCAGTGGAGGCTTTTTTTCAAAGCTACGGTGATGTTTGGAGCTGACAGGCGCTCTATTTTCAGTGTGTTGCACTGATTTGCATATTGCAGTTAGCTTCGAGCTTGCTTACACAGCACTTGCCTTGGAATCAACAGTGAGGCTGCACAAGTAATTGTGAAGTAATTGTGAAACTTGCTTCAAGAGAATCATTAAATGCTTATAAGATCAGACATTTTTTTCCATGCAAGGTTAGCTTAGGTGAATCAAAACCTAGATGGAAAATGGTTACCATTGGAAGTACCTGGATCACCATCTATTTTGCGGCTATGTTGTTAAGTATTATCGAGTCAGAGTCAAAGAGTCATGTAGCTCTCTGTAAACAGCCTGCAAACAGGCTTAAACGGTCTCATCCTTGTCCATTTGCCATTTCTTTGCTCATATTTCCAACTGATCTATATCAGAGGAGGCGTGTAGAACATGAGGTCAGAGATCGAGGTGGCAAAAGGGGGCTTGGCATGGGGAGGGAGCGCTGAGAACAAGGGGGATGTGGTGGTGTGAGGTGGGGGGGGGGGGGATGAAGAAGAGAACCGACAATATAGTATTTAAGGGCACTTTGTCTGTGCCTTGTGGTGACTCTTTTGTGCACTGTGCCTGCAAAAGCAAAGAATTCCACTGTACCTTCACGGTACATGTGACAATAAAGTATCTATCTATCCTGCTCTATTTTTTGACTACCTTCGTCACTATCCATAACTTCGGCATTTTTTTTTTGTCATCTGCAAACTTCCTGATCGACATGTACATTTTCGTCCAAATGAGATATATCACAAACAGAGGTCCAGACACTGATTCCTGGTCACAGATTTCCAATCAGAATAACACTCGTCCGACTTCCGGTGGCGCTATGATGCAGTAAAAGCACGCGCCAGCTAGCTCCACGCTAAATCCGAAGAAAAACGAGACAGAAACGGGACTGACCTGCTGAAAACTTACCAGCAGCCTGTGTCGAGCGCGAGTGATGTCATCAGATCGCGACTCCGATGATTTAATGTCGATACAACGCACTCCTCCAAAAGGACAGGTAACGAAACCCGGTAGGGCTAAACCATCGGTGGAAGAAATAGGCCTGACTGAAGCCTCGGGCTCATTTTCAGTGTCGTCCTAAGAGGAAGTTTCAAAACAGGTCCAAAAGACAAAGACTAAAAAAGCTGAAATGGAGGACCTTCGTACTTTTATTTCAAGAGAAATCTCAAGTATAAAAGAAGAACTGAAAAACTTTAAAGAAGAAATTTCAGCCTGTTCGAGAAGAATTGTTTACCTGGGAGGGAAAAAATGTCCGAAAAGTTAAATCAACAAATGGAAGAGATAAACGTTAAACTTAATTTGATGGAATCTAACTTTAGGTTGGATCCCATTATCGATACAGTAAATCAGCACACTGCGGCAACAACTGAATTAGAGTCAATTGCCGACACTACAAGTGCTGAAACTACAAAATAAATCCTCTCCGAGACTATGCGTTTAAAAGATTTACTGAATAAAGTGACTGAAAAATGTATTGACATGGAGGGATATCAGAAACAACAGAATCTAAGAATTGTTGGTGTTAAAGAGGGCAAAGAAGGAAATAAAAACCTTTGTGACTTTGCTGCAGATCTTTTACAAAAAGTTTTAAATTTAGATAAAAAGCCTCTACTAGGTTGGGCACACAGAGCATTGAGACCTCGTCCCAGTGCTAGCGCCCCCCCCCCCCCCCCCCCCCCCCCAAGCCAACTGATACTGAAGGTGCATTATGACCACGTTTTGGAAGACATCTTGACAAAAATTGCTGGCAACAGAAATCTTTAATTTGAAGGCGACAGGATCAGTATTGTCAGAGACTATCCCGTAGAGGTCGTTAACAGACAAGCGCTTTTCAATGAGACAAGAGGAATCCTTAAGAAGATACCAAATTTGAGATATGGACTAATGTACCCTGCAAAACTGAGAGTCACCTACAAGCAGAAGGAACATTTCTTCACCAATTACAAGAAAGCACTGGAGTTTGCCTAGGATATTGAGAAATCGACTGATGATTGAACATTATCTCCACGGTGTCATCACCTCGCAGAGAACAAATGGAACTTTAAATTGTTATACTCAAGGAGGAATGATAATTGATAATGATAGCTGAGCAAGTTATCTTGCTATTGACTTATAATCGTTATTATTTAGTACTAATCACTACTAATTAATCACTAACTATTATTAACAAGATATTCATAGAATTAGTTATAAATAACAACTGTAAATAATGTTTGATTTTGGTATATTATTAATAAAATTTGTTTATTTATATTTGACTAATATTTGACTAATATTTTTTAGGAGAATGAAAATTCCCTACTACTGGATTACAAATCATTTGGACCTAAAAATGTTTTCCCCCCCTCCCTTTTATAAATAGCTTTTATTGAATGTTTTTTAAATTAAAGCACAGAGCTAGTATTATTTTTTTTTATAAGGCTATGGAAGTCTCTAGAGGGTTAGCCACACTAGTGTGGCTATCACTAACTACACTGATTGTAGATGTCGTTTTTTTCCCTTTCTTCGCACTCTTCTAACCATCTATTTTTCTACTTTTTTCTTAATTACAACTTAAATATTAAATTTAATTATAAGTTTTTTTTAAGGAGATATGTTCGGGATGAAGACTTATTAAATCTAAAATTCATCTATCCTGTGTTCGGGTGGAATGTCAGGTTTAGTGTGTTGAACCATTTGCTCTTTTATAGACCACCCTACCCATAAGATGCAAGACGTTAATATGAAAATTGGGGGTGAAGGAATTACATTTTGTAGTTGGAACGTCAAGGGTATTAATGAACCAATCAAGAGAGGTAAAGTATAAGCACATTTAAAATCACTCAAAGCTGATATAATGTTTCTTCAAGAAACGCATCTTAAAAATGAAGCACAACATAGATTGAAAGCAAAATGGATTGCCAAAACGTATCACTCCTCATTCTCTCATAAGTCTAGAGGGGTTGCAATTTTAAACCGTAAGGGTATACCTTTTAAACATATATCAACTATTGCGGATATTGATGGTAGATATATTATACTGGTGGGTGAATTATATTTAAAAAAAGTGATTTTCCTTAACGTTTATGGACCAAATTTTGACAGCTCATTGTTCTTCAAGAAAACACTTAATACTATTTCAGACCTTACACAACATAATTTGATAAATTGGTGGAGACTTAAATTGTACATTAGATTCTTACCTAGATAGATCATCAAGACAAAGGAAAATAAAATCCAATATCAAAGATGTTTGGAGAATTGAAAATCCATCTGGACGAGAATATTCATTTTGCTCACTGGTACTTAAAACTTATTCAAGAATCGACTATTTTTTAGTGGACTCTAAACTTATCCCATATACTTACAATTCGAAATATCATAATATTATAATCTCGGATCATGCACCTTTAACATTCATGATTAAACTAAATGGAATGACCGAGAAGCAGCTACAATGGAGACTCAACTATCAAATTTTAAATGATAAAGCATGCTACAAATATCTTATAACACAGATTAATATGTTTTTCGAGACGAATGACCGCCCTGAAACATCTGTCTCCCTTCTTTGGGAAACATTCAAAGCATTTATACGAGGAGCATTAATCTCCTCTCGAGCCTTCCATAATAAAAATAATCTTGCTAAACAACATGTATTAGAAATGGAAATAAGGCAATTAGATATAGAGAATGCGGCCATCCCTTCTATGATAAAACATAATAAAATCGCTGCATTTAAATATGTTAAATCAAATATATTCAGATCAAATCATAAAACTTTATCAACACACTAAATAACTACAATTTGAATTTGGTGATAAATGTTATCAAACACTTTATTCAGCCAAAACAACAAATTGTCCTGCGAGAATGGAAACATTCTTACAGAAATGTAATCTTACAGGCTTAGACCCGAAAGAGAGAGAATTATTAGGTGCTGAAATATCAGTAAAATATATTGAAGTCCATTAGATCTTTGAAAAACGGAAAGGCCGCAGGCCCTGATGGTTTAGACTCTGAATTTTATAAAAAATTTAATGATCTGATTTCTCCATGTCTACAGACAGTATGTATAATTATGCTTTCACTCAAGCAAAACTGCCAGAAACTCAAAACGAATCAACAATAACACATACCAAAAACAGATAAGGATCTTGAGGATCCAGGTTCATGTAGACCAATAGCTGTTTTAAACACAAATCAGAAGATATTAACTAAAATTTTAGCTCATAGATTAAATTTAGTGATTCATAAATTAATACAACCTGATCAAACAGGTTTCCCAAAACGTTATTCATTTTATAATCTGAGACGATTATTTAATATTATATATTCAAATAGAATAGCTAATGTAGATTAAGCAGTCATCTCGTTAGATGCTGAAAAAGCATTTGATCTGGTGGAATGGCCCTATCTATTTTCGGTGATGGAAATTTTTCAACTGGGTGAGAAGTTTTGTACATGGTTAAACTCTTATATATTAACCCAACAGCTAGAATATTGACAAATCAAATGTTATAACATAAATTCAATTTGTCTAGAGGTTGTAGACAAGGATGCCCATTGTCTCCATTATTATTCGCACTAGCTATCGAACCACTGGCAGAAAGTGTTAGTATCCACCCAGAAATTTATGGGTATTGATACAAATACATCGATAGATGCTCCTGAACACGTCATCAGTGATGTAACCTGGGGTCATTGGGTGTTTCAACATCAGACACCCTCACCCAGGCGACCCAGCCGTGGTTGGTCAGACCACGACTTGTGTTCAGGTGGCATTCGCTCCTCCCCATGGACCTCCTCTCCTGATCCATAGCCATCTCGAGGCCTTCTCCACTGCCTCTGTGGTGTTCTTGATGGCCTTTCTCCTCACCACTCCGTTTATGCCCAGTGCACTCAACGCTTTGTAGAGCGATTGCCCAGCAAAACCTCTGCAGCCAACCTCGATGGGCATACACCTTGTCTTCCAGCCCTGCTTGCGGCAGTCTATGACCAGTTCTTCATACTTGGCCAACTTTCTCTCGTGAGCCTCCTCCAGACGGTCCTCCCACGGCACTGTCAGTTCCAACAAGACGATGTTTTTCGTCGCCTCCGAGACCAGGAGGATATCTGGCCTCAGGGTGGTCGAGGCAATGTGCTGTGGGAACTTCAGCTGTTTCACCAGGTCTATGGAAAGCTGCCAGTCCTGTGCATATAATACTAAAGATACAGTTAATAAAATTTATTTATATCCAGATGATGTATTACTATACATTACAAACCCAGAAACTACTATTCCAAATTTACTAAGTCTTATAACTCAATTTGGCTCATTCTTGGGATGTAGAATTAATTGGAATAAAATTGAAATTATGCCAATAATGGAACTAACCCCACATACATTGCCACAATCCCCTTTTAAAATAATCTATGAAAATTTTAAATATCTTGGATTTTATGTGACTAAGAAATATAATTCTTTATTTAAATTAAATTTTCCTCCTTTACTTAATAAACTGCACAAGAATATTCAGTATTGGAAAACACTTCCCATCTCAATTCTTCATAGAATTAATGCCATAAAAATGATTTTCCTTCCACAATTACTGTACTTATTTCAATCATATAACCATATAACCATCTTACAATTACAGCACGGAAACAGGCCATCTCGGCCCTACAAGTCCATTCCGAACAAATTTTTTTTTTCCCCCTTAGTCCCATCTGCCTGCACTCATGCCATAACCCTCCATTCCCTTCTCATCCATATGCCTATCCAATTTATTTTTAAATGATACCAATGAACCTGCCTCCACCACTTCCACTGGGAGCTCATTCCACACCACCACCACTCTCTGCGTAAAGAAGTTCCCCCTCATATTACCCCTAAACTTCTGTCCCTTAATTCTGAAGTCATGTCCTCTTGTATGAATCTTCCCTATTCTCAAAGGGAAAAGCTTGTCCACATCAAATCTGTCTATCCCTCTCATCATTTTAAAGACCTCAATCAATTCCGATAAATCTCCCAAATTTTTGTTTTTTAAACTTGATTCTATTGTTACAAGTTTTATTTACTACAAGAACCATAGAATAAGTAAAAAACATTTATGTAAATCCAAGATGAATGGAGGATTAGTCTTACCAAATTTTTTATTTTATTTTTGGGCTGTTAATATTAAAAATATGAACCTGGTTGGAAGATATGGATCAGCAACCAGACTGGTTAAAGCTGGAACAGGAAGATTGTTTACCTTTTGAAATTGGCTCGATCTTGTTAACCCCTATAAAATTGAATTAAAAAACATATAGTGAAAATCTGATAATATATAGTGGTATATGAACTTGGAAACAATTAAAAATGACGGATAAAATTGGATAATTTATTATTCCTTCTCCCCATTGTAAATAATCCTTCATTTAAACCTTCTGGATAAAGGTTTTGTACGATGAAAAAACCATGGAATTAAAAAGGTGGGACACTTTTACCGAAAAGGTATTTTTCTTTCATTTCAGGAGTTACAACAGAATTATGGACTACACTCAAATAATTTTTTAAGATATTTACAACTTAGAGATTATGTTAAATCACATACACAAGAATAAAGAATTAGGAAGCCAGAAATCCTCGATGAATGTTTGAATAAACATCATAACACAGAAAAATTAATATCTCACATCTATAATATTCTTTTAGATAGTAAGGTCCCATCGACAGAACTGCATAGACAAGCATGGGAAAATGAATTAGCTCAACCCATAATGAAAGATATATAGGATGAAAGTTTACAACATATACATCAATGCAGCCACTCCGTACAGTTAAATGGCAGACACTCCTTAATACAATTTAAAGTACTACAGAGACTGCACTACTCTAAAACAAAATTAAACAGAATTTTTCCAAATATCTTTCCTATCTGTGACAAATGTCAACATTTAGAAGTTTAATTAACTCATACTTTTGTAAACAGTATGAAAAGTAAAACATTTTGGACGGATATTTTTAAAATTATTTCTGAAGCTGTTAACATCCAATTGGATCCTGATCCAAAACTAATAATATTAGGAATATCAGAACAAAGCATAAAACGTACAATAAACCAAATACATTCCCTTGATTATAGCATAATAATTGGGAAAAAATGTAATATTAACATTTTGGAAAAACCCATCAACCCCCACAATTAAAATGTGGATTATGGAAAGACCTTACATTTGGAAAAAATTAGACTTATCTTAATTGACAAATCTGAACTATTTGCTAGAATATTGTCTCCATTTATTGATTTTCTGAAAGGGTAAATTGGTTCAGCACAAGGCTTGACTGAAACTTGAATCCAGGACCAGAAACATTTATAATCTACGGACCTATCTCCAAAATTGACAGTTCTGGTCCATATATTTTATTTTTCTGTGTAGTTTTTTTCTCCCCTCTTTTCTCTATTAAGTCTCTCTCTTTCAAAAAAATCTATTAAAAAATAACTCGAGCTTGTTAATAGGTAACTGGTAAACAGGCCCTGTTTTGGTTATGATATCTATTCCTCTAATGATTTTAAAAAAAAAAAAGAATATCACTCGTCTCATTACCTGTCCTGTGCTCCAAGACAATTTTGAAGTCAATCTGCCAACGTCTCCCTAAAGTCCTAGCTCAACGCCCCCGTTACCCTGGCAACATCATCGTAAATTAAAGTGTATTGAAACCATTGAGAGTGTAAAGGATTGATTCACAGGGATTGTGTCAGAGATGGAAATCTAATCAAAAGTAGATTAGTAATATAGGCTTTCTTTCCAATGGCGCACCCAAACGGCACACCCAACTATTCAAAAATCAACTTTAAATCAAAAATTGGCTTTGATTCATTCACAGAATGCCTCTTACGACTTCAAACTTTCTCTAAGTACTTACAGTAACTACCGTCGATACATTTACAACTGGAGTCTCTGTTATAAGATAGGAAGCAGAGTTTTCGGGGGAGGCACAGTGCTGCAGCAGTAAAGTTGCTACCTTACAGCTTCAGAGACCCGAGCATCCTGACTACAAGTTCTGTGCGGAGTTTGCACGTTCTCCCTGTAAAGTTGGCTACCTCCCACATTCCAAAGCGTCAGGTTTGACCCGATTCCGCTTCTGATTGTCCAAGTTGTGTAGGTTAGAAGTACGAGAGTTTGCTGGTCGTTGAACTGGTGGTCCGTGGGACTATTTCCATGCTGGTTCCCTCCTACACTAAACTAAAAGACGTGCTAAAAACTAAACTAAACTAAACTTAACTTGCTTCTGTAAATTGTCCTGGGTGGAAGTGTGGGCTGCAATAATAGTGTAATGCACTAGGACCCTGTGTGCCATGGCAGGTTGGTAACCGGATGTGACTGAACCTCGGTGTGGGCCGATAGGGAGGGCCTGGGCTTACACACGAGGGTTGATTGCTGTATGTACAGAAACTAAACTAAACTAAACTGTTTACATCGTCGTACGATGCTTATTACAAGCATAACCCGACAGATACTTTTGCTAACCCTAATCTGATGCCCACATTGCAAATCCAGCCTTCTGTGATGTTGTGCAATTAAATCATGGCTTCCTTGTGGCATATCTGTTCCCCATAGAGCTGTAAAATGCTAATGTGGTCACAGAGTCCCACAGCACAGAAATATGTCCTTCAGCCCAACATTTCCATGCCAACCAAGATGCCCATCCAAGCTAATCCTATTTGCCTTTGTTTGACCTATATCTCTCTAAAGATTTCCTATCCAAGTGTAGGTTTGTAGGTTGATTGGTTTTGTGCATTGCCCGTAGTGTGTAGGATAGAAGTAGTGTACGGGTGATCATTGGTTGGGGTGGACTCAATGGGATGAAGGACCTGTTTCCAAGCTGTATCCCTAAACCTAAACTAGTAAATAGAGCTGGGCGGCCACGGTGGCGCAGCGGTAGTGTTGCTGCCTTACAGTGCTTGCAGCGCCCGAGACACAGGTTCGATCCCGACTATGGTTCTGTCTGTATGGAGTTTGTACGTTTCCCCCTTGACCGGGTGGGTTTTCTCTGAGATTTTCAGTTTCCTCACACACTCTAAAACTGTATAGGTATGTAGGTTAATTGGCTTGGTGTATGTGTAAATTGTCCCTAGTGTGTGCAGGATAGTGTTAATGTGAGGGGATCGCTGGTCGGTGCGGACTGAAGGGCCTGTTTCCGTGCTGTATCTTTAAACTAAACTAAACTAAAGTTGAAGTTGTGCACAGCTACCTCCCGAAACACCGTTGTGTCAATTACCTGCTCATCTCATCTCGTAATGTTGGTTGATTGGAGGAGATGAGGTGATGTTGTTCTCCGCGGGATGTGTGAGAGCAAGGATTACTTTGCCACAATGCGTAGCTGAGACAGAGAAAGAAGAAATAAACATTTGAAATGGATCACAGTGCTTGGGAATTGGATGCTGCTACCGTAGTGTAGAGTTGGCACAGACACACGGGCTGATTAGTCTCTGTCACTGTGGTAAATGTCTGTAGGTTTAAGGTCTGTAGAAACACAGACATTTACAATATGCGAGAAACCCATTTGGTTCTTTGCACCCGTGCCAGCCAAAGAGCTAAAACACGTCATCCCATTCCACTGCCCTCACGCTACCCTATTTCAAGTGTTTCAGCTCAATGCTGCTTTTTATTGTCCCATGTGCAAACGCACAGTGAAATTCCTTTTTTACAACTGTCCAGTAGAGTATTGCCATATCCAAGCACATCCCCACTGAGCTAGTTGTGCAGAAATAGTCTACTGGTCTCACGTGCAAGGGGCGCCATGTTCAAAGTCCAGCCCGTGCTTTAGTTATGATGAATGGCATCTGTTCCAGGCAAGCCCCAGGCTGTTGCGGGGCCCTCAGCTGTTACCTTCACCTGGATGTGCGGGTCGACCTGTGAACCAACTTCCCTCTCCTCACCCATCGACCTTTGTTGCCCGGGGGATCCTCACGCAGGTGACCACGACGGCGTGGTAGGCCAGACCTCGGTTTCCACTCCTCCCCTACTGGCCTCGCTCCTCACCCATTGCATCCATCATCATTGTCGCTGGCTCCATTCTCCCGGTGTCTGGTCTGCAGTGGACAAGCGGGGTTCAGTTCAAAAAGCTTCCAAGGTTATTATGGATTTTGCTTTCACCAATGTTCGATCCTGACTACGGTGCTGTCTGTATGGAGTTTGCACGTTCTCCCTGTGACCACTTGGGTTTACTCCAGGTGCTCTGGCTTCCTCCCACACTCCAAAGACACGCAGGATTGTAGGTTAATTGACTTTGATAAAATTGTAAATTGTCCCTAGTGTGTGTAGGATAGTGTTAGCTTCCGGGGATTGCTGGTCGGCAGGGATTGGGTGGGCCGAAGGGCCTATTTCAGCATTGTATCTCCAAACAAAACTAAACAATTGAATGCAGTGTTGTAGAGATTTTCTCTTCTCACGAATACAGCCCCATTTACTTTCATCATTCCTCATAATTTATCCTTCACCACAGCCTCTGGTATGATCTTTACCAATTCCTTCAGAACTACATCCAAGAATCCTGACACTCTATTTAAAGTGCAGAAATGTAAACTGATCATGATATTCTAATTTTAATCAAAGGATACTATGTAAGCAGCATTATTTCTTCGCTTCATATTCCTTGCCCTCATTTCTCCACAGTGGCGTTATTTTTAACACCCGTATCCCATGGCGCAGTTCAAAGTAAAGCAGGAGGTGACTCAGGGGCCAAGAAATTCCTGCACAAATCTCCCAAAGATATCAATGCTTTGCAGTCGAAAAATGGCTAAACCCAGTGCAGACATATTATGAAAAATAAAAAATAAAAAATCTGTACATCTAGAAATGTACTCGATAGATAGAAACAAAATACTGGAGTAACTTAGTGGGTCAGGCAGCATCTCTGAAGAAAAGGAATAGGTGAGGTTTCAGGGTGAAACCCTTCTTCAGGCATATCCTTTGTCTCGACCCAAAACGTTAACTATTCCTTTTCTGCAGAGATGCTCGCTGACACGCCAAGTTACTCCAGCATTTTGTGCCTATCTTTGGTGTAAACCAGCATCTGCATTTCCCTCCGACACAATGTATTCGGTAGGTCAGGCAGCATTGAAAAGAGAAACTAAACTTACTTCCAGATCTGAGACCCTCCATTCCAAAGATGGATGTAAGATCTGAAACATTAACTCTTTCTGCAGATGCTGCCAGACCTGCTGAAAGATATTGTGCTCATTTCTGGAAGCGCGAGGGGAATTTTCACTGTAATTTTCTTTTTTCCCCCAGCAATTTACGCCCCCGATACATACAATACACGGTGGCACAGTGGCAGAGCTGCTGCCTTACAGTGCCAGAGACCCGGATTCCATCCTGACTACGGGTGCTGTCTTATAGAGTTTGTACGTTCTACCTGGGTCTGGGTGGGTGCTCCAGTTTACTCCCACATGCCAAAGATGTACGGGCTTGTATGTTAATTGGCTTCTGGAAACTGCCCCTATTGTGTGTAGGATGTGAAACTGGGAAAGGATAGAACTAGGGTACAGGTGACTGTTGGCTGGCATGGACTCAGTGGGCCAAATGGCCTGTTTCCCCGCTATATCTCTAAGAAATGAGATTAATAACACTGAAACACAATGCATTGTCTCCATATACTGTATGCACTGCCACAGAAGGCAGTGGAAGCCAATTCACTGGATGTTTTCAAGAGGTTTAACTCTTGGGGCAAAGGGAATCAAGGGATATGGGGGGAAAGCCAGAATGGGGTAGTGATTTTGGATGATCAGCCATGATCATATTGAATGGTGGTGGTGCTGGCTCAAAGGGTCGAATGGCCTACACCTGCACCTATTTTCTATGATTATATGTGTCTACTTCCTGCAATGTCAATAGGTAGAATAGTGGTGCTGCCGGTAGAGCCACTGCCTCACAGTGGCAGTCCCAGGTTCGATCCTGACTACGGGTGCTGTCTGTACGTTCTCCCTGTGACCATGTGGGTTTTATCTGGGTGCTCCAGTTTCCACCCACATTCCAAAATGGAGCAGGTTTGTAGGTTAATTGGTGTCTGTAAATTGCCCCTTGTGTGTAGGGAGTGGGTGAGAAAGTGGGATAACATGGTATAGTGTGAATGAGTGAGCGATGGACTCGGTGGGCCAAAGGCTGTATCTCTAAATTAAACTAAACAAATTTCTGCACATTGCTTGCTTTGTCTGTGAGGATCACAGTCACTCTCATTTTCTTAAGTCTCAGGAACTTTTCAAGGTGAGGCCCACTGTTTCATCAGAAAGGCCACAAAAACTACACATTGAAGAAAAAACACGTCATTTATGTATCCCACAGTGACCGACAGAGGTGACAGGGGGACATTAGCAAGCATTCATAGAACAGAGTCAATTAGTGTGAGCAATGGGTGATGTTTTGGGTCGAGGTCCTTCTTCAGTCTGAAACGTCATCCATTCCTTCTCTCCAGAAATGCTGCCGGTCCCGCTGAGCTACTCCTGCAATTTGTGTCCATCTTCAATTTTCTTGGCCCCGCTCTGTGAGTGGCACGCGAAGATTTCGTTCGGTACAGAATTTCGGAGCGCCGCGCAATACCGCGCACAACTCCGTACCCCTCCGCGCTTCTCAGTGGGACCGGCCCCGTGCATCCACACGATACCCGTGCGCCTCAACGCGATGACGAGGTTGCGTAATTTTCGTGCCAAGGACACGTAAGTGGGACAGGGCCTTGAGGCTATGACCTCTTGTCCTAGACTCCCCGCTAGTGGAAACATCCTCCCCACATCCACTCTATCTAAGCCTTTACTATTCGATGCGTTTCAATGAGGTCCACCCTCATTCTTCTAAACTCCAGTGAGTACAGGCCTAGTGCAATCTAATGCTCATCATATGTTAACCCACTCATTCCTGAGATCATTCTTGAAAACATCCTCTGACCCTCTCCAGCAAAGATCTCCACTATAAGATCTTTGCTCTCCAGAGCCAGCACATCCTTCCTCAGATATGGTGCCCAGAATTACTCGCAATACTCCAAATGCAGCCTGATCAGCGCCTTATAAAGCCTCAGGATTACATCCCTATTTTTGTATTCTAGCCCTCTTGAAATAAATACTAGCATAGCAATGCGTTAGATGTGTTTTTTGGCCATTGAATTGGCCATCCTAACCCAGCAATTTACTCCCACAAATCAAACAATTAACACCTAATTAGGATTTGAAATACATTTACCACAGTCATTCCAGCTTATTGAAATTATTTGACTCCTCCTGACACTTAACATCTATGCAATCATCGTTGCGATTAAGTAGGCTCGGGTGATTAAGACCACCCCCACACTAGCCCGCAAAAGGTCAATGATGTTCAGAAGCAAATTTGCACAACACATACTTGGGAAGCTGTGTTGTTTAATTTTTTTTACAAACTTAACAATAGATCGAATTATATTTAACCAATGCAAAATCCCACTCGGGCTTAGTCATGCACTTTACCTACTAGAACCCACTCAATCTCCGACTCCCTTTCAGCAGTGCCCCAGATGCACCAGGTGCTGGAGGAGACCTTTTGGTCCACAGTGCCCGTGCTAACTCTTTGAAAAGTTCCTTTAATGTTCCATTGCATCGATTGCTTTCCTTCGATGGTTCAATATTGTCACGTGTGCACAGCGCAGTGAAATTCTTTTGTTCAACCACCAGCGGTGACACAGTTGCTGCTTTACAGCGCCAGAGACCTAGGTTCGATCCTGACGATGGGAGAGAGAGGGGGAGGGAGGGTGAGGGAGGGTGAGGGAGGGTGAGGGAGGGTGAGGGAGAAAAAAAAATCTTCTGAGAAGTGTTGACGGGCCCATCAATAAGCTCCAAAGCAATCAATCCCGCTTCACACCTTCTAGAGAGCTACATTGCTTCTTACGTCTCATTTCTACACTTGCGTTAAAGTTTGCCAATAATTCCTCTCTCAATTCATTAATTTCTAATGCCTAAAATCCTCTTGGCCTTTCTGCTAGTTGCCTTCAGTAACACTTTCTTTGATGTGTGTCACAGCCTTGTGGAATTACAGTGTGACTGGATTTTTCTTTTGTCATTCACACTCTTTGAATAATTTCTAATGAATGAAGATTTTTTTTTTTCTCACTTTTACTTCCATAATGCATTAGTTCACACATGCCGATTAAACTACAGCCTATTTAAGTTCTGCTTCACTACCCAAATCTTCATGAAGTCATTTACTTGGTTCTGTCAGCAGAATTTGTAATGGCTCTATTTACATCAGCGTTTATATGACCTGTGCTTATCAAGAGCAAAGGAGAAGGGGTGGGATGGGGATAAGGGTACGTATCCATGCAGATTCCTGAAGTAATCCTCTTTACAATACTGAAGATCAACATAAAATGCTAGAACTGAGCGGACAGTCAGCATCTCTGGAGAAAAGGAATAGGTGACGTTGTGGGTCGGAACTTTCTTCAGACCATAGGTTCCAACCCGAAACATCACCAATTGCTTTTCTCCAGAGATGCTGCCCGACCTGCTGGGTTACCCCAGCATTTTGTGTCCAACTTCGGTGTAAACCAGCATCTGCAGTTCCTTTGTGCATATTTCCTCTACGATACTGGCCATGTCCAATTAACTCACCATTACACAGAGTCGTGGAGCTCTGCCCTGGGACGGTACTCACTAGAGTGCAGAAGGATGAAGGGGTTTCTCATTGAAACATATCAAATAATGCAAGGCCTAGATAGAGTGGATGTGGAGTGGATGTTTCGACTAGTGACAGAATCAAGGACCAGAGGGCACAGCTTCAGAATAAGAGCACGTACCTTTAGAGATGAGGAGCAATTTCTTCAAATGGATTCAAGAGATTCAAGATTCAAGAGAGTTTATTGTCATGTGTCCCAGATAGGACAATTAAATTCTTGCTTTGCTTCAGCACAACAGAATATAGTAGGCATGAATACAGAACAGATCAGTGTGTCCATATACCATTATATAAATATATACACACATGAATAAATAAAACAGATAAAGTGCGAATAAACAGTTAATGGGCTATTAATGTTCAGAGTTTTGTTTGAGTTGAGTTTAATAGCCTGATGGCTGTGGGGAAGCAGCTATTCCTGAACCTGGACATTGCAGTCTTCAGGCTCCTGTACCTTCTACCAGTAGCAGGGAGATGAGTGTGTGGCCAGGATGGTGTGGGTCTTTGATGATATTGCCAGCCTTTTTGAGGCAGCGACTGCGATAGATCCCCTCAATGGTACGGAGGTCAGAGCCGATGATGGACTGGGCAGTATTTACCACTTTTTGTAGTCTTTTCCGCTCCTGGGCGCTCAAGTTGCCGAACCAAGCCACGATGCAACCGGTCAGCATGCTCTCTACTGTGCACCTGTAGAAGTTAGAGAGAGTCCTCCTTGTCATACCAACTCTCCGTAATCTTCTCAGGAAGTAGAGGCACTGATGTGCTTTCTTTATAATTGCATCAGTGTTCTCGGACCAGGAGAGATCTTCAGAAATATGCACGCCCAGGAATTTGAAGCTCTTGACCCTTTCCACCATCGACCCATTGATATAAACGGGACTATGGGTCCCCATCCTACCTCTTCCAAAGTCCACAATCAGTTACTTGGTTTTTGCTGGTGTTGAGGGCCAGGTTATTGAGCTGGCACCATTTGGTCAATCGGTCGATCTCTCTTCTATACTCTGACTCATCCCCATCAGTGATACATCCCACAACAGTGGTGTCATCAGCGAACTTGATGATGGAGTTCGCACTATGACCAGCTACGCAGTCATGACTATAGAGTGAGTACAGCAGGGGGCTGAGCATGCAGCCTTGAGGTGCTCCCGTGCTGATTGTTATCGAGACTGACACCTTTCCACCAATTCGAACAGTCTGTGGTCTCTGAATGAGGAAGTCGAGAATCCAATTGCAGAGAGATGCGCAGAGACCCAGTTCTGCGAGTTTGGTAACCAGCTTGGAGGGGATGATTGTATTAAATGCCGAGTTGTAATCAATGAATAACAGCCTGACATATGCGTTTTTGTTGTCCAAGTGGTCACAGACAGCTAAAACATTGGGTATTTATTAAGTGGAGATAGACAGAAAAAGCTGAAGACCCTTCTGAAGAAATGTCACCCATTCCTTCTCTCCAGAGATGCTGCCTGTCCCGCTGAGTTATTCCAGGTTTTTGTGTCTTTCTTCGGTTTAAACCAGCATCTGCAGTTCCTACTTGCATACTTATCACGTACAGATTGATTGGTTCTTGATTAGTAAGGGCATCAAAAGTTACAGGGTGAAGGCAAGAGAATGGGGAATGAGAAGGAAATATAGATCAGCCATTATCAAATGGTGGAGCAGACCCGATGGGCCGAATGGACTAATTCTGCTCTTATGTCTTATAGTCTTACATTCCAAAAGAAAAAAATCCATACCTGAGATCCCAATTATTTCAGGAAATACTTGGAAGCAAATTATCTGTCATTAGTAGTAATGAGATAGCAACAGAAAATCTCTTCACGTATTAGAAAATTATAAAAAATAATTGGTTCTACTCATGAATTTAAACTGATTGTGTTAAGATTTCAAAACACCTTTACCAGGGCTGTTTTATAATCATAATCTTAATCATACTTCATTAGCCAAGTATGTTTGCTACGTACGAGGAATTTGATTTGCCATACAGTCTATTATTAAAAAGCAACAAAATACACAAAATACATTTTAACATGAACATCCACCACAGTGACTCTTCCAAATTCCTCACTGGATGGCGAAAAAAAGTTCAATCTCTTACCTTCTTTGTTGTCCTGCAGTCAGCGGCCTCGAGCCTTCCGTTGACGGGACGATCTTGGCTCCCGTAGCCGGCGGTGGTCGGGCAGTATGCGTTTGGGGCAATCATGCTCCCAGTATCGGGGGAATCACAGCTCGGGGTGATCTGACCTCTGGGTCGGGGCTGGTCGAACTTTCTGCGTCGTTTGGAGCTTCCCGACATCGGTCTCTACCCGAGACTGCGAGTGAAATCCGCAGGCTGCAATTGGAGCGTCGATCCCAGGCAAGGGATCGGCTCCAATGGTAAGGCCACTCCCCTGCGGTGGGGCTCAAAGTCAGTCCCTAGCAAGGCATCCAGCTCCATGATGTTAGGTGGCAGAGCCACCCGAGATGCGATCTGAAAAAGGTAAGAGATTGAAAAAAAGTTTCCCCTGACCCCATCCCCCTACATAAAACGAACCAGAGAACATTAACGCAAACTTTTAAAACACAATAGAAATAGCAAAAAAAGATGAAAAAAGACTGTTGGCGAGGCTGCCATTGTGCAGCGCCACTTGGGGCATTATTATCCTTGAAAATAAGGCGAGATAAATGGTTTATAGTTTGTACATGAGTTCAGGATGTTGACATAAATGTTTATCCTCTTGTGGAGATGTATATATGTGTATTTGGACTTTAGAATTCAGAGATACAGTGTGGAAACAGACCCCACTGGCCAGCGATCACCCCGTACAATAACACAATTTTAACAAAGCCAACTAACCTAAAAACCTATATGTCTTTGGAGCGTGGGAGGAAACCGGAGCACCCTGAGAAACACCACACGGCAACAGGGAGAATATAACATTCCATGCAGACAGCATGTGAGTTCACGATCGAATCCAAGTCTCGAATCAGGGTCGAACCAAAATAAAAATTAAAAATATTTTTTTATTAAAAAATTAAAAAATAATTTTTTATTTTATTTTGTTCATTGACAGGATGACAGACATGACTGGAAAGACCAGCATTTATTGCCCATCCTGAGTTACACCTAGGCAGAAGGGAGAGTTAAGAGTTAAAGATGTTAATGGTTCCAAAGTTAAATGAAAAAAAAATCTTTGAAGGGTTTTATTGATCGAGGAGGATTTTTATTACATTTGGAGTCGAGGACACTGTTAGCAAGACCAGGCTTTAAATTCATGGCTTCATTAAATACTTGAATTCAAATCCCCAACTACCATGGTGGGATTCCAAAATGACATCATCAGTCCAGAAAAAGGCTGCCTGTGCATTAACTAACCGCAACACTGTAAATTGGCTGCTGTAAATTGTCACTAGTGTGTAGAATAGAGCGAATGTACGGGTGATCAGTGGTCAGTGGTCCAAAGGACTATTTCCATGCTGGGTCTCCAAACTAAACTCAACTAAGCTAAACAGATGGAATTATGTTGTTTGATAAAGCAGGCCATTAGTAAGTAGATTGCCCAGTTGTCCTTTAAACTGTATTTCATAGAAACATAGAAATTAGGTGCAGGAGTAGGCCATTCGGCCCTTCAATATGATCATGGCTGATCATCCAACTCAGTATCCTGTACCTGCCTTCTCTCCATACCCTCTGATCCCCTTGGCCACAAGGGCCACATCTAACTCCCTCTTAAATATAGCCAATGAACTGGCCTCAACTACCCTCTGTGGCAGAGAGTTCCAGAGATTCACCACTCTCTGTGTGAAAAAAGAGAAATTCCATCAAATTTCAGTGAGAAAATAGGGAGGAGTTCACAATTTAGAATAAATACCAGCGTCATGAGTGGATGTTACCCCAAAATAATCTTATACCATAGAACTTGGAGAAGTACTGTTTTGATCACCCTGCTGAAGCAAAGATGCCATTAAGCTAGAAAGAGTGCAATAAAAGATTTACAAGGATGTTGCCAGGGCCTTAGCTATCAGGAGAGGTTGGGTCAGACTTTATGTATTGGAGCGCAGCTGAACTGAGGGAGTAATCTAATTGAGGTGTGTAAATAATGATGGACATGGTCAGGTTGAATGCAAGTATTTTTTCTCATGTTTGAGAAATCAAGAACTGGAAGGTATAAGTCTAAGGTGCAAGGGGAAAAATTGAAAAGGAGACTTTGGGATAAGTTTTTCACACAGTAATTGGTTTGTATGTAGAACATGCTGCCAGATTAAGTAATTGGGGCAGGTACAATAAAATACATTTAGATATGTACATCAAGAGGAAAGGTTGAGAGAGATCTGGGCAAATGGGAATCTCAGATGGCACTTGGTCGGCATGGATGATTTGGGCCGAAGGGCCTGGTTCTGTGCTGTATGACTCGATGACTCCATAACTTATCATTGAATTTCCATTACTTCCAGATACATAAGAGCATAAACTGAATGTGTATAAATAAGCCTCAATTGGTGCAACTGTGTCTAAAGCATTGTAGAAAGCATTAAGGGGCTGTCCTACTTGGGCAACCTAATTGGCGAGTTTAGAAGCATTTAGGAGAGTTTGAAAAAAATGACATGTTGAAGACCTCCTTCGACTATGTAGAAGACCAGCTTCGAATAGCTACGACTAACTTCGGGAAAATTGGACACCGAATAGTGGAGAGTGAAGAGGTCGTCCTTCGATCTCCTTCGACCTCCCTTTGACTATGATGAAGACTATCTACGACTACCTTTGACTACCCTCGATTACCTACGACTAACATGCCAACCTACTACGACCTACTACGACTAATCCTACGAGTAAAAAAAGTATCATTTTTTTCCATGGCGACCTTTTTGTACTCGCATGCATTTTTTTAACATATTGAAAAACCCGCTGTGACCTAGCTGAGGCCTCGAGTACGCGGAGACCACTCTCGAGCATGGAGGAGAGTTACGAAGACATCCTAGGACCTCATGTCAACCATGCTGTGAGTACGAGTCGAAGGCAAACTCGCCAGAACTCACAGATTAGGTCGCCCAAGTGGGACAGGCCTTTTATACCTCTAGATTCAGGGAGAGTTTCTTCCCATCTGTTCTCAGGCAACTGAACCATCCTCCCAGAGACAGGTCTGACCTACCATCTACCTCATTGGAGACCTTTGAACTAATTGGAATAAAGTAATGCAATGTCCTAATTGGACATTGCATTACTTTATCTTGCACTAAACGTTATTCCCCTTCTCCTGCATCTGTACACAGTGGATGGCTGATTGTAGTCAGGCGATATGCAGAGTACTGCCCTGCCGACTACAAAGTCAGAAGGTTCATGCAGTCTTTTTGCTAACTGGAAGGCACGCAACAAAAATGCCTCTCACTATGCCTCAGCACACTTGACAATAATACACTAAACTAACCATCACCTACCCATATTCTCCAGAGATACTATCCGAGTCACTGAATTACTCCAGCACTTTTTGTCCTTTGGAGAGAAGGAATGGGTGACATTTCTGGTCAAGACCCTTCTTCACTTCTTGAAGTCACCCATTCTTTCTCTCCAGAGATGCTGCCTGTCCTGCTGAGTTACTCCAGCATTTTGTGTCTACCTTCGGTTTAGCACGCTATCTTCCTACAATCTTTGTCCTTTTGTGTATTAACCAGCATCTGCAGTTTCTTGTTTCAATACCGTGTCGGTTTTGTTTGGCTACGATCTACAACTATTTTCCTGTGACAGGCGAAAATCCGCAGCTGAAACTCATGGAAAGGAAAAGCAATAAAAGCGAGGATGTAATATATTCACATGGTACTCGTTCAGGCACTGCAAAGGCTGAAAATTGAGTATTCCATATTCACTTTGATAGTGAAATGTCAGCAAGAATTTGCAGTTAAATTGTCATTTCTGCAAATCGCTAACACGGTTAGTCTCAAGTCTTCAGGCAAAGGAAATCTTTCTGTGCAGTGGTGGGAGGGGAGGGGTATGGATATGGAAGCTGGGATATTGTCAGCAAACTTAAATTTACTATTTAATACAATTGCAACTTCAAAACCTAGGGGCAAACCATCGGCCAAAATTAAGATCTGTTGCCTGTTACCCAGCTGGGCTGAAGTGCAGCCTCACACTCAGCATGACACTGTTGCAGGGCATCAATGTAACCATTCCAATGTTTCAGCTCTTACTCCCCTGAAAATGAAGGGGCGAAACAGACTGCCAGGAGAAATTTCAGATTTTTAAGAAATATGAGAATACCTCAAATTTTCTGAGTAGTAATTGCCCAATCAATGCACGCTTGACATTGAGGTCAGATGCAAATTGGCCAATCCCACACTTTGTTTTATGGTCACCAGGCAAGTGAGGACTCTGGGATCATGGCCGTCTCCTGATTACATCAATAGCAACGTTTCCAAGGATAAAGGTAATGCTAACCTTGCTGGTAATTTTTTTTTCCATTTGATTTATCGTTATAATGTTATAATGTGCACTGGTAAATAAAAATGATAAATAACAAATGTAGAGCTAGGGTTAGGATTAGGGTCTGTCTGTCTGTCAGTCAGGCCGTCGGTGTTGAGAGTTGGGCTGGGCCTCTGCAGGGAGGTGAGGGTTGAGCCGGGCTGCAAGGGGTCGGTCAGGCTGTCGGCAACAAGCGGGCGGTCTGAAGGAGCCGGCGCTATCTGGGTGCTGAAGGTGGCCCGGGCGACGTGCAAGGCAGCGGTGCCCCCCTCAATCGTCACCACCAGAAGGGCATGCTGGCCAAGGTGGATGTGCTGCGGGTCCACTCGTACGGAGTGGCTCCAGCTCCAGCCTTGGGCAGCTCTGCGATGGGGGCAAGTTAGGGTTAGGGGGCATTTTCCTGCCCTAGACTTCCCCCAGCCTGGCACTGCCCCAGTCCCACTATGGCCGTGAACCCCACTCTGCACACTGGCAGCCAGTGGGGTTCAGTAAAGGGGAAACCCAGAAGAACTGCCCTGACCTATTAATTAGGCTGGTTCAAGAGGACCTCTGCGGCAGTCATTCAAAAATAAACTCACAATTATATTAATTATATTATTTTTATAGAATGCAATTATACATAATTATATATGATTACAGTCATATTCACGTCATATATTAATATATAGTATAATAATAGTTTAAATAGACTGCAACACTGAAATAGGCTGCCCATGGTGTAATATTGGCATTGGACACTAGATGGCGCTTACTTTTCCGATCTCATTTTCTAATTAGTTTAATTAATTAATGTGCAACTTTTGGTACTGACGAGTTATGACATCCTTCTCAATTATATTTCATCTAAATCTGGAAATTACATGTAGTTCCAAGACGTAGGTCATGAAAATGGATTTGTAGACACATTTTTGATGCTCGACCCACAGCCTATTATAGTTTACTAGACCAAGTGCAGACCCGTTGGGTCTGCTCCCCCCATGGTGTGATCCCCCAACCCAATATTCCACCATGCACCCGGCTCCTCCAATGGAACTGAAGCCGTTCTCAAAAGTAAGATTCCAGCACTGCCCTGCCTCTTTAAAAAAAATCCCTGCCTGCTGCAGCAGTGAAAAGTTCAGTGTTCCTGTCTTGCAACTTTGTTTCGAAGTGTGTTGGAAGCTGATAGGAAGGAGCAGCCGTCAACGAATCAAAAGGCAGGAAGGGATCCGTACTGCAGGCGGACGGATGGATTTGAGTTTTATATATTAATAGATAGATAGATAGATAGATACTTGCTCCACAAAATAGTAATCCAGCTCATTCCCCTCCCCCATTGTTGCTGTGGCCACACTGCAAGAGGCAAGAGTTGTTCTTGTGACGACTCTGTAATAAGAAAGCTCTGTTGCTGCAAGTCACTAATTCTCAAGTATGACCATGACAAGGCTTTGTGGTGAGTACGGAGGTGCCTGAACCGACTCGGAAGTTCATTTCACGCAGCTGTAGGCTTGCTATAGCTTCAGTGGTTCTTGACGTTCGAGATTCTCTTTCCCTCTTAGCTTTCTCCATTCCAGCTTCCACATATAAGTGGACTCCACTTTTCATGCAGGATGTTCCCAGTGATGCATGTGTCTGTCAGTGTTGAAATTATTTATGGGTGTCCTAAGAGAGTCTCGGAATCTCTTTTTTCCCCATCCACCTGTGGCCATTTTTCCTCAGTCAGCTCTCTACAAAGTAGCTGGTTTGGGGTTTTAGTTTAGCTTTACCTTTTACCGAGTTAGTGAAAAGCTTTGTTTTCTTGCTATCCAGTCAAAGAACTGACTAGACATGATAGCAATCAAGCTGTCCACAATGTTCAGGTAAAGGATAATGGGTACAACATTCAGTGCAAGATAAAATCTGATAAAAGATAGTTCAAAGGTCTCCAATGAGGTAGATGGGAGATTAGGACCGCTCTCTACTTGGTGATAGGACGTTTCAGTTGCCTGATAACAGTTGGGATGAAACTGTCCCTGAATCCGGAGGTGTGATTTTTCATCTTGCCTGATGGGAGAGGGGAGGAGAGGGAGTGACCGGGAGGGGGGGCGAGGACGCGACTCGGATAATAGCCACACCCTCGCCAGGAAGCGACTGAAGGACGGTTTCCCCCTTACCCTACCCGCCTACCTCCACATAAAATACCGAAGGAAAACTAAAAAACACACACCTAAACATAACAAAATTTAAAAAGACAGCCAGACCGTGGGCAGAGGCAGCTAGCAACAGCGCCGCCAGATGTCCGACTATAGGATCATAAGTGATAGGAGTAGAATTAGGTCATTTGGCCCATCAAGTCGACTCCACCATTCAATCATGGCTGATCTTTCGCTCCCATCTAACCCCAATCTCCTGCTTTCTCCCCATAAACTCTGGAACCAAGGTAAATCATACTGTATTAACCTATATTTTAAAGACATTGATCAGGGAAGGTGCATAAGGAATTTGCAGGCATGATGTAGCACAAAACAGTCCATACTGACCATCGAACACCCATTTACATTAATCCACCACTCATATTCTCCCCATAATCTCTTCATCCCAACGCGGATTCTACCACCTACCAAGACACTCAAGACAGTTTTTGCTAGCCAATTAACTCATAAACCCGGGATGTCTTTAAGATATTGGACAAAACTAGATCACCAGGTGAAAACGCGAGAGTTCACAGGGAGAAGGTCCAGGAGAAAATGGGACCAAATGAATACCTCTTTGTCCAATCCCTTTGGCCTTCCTCCAACCATTGACTAATCAAAAACACCCCTCACCAGAGGTTATGGGGAGAAGGCAGGAGAATGGGGTTAGATGGGAGAGATAGATCAGCCATGATTGAATGACGTAGACTTGATGGGCGAAATGACCTAATTTTACTTTTATCACTTATGATCTTTTGATCGAAGGTGCAAACTCCACACAGACAGCAGCAACTGCAGATGCTGGATTACACAAAAGAACAGAAAGTACTGGAATAACTCAATAGGTCAGGCAGCATCTCTGGAGGTCATGGATAGGCAACATTTCAGTATCGGACCTTTTTTCGACTGATTGTTGTTGGGGACACGGGAGGAAAGCTGTAAAAGAGGTGGGGGCAGGACTTTGGCAAGTGATAGGTGGATACAGGGTGTTTTTGATTAGTAAATGGTTGGAGGAAGGCCAAAGGGTTTGGGCAACGAGGTATTCAATTGCTCACATTTTCTCCTTACGGCGACAGGGATCACCGTCTCAAAGTAATGGGTCTATTGGGACCCAACCCAAAGCCTCACTTAGCTATGTTATCCAGAGGTGTTGCCTGACCCGCTGAGTTACTCCAGTACTTTGTGTCCTTTTCCCAGCGAGACAGCACTGGAGGTTAGGACTGAACCCGGATTGCTGGAGCTGTACCAGCCACACCTCTCTGTGCCGTCTTTGTATCGAGATGTTCGGTTCCTGGCAGAGTAACAAAGGAGAACGGGAGGGTCTATAATACGTGAACTATGATCTCTGATAACTCCAAGTGAACCAGATGGGAGGTGAGGAGAAAGCTTCTTACGCACGGGTAAGGTGATGGCAGCAGACTCAATGGTGAATTTTAAAGATATGTCGAAAAGATTGGTGAAATAATGGGCCCGTCCCACTTTGGCGATTTTTCAGGCGATTGCCGGCGACTGTCAAGTCGTAGCAGGTCGCTGAAAAACCGGCTTCTGAAACGGCGACTGTCAGAGTGGAACACACACACATATATATACACATCACTTCCTTCATTAGCACGTTATGCAGGCGGGGGACAGGGCAAGCGGGAGGAGCGCTGTCTGAGTGAAATTCACACGGTGCAAAGCCAATGTGATACAGACACACACCCCAATGAACAGGAAGGTTGGTGCTGTAATTAAGACGGTGAAAGCACAGTGTAAGTGAAGGGTCACATAAGTCCTTTAAAAGAAGGGGGAGAAGGGGGAAGGGTGGAGTGAAGGGGGAGAAGGGTGGAGTGAGGGGGGGAGAAGGGTGGAGTGAGGGGGGAGGAGTGGAGACAACTTTTAAGTAGCCAGAGATACACGGCTGTGAAGTCCGGTGGACATTAACATTACCGGTCGGTGATCCTTTGTTCTGAAAACTACTGTTTACGTTTTTATATCCCCATGAGCCAATGAAATTCACCGGTCAGCACCGGCGACAACCTACGACAACCTATGACAACCTACGACCTCCTGGCAACCCAGTACCACTGCACCTACGGCACAAGAATTCATGCTACTCCCCATGGTGTCAAAACTATGGTCGCGACCAGAATGAAGCTGCGACTAGTTACGAGAATGCGGGAACTACTCACCACCATGCAGGCGCCACCCCGGCAACCTCCGGCGAACATGTGGCGACCTTGTGGCGACCTCATGGTCTCCTGTAGTCGCCTAAAAAGTCGCGTAAGTGGGACGGGCCCCATAAAGCTTCCCCGATTCCCTTGAGTATGGAACTTTCAAAGTTTTCAAGGGTAAATAAATGTCCTTTCATCTCAATCCTTAATAGTTGACCCATTACTTTCAGACTGTGAAACCTGCTGCTGGAAGCAGAAAACATGACCAATTGAAATCCCTCCACACTGTATCCACCTATCACATACCAGAATTGGTCCCGTCCACACCACGTTTCCAGCTTTCTGTCTCTCCCACCCCCCTCCACACTACATCAGTCTGAAACGTCACCTAGCCATGTCCTCCAGAAATGCTGTCTGACCCGCTGAGTTAATCCAGCATTTGTGTCTTTTATTTACCAAATGGATTGCTCTCTCTGCTTTGTGTTCTATGCAAGATCCCAGCATTTACACTTCCTTGTGGAGTCCGTTGAATGATCCCGACTCAAAATGTCGCTTAGCTATGTCCTCCAGAGATGCTACCGAACCTGCTGAGTTACTCCAGCACTTTGTGTTCTTGACACAAAGAACTGCAGATGCCAGTTTACAAAAAATAGGCATTAAGTGCAGGCAATAACTGTGAAGAACAGTCCCGACCCAAAACATCAACTATCCATGTTTTCCAAAGATGCTGCCTGACCCGCAGAGTTACTCCTGCACTTTGTGTCTTTTTTTTTACCTGCTGAATAGCTCTTTCTCAGAGCCAGTACCAGCACAATAGGTCATATCTGTTACCCCTCTGAGATATAAGACATGGTGACCGCATATTAATCCATTTGTAATAAATGACAAGCTTGACTAGTGGAGGGATAAGAAAAGCCTGTGTGTCAAAATCTCCCTGACAGCATCACATGCCACGAGAAACGACTGCAGTCTGGGATGGATCTCAAGGACTTGTTATTTGCAGCAGCATAGTTATTTAAGCTCCACTTGCATTGCTGGCACAACACAATTATGAGGGTGTCCTTCAGGCAGAGCATTGATGAGCAGGGAGCTCACAACGGCAACAAGCAGGATCTTGTGGGTGCTATAGAAACTGGAGAATCTATATAAAAGAAAATTTGGTGGAAAGAGTAATATCCAAAGTAACATGCACAAGCAAGTTACTTCTTTCAAATTATGCTTTGAATATAAAGAATCGACTGCCAGATACAGCCGGAGTGCAGATAAGAGATGTGTTTCCCCTTACATGCAGTAGAAAGATATTTGTAGCAAGTTATGAGACAACTTATATATCAACTCGATGATTGCTCCATATCTGAGGCAGGATGTGCTGGCGTTGGAGAGGGTCCGGAGAAGGTTTTCACAAGAATGATCCTGGGGATGATTGGGTTAGCGTTTAAGGAGCGTTTGACAGCTCTGGGCCAGTGCTCACTCGAGTATAGAAGGATGAAGGCGGATCTCAATGAGGTGGGCTTAATAGAGTGGATGTGGAGAGGATATTTCCACTCAGTGGAGAGTGTCAGACCAGAAGGTACAGCTTCAGAATAAAAGGACGTATCTATAAAATGGAGATGAGGAGAAATTTATTTCCCCAGAGGGTGGTGAATATGTGGAATTAATTGCCACAGACAGCTGTTGATGCCAAGTGATTGTGTATCTTCAAAGTGGAGATTTATAAGTTCTTAATTAGCTAGGGTGTCAAAGGTTAGGGGGAGAAGGCAGGAGAATGTTGTTGAGAGGGAAAAATAGATCAGCCACGATTGAATGGTGGAGCAGTCTCGATGGGTCGAATGTCCTAATTCTGCTCCAATGTCTTATGGCCTTATGGAAATAAGGAACTGTAGTTGCTGGTTTACAAAATAAGACACAAATGCTGGAGTAACTCAATGGGTCAGGCAGTATCTCTGGAGAACATGGATAGGTGACGTTTCAGGTCCTGACTCTAGGGGGATGTTTAAATTGGTAATTATTGACATGATGGGGATACTGTGGAGCTGAGAGACTAAATTTTATGACATGTGATTGTCCAGAATTGTGAGAGGCATAGATAAAGTAGATAGTCAAATCTATTTCCTGGAAGGAAATATCAAATAGTGGAGGGCACAGCTTGTGAGAGGGGCAAAGTTTAAAGGAGATGTGCGGGGCAAGTTTTTTTACAGGGTGTTGGGGGCCTGGGAGACACTGCCCGGGAGTGGGGGTGGGGGCAGATCTGATAGTGACATTTAAGAGACATAAATTAATTGGCACATGGATATGCAGGGAATGGAGGGATATTGATTGTGTAGAGGCAGATTAGGGTTGGTCAGCATCATGCTCAGTATAAACATTGTGGGCCGAAAGGCCTGTTCCTGTGATGTACTCATCTAGGTAGAAACAAATAATTGCAGATATTGGTTTATAGCAAAGATAGACACAAAGTGCTGCAGCAACTCAGCGGGTCAGGCAGCACCTCTGGGGAAAAAGGATAGGTGACGTTTCGAGTCGGGGCCCTTCAAGTGTCATGTCCCGAAACATCACCTTGTTCTCCTCAGATGATGCTCATCCGTCCAGCAGTCTGTGTACATCACCTGTACTGATCTATGTTCCAAGGCTCAAAATAAATTCAAATATTTGACTTTTATTCCAACTAACACTGTGGATCCAGCTGCTACGGTCAGGCAAACACCTCCGTTGCCATGCTGTGAGAACGGAGAGGTTGAGAAGGAGTTTCTTCCCAGAGGTCATTCGGACTGTAAATCTCACCAGGGACTAACTTTACTGAACGTTTTTCCTTCCAATATTTAATATGTAAAAGAATATGTGTGTGTTTATGATTGTTTTTATAGTTTGTTTGGTTGTTTGTCTGTTTGTCTTTTTGCACAAAGTCAGCGAGCATTGCCACTTTTCATTTCACTGCGCATCTCGTATGTGTATGTGACGAATAAATTTGACTTGGATGTAGATAAATTTCCCTTTCAGATAATTAAATTATTCTTATTTGCCTTTCTCACCCAGTAACATCAATAGCAAAGCACATTACACATGCATTTTATCAACTGGTCAGTAAGCCAACTAGTCTCTTAAATCTGTGCTGTCTTAAGTTATTTTGATGCACAGTGCTCTCATTTTATTAGCTTTCCTTTTCATTCCTGAGCCACAAGGTCTTATTTGCTCCCATTCTGAGTATTCTGCTCATCAATGATCAATTTGAAAGACAGCCTCATAATTGGAAAATACCAATTCAATTGAAAATAATTCAGTTGAAACAAATCAAAAATCCTTGAAATGCATCACAGACTTAAATGATTTTCATGAGAAATGCTTTGTATGATCGAAATGATAACACTTCAAAATTAAGCTTCAATTTCTCTAAAAAAAAAAGCAACAGTTTTAGAATGACACATCTTTTTAACTTAAAATGTTAAATAATTTAGCTGCATTTTCCACATGTTTGTATTTCATATTTATATATGTCATTTATTTATGAAGACAACATAGTGGTGCAGTTGTCAAATTGCTGCCTTACAGTGCCCAAAACCTGGGTTTAAACCCGACTTCAGCTGCGGTCTGCTTGGAGTTTGCCTGTTCTCCCTGTGACCACGTAGGTTTTCTCCAGGTGCTCCGGTTTTCCTCCCACATCGTACACACGCGCGGGTTCGTAGGTTAACTGACCTCTGCAAATTGCCCCTAGTGTGTAGGCAATAGATGAGAAAGTGGGATAACATGGGACTAGTGTGCAAGATCTTCCTATACTATATAGGTTTCCACTGGATGTTCTGGTTTCCTCCCACATCCCTAAGACGTGTGGGTTTGAAGGTTCATTAGCCTCTGTCTATCACCTCTAATGTGTTGGAAGGGAATGTAAAAGTGGGATAACAGAGAATGAGTGTGAATGGGTTGATTGATGGTGAGTGGGCCGAAGGGCCTGTGTCCCTTGCTGCATCTTTCAATCATAAACACTGATTGCACCCAAAATCCCATTTGCTGACAATTATATTCTCTTGCTGATTGCACCCAAAGTCACTGTGGTAGCTTTGATGCCTCACAAATATTTTTTAAAAATGATTGAGGACATGAAAAAATTATTGAGGACATAAACAAATTAAATGAAATTGAGGACATATTATTTTGAAGCTTGAATGAATTTGCTATTATATTTGTGAAGGTTCAGAGGTGGGCATATATTGTAGTGTTCATGCTGGCAAGAACTTTGGAAAATATATTGGAAACAGCTATGTTGATTTTTGGACTCTATGAATGCCATTATGGGAACAAAATGGTTCTCTGGCACGAAGCACGATGACTAACCTATTGTTTAATTAATTAGTGTAAGTAGGGTTAAAGTCCAATGGAAAAATGCAGAGATGACTGATCTTCAGTCAGGTTTAGAGGGACATGGGACAGGTGCACAAATGGGCCTGGCTTGGATGGGGTATCTTGCTCAGCATGGAGGTGCTAGGCCGAAGGGTCTGTTCCTGTGCTGTACGACTATGGCTACTGTTGGTCAACATTTCCATTTTAAAGCTTTTCTCTCAAGCTGAAACCTCCTCTATAACAATTTTAATTTATTGTTACACGAGGGGCAGTGAAAAACGTTTTTTGTTGCATGTTATCCAGTCAGCAGAAGATTGTACATGATTACAATCAAGCCGTCCACAGTGTACAGAGACAGGATAAAGGGAATAACATATCATGCAAGATAAAGCCCAGTAAAGTCCGATTAAAGATTCTCCGAAAGGTAGATGTCAGCTCAGGACTACTCACTGGTTCCCGATAGAATGGTTTAGTTGTCTGAAGACAGCTGGGAATCATTGAAATCCAATTTAATCATTGGGATCCAATTTAATTCGACCATTAACTGCATTTAACTTGATTCATAGAGACATACTGCATGGAAACAGGCCCTTCGGCCCAACTTGCCCATACCGACCAATGTGCTCCACATCCACGTGCCAACTGCCTGCGTTTGACCCATAACCCTTGGTTGTTGGCAAATTTTTTTTTGGGTGATACTCAAAATCTTTTGAGTACATGTTTCCATTGTTTCAAACTTCAAAAGTCGTTGGATAATTATCGAGCGATTTTCACTGAGTGTTGGCTTCTGCACAAGGCAGTTGCTCCCAGACATAAATGTCTGAAGAAGGGTGTCGGCCCGAAACGTTGCCTATTTCCTTGGCTCCATAGATGCTGCTGAACCCGCTGAGTTTCTCCAGCACTTTTGTCTGCTCCCTGACACTGATGTCCTTTTGGGGCCTTGTATGGCTGAGGTACTGAGCAAATACTATGCAGAGAAGATCAAGCTACCAGCAGTTAAATGTAGAGCAGGGAGAGGAATGCACAAAGAGCGACTTTCAAAGCCTTTGTTGCTATGAGCACATGTGCCTGCTTCACTCCAGGATGGTACTGAAGGTTTCAGATTCTGTTGCATAAGGAAGGACACTGATGTCCTCTTATTAAGTTTATTTTAGTTTATAATTGTCACGTCTACTGAAGTACAGTGAAAACCTTTTTGTTGCGTGCTATCCAGTCAAAGAAGACTATACATGATCACAATGAAGTTGTCTATCGTGTACAGATGAATGATAAAGGGTACTACATTTAAAGGGTACTACATTCTGAACTTAAAGAAAGGTAACTTTGAGGGTATGAGACGTGAATTGGCCAAGATTGACTGGCAATTAATTCTAAAAGGGTTGACGGTGGATATGCAATGGAAGACATTTAAAGACTGCATGGATGAACTACAAAAATTGTTCATCCCAGTTTGGCAAAAGAATAAATCAGGGAAGGTAGTACATCCATGGATAACAAGGGAAATCAGGGATAGTATCAAAGCGAAGGATGATGCGTACAAATTAGCCAGAAAAAGCAGCATACCGGAGGACTGGGAGAAATTCAAAGACCAGCAGAGGAGGACAAAGGGCTTAATTAGGAAAGGAAAAATAGATTATGAAAGAAAACTGGCAGGGAACATAAAAACTGACTGCAAAAGTTTTTATAGATATGTGAAAAGAAAGAGATTAGTTAAAACAAATGTAGGTCCCTTGCAATCAGAAACAGGGGAGTTGATCATGGGGAACAAGGATATGGCGGACCAATTGAATAACTACTTTGGTTCCGTCTTCACTAAGGAAGACATAAATAATTTGCCGGAAATAGCAGGGGACCGCGGGTCAAAGGAGTTGGAGGAATTGAGTGAAATCCAGGTTAGCCGGGAAGTGGTGTTGGGTAAATTGAATGGATTAAAGGCCGATAAATCCCCAGGGCCAGATAGGCTGCATCCCAGAGTACTTAAGGAAGTAGCTCCAGAAATAGTGGATGCATTAGTAATAATCTTTCAAAACTCTTTAGATTCTGGAGTAGTTCCTGAAGATTGGCGGGTAGCAAACGTAACCCCACTTTTTAAGAAGGGAGGGAGAGAGAAAATGGGGAATTACAGACCAGTTAGTCTAACATCGGTAGTGGGGAAACTGCTATAGTCAGTTATTAAAGATGGGATAGCAGCACATTTGGAAAGTGGTGAAATCATTGGACAAAGTCAGCATGGATTTACGAAAGGTAAATCATGTCTGATGAATCTTATAGAATTTTTCGAGGATGTAACTAGTAGCGTGGATAGGGGAGAACCAGTGGATGTGGTGTATCTGGACTTCCAGAAGGCTTTCGACAAGGTCCCACATAAAAAATTAGTATACAAACTTAAAGCACAAGGCATTGGGGGTTCAATATTGATGTGGATAGAGAACTGGCTGGCAAACAGGAAGCAAAGAGTAGGAGTAAACGGGTCCTTTTCACAATGGCAGGCAGTGACTAGTGGGGTACCGCAAGGCTCAGTACTGGGACCCCAGCTATTTACAATATATATTAATGATCTGGATGAGGGAATTGAAGGCAATATCTCCAAGTTTGCGGATGACACTAAGCTGGGGGGCAGTGTTAGCTGTGAGGAGGATGCTAGGAGACTGCAGGGTGACTTGGATAGGCTGGGTGAGTGGGCAAATGTTTGGCAGATGCAGTATAATGTGGATAAATGTGAGGTTATCCATTTTGGTGGCAAAAACAGGAAAGCAGACTATTATCTAAATGGTGGCCAATTGGGAAAGGGGGAGATGCAGCGAGACCTGGGTGTCATGGTACACCAGTCATTGAAGGTAGGCATGCAGGTGCAGCAGGCAGTGAAGAAAGCAAATGGTATGTTGGCTTTCATTGCAAAAGGATTTGAGTATAGGAGCAGAGAGGTTCTACTGCAGTTGTACAGGGTCTTGGTGAGACCACACCTGGAGTATTGCGTACAGTTTTGGTCTCCAAATCTGAGGAAGGACATTATTGCCATAGAGGGAGTGCAGAGACGGTTCACCAGACTGATTCCTGGGATGTCAGGACTGTCTTATGAAGAAAGACTGGATAGACTTGGTTTATACTCTCTAGAATTTAGAAGATTGAGAGGGGATCTTATAGAAACTTACAAAATTCTTAAGGGGTTGGACAGGCTAGATGCAGGAAGATTGTTCCCGATGTTAGGGAAGTCCAGGACAAGGGGTCACAGCTTGAGGATAAGGGGGAAATCCTTTAAAACCGAGATGAGAAGAACTTTTTTCACGCAGAGAGTGGTGAATCTCTGGAACTCTCTGCCACAGAGGGTAGTTGAGGCCACTTCATTGGCTATATTTAAGAGGGAGTTAGATGTGGCCCTTGTGGCTAAGGGGATCAGGGGGTATGGAGAGAAGGCAGGTACGGGATACTGAGTTGGATGATCAGCCATGATCATATTGAATGGCGGTGCAGGCTCGAAGGGCCGAATGGCCTACTCCTGCACCTAATTTCTATGTTTCTATGTTTCTATTTAGTACAAGATAAAGTCCAAATAAATGTCTCGAAAGCAGTAGATGGGAGCTCAGGATCACGCTCTAGCTGATAAGACGATTCAGCTGCCCGATAGGAGCTTGGAAGAAACTGCCCGTGAATCTGGAGGTGTGCATCTTCAATCTTCTGTATCTCTTGCCGATAGGAGAGGGGAGAAGAGGGAGTGACCAGGGTGAGACTGGTCCTTGATTATGCTGGAGGCCCTGCCGAGGCAGCGTGAAGTGTAGATGGAGTCAATGGAAGGGAGGTTGACCTGCGTAATGGTCTGCCCCATGTCCATAACTTTCTGCAATTTCTGTAGGAAGGCACCAAAGAGAGACAAACAATGTTGGGGTGACTAAGCGGGTCAGGCAGCATCTCTGGAGAAAAGGAAATAGGTGACGTTTGGGGTCAAGACCCTTCTTCAGACTGAGAGTCAGGGGAGAGGGAAACTAGAGATATGAAAAGGTTCCGAACAAATCGGAGCCGGCACCGATGACTCAAGAAAGGTGGTGCATTGTTGGCTGTGGAAGAGGTAATAACGAAGGGATACGATAGAATTTTACTTTAGAGAAACAGTGCCGACGGGCAATTGCCCCATACACTAACACTATCCTAAACACTTTACAATTTGATCAAAGCCAAGTAACCCACAAAACTGAATGTCTTTGGAGCGTGGTAGGAAACCGGAGCACCCGGAGAAAATCTAAACAGTCAGAGAGACGGAGAAAGTATAAACTCCGTACAGAAAGCACCAGTAGTCTGGGTGGAAACCGGGTGTCTGACACTGTAAGGCAGCAACTCTACCGCAGCCCCATCATCCCATGACCCTATTTGAAGAACACTGTCTTCCTCTCTTTGTCCCTGCCATATTTATTTCTAATAAGTGTCACGATAACCAAATATCCAGTTGGAACAAAATTGCTTTGCACAGTATTCTGTCACGTTGAATCTGACTACTGCATCTTCAAGAGTGCAAAGTGATTGCACTTTAATAAGGATTTAATTAGCTATAAAGCGCTCCAGGTTATCCTGAGGCTAATCACATTGATAGTGGCATCAATGCCTGACTTTCGAACCTTTTCACTGATAGAACATGATCTGTTGGTATAATTATGGCCTTTTATTCCAAAATAAATATCCCGAATGTGACATTAACAGGCTACGATGTAACATTTGTACACATTACCGAGAGTGATTTATTGTCCTATCTGCATGAGATGCATAACGTTGAATAATATTCAAATGCAATCAGATCTTCAGAAGATTTGAGAAATGAAATTTCTGTCTATGCACAAGTTCCAACAGGAGCTAAAAAGCAGAGGTTATTTAGAAAAATGTTGAAACAAGGAACTGCAGATGCTGGTTTGTACAAAAGGACACAAAGTGCTGGATTAACTCAGCAGGTCAGGCAGCATTTCTGGAGAACATGGGTAAGTGATGTTTTGAGTCGGGTCTCTTCTTCAGACTGAGATGGATTGCCAAGAGGAAGTCATGTAAATCCTCTTACAGATCTGAGAGCAGAGAAGGCTGACAAGGTTACGATACGATACAATATGATACAATAAAAGTATTTATCCCAGGAGGGAAATTGGTCTGCCAACAGTCACAAAACACAATGATCCATGAAACAGGAAATTAAAATGATGAATGGAAAGTCCAGGATTGGAGATGTGCAAAGATTATGGAGGGGGGGTGGGGAGAGAGGAGTCAATCTACCTCATGACAGAAGGGGGAGGTGTTGTACAGTTCACAAGGGCCTCTACTCATTAGTTTGCAATGAGGGGAAACGTCATTAAAACTTACCGAATAGTAAAAGGCCTGGGTAGAGTGGATGGGGAGAGGTAGTGGTGGGGAGGAAGAAAGCTGGAACATAGGAAGGGCAGGACAAAGCCTGGCGAGTGATAGGTGGATACAGGTGAGGGTGGGATAGATAGGCAGATGGTTGAACAAATACCAGAGATGGAAAAAAAACCTAAAAGTCTGAGATAAGGATAGAAATGGAGCAAATTGTGAAGCCAGAGGAAGGAACATCGGTGGAAGGGAAGAAAAGGGTGCATCAAGGAGGTGGGGAAGGGGATGGGGGAAGGATGGGGAAAACAAAGTGAGAGATTCCTTGCAGCTAATTACCTAAAATTGGAGAAGTCAATGTACATATGGTTGGGTTATAAGTAACCCAAGTGGTATATGAGATGTTCTTCCTCCAGTGTGTATGTGGTCTTACTCTGGCAATCAGGGCTAAAAGGTCAGTTTGGGAATGGGAAGGGGAGTTACAATGGTTAGGAACCGGGGAACCTTTAGGCCTTGGCAGGTAAGTGTTCACCAAAATGGTCACTGTGTCTAGGTTTGGTCTCACTGATGTAAAGGAGGCCACCTCAGGTACGCTGGATGCAATAGATGATACTGAAATACACATGAACCTCTGTCTTACCTGGAAGGAATGCTGGGCTCTCTGGATGGACCCAGCCTATAGAAGGGTCCCGACCTGAAACATCATCTAGTTTAGCTTTGTTTAGTTTAGTGTTAGTGTTATTGTAACGTGTGCCTAGATGCATTGAGAGGTTTTTGTTTCCATGCTATCTAGTCAAAAAAAGGACTATACGTGAACACAATCAAGCCATCCACTTATGTTGGCGGCCTTGCTGAGGCAAAGCGAAATGTAGATGGAGTCAATGGAAGGGAAGTTGGTTTGTGTGATGGTCTGGACTGCGTCCACAACTCTCTGCAATAACTTGCAGTCTTGGATGGCGCTGTTCCCAAACCATGCTGTGATGCATCCCGATAAAATGCTTTCTACGGCGCATCTGTGGAAGTTGGGTGAGGAATGTTGGGGACATGTCGAGCTTCCTAAGCCTTCTAAGGAAGTAGAGGCATTGGTGTGCTATCTTGGCCATTGCCTTGATGCGGATGGTTCTAGACGAGTTGCTGGTGATATATATTTCTAGGAACTTGAAGCTTTAAAACTATCTCCACTTCTGCGCCATTCTTAGAGTCAATCACTATCTCCTTTGTCTTGCTGGAATTGAAGGAGATGTTTGGACTTGGCACCAAGTTGCTTAGTTTTCATTCTACATTCTCCATTCCATGTTCTCCAAAGAGCATGGTGCCTGAGATGCTGCCTGACCCACTGCCTTACTCCAGCACTTTATGCCTGTATGTCAAAAGGCATACACAGTTTGCTATAAAATAACTTTAAAGTCACTGGAGATAATCTCAGCCTGTGAACAAATTGAACCAAGTTGTTCCGTTTTTTTTTAATCAAATGCATACGTACAGTTAGGTACCAATACAATGAAAATCTTATTTGCAGCTGCAGCACAGGGAATACGCTAAAAATTACATATACGTTATTTACACTTGAATTCTGTAAGAAAGTAAAATGTGGGGGAAAAAACAATGAGCAAACAACTAGGCCGCATCTGTGGAGGGGAAAGGAATATAGGACCAGAGGCCATAGCCTCAGAATAACAGGATGTACCTTTTGAAAGGAGATGAGGAGGAATTTCTTTAGTTGGAGGGAGGTGAATCTGTGGATTTCATTGCCACTGACGGCAGTGGAGGTCAGGTCAGGTATTTTCAAAGCAGAGAGCGACAGATTACTAATTAGAAAGGGTGATAGGGGTTATGGGGAGAAGGCAGGAGAATGGGGTTGAGAGGGAAAGATTGATCAACCATGATTGAATTGTGGAGTAGACTTGATCAGCCGATTGGCCTAATTCAGCTCTTATAACTTATGAACTAATGAAATGGACAAGCACGTTTCTGGTCAGGACACTTCTTGTCATCTTCCAGCAACTATTCCATTCACCTCTACCCAGTGTAGCAGTGCTAATTTTTTAGGGGCCGGAGCTGTCTAACAGGGGCGTCATTTCAGGTTTTGCTTAGGGGTTGGGGGGGGGGGGGGGGGGGGGGGGGGGGGGATGGGTTGGGGCAAGCTGATCTCCCAAGAGTAGGGCTCAAAATTAACGGTTGCCTAGTTGCCAATGGTCACCTCAAGTCCCTCCAGGCAACCCAAAAGCTGTGTCATTTTGCCCGGCTTGGCAAGCGAAGGAAAGCTTGGCTGATGTGGACAGCGGACGGCCTGATGCAAACTGTGCCGGCGTTTCTCAGAGAGGTCCTGCCTTATCCTTGTTCCCTGCCTTGCGGAGTTGCTGCTTGTTTGGGAACCAGCGGCTCAGGCAGAAGATTGGTGCTCGACACCGCTGCAAATTGTTCTGTTGCTGTTGTACCCTTAAAGGGCCTGTCCCACTTTGCGATTTTTTTCAATGACTGCGGAGCGTCAGTGACTGATGCCCTTTAAAACCGTCAAGTTGCACGACATACACGCTGACGTATGCTCTCCTGCAGGCGACTCCCAGTTAGGGGTTTATTAGGGTTAGGGCTAGGGTTAGGGTTAGAGACCACAGATGGGCTGTAAAATATTCTTCCTTCAATGCATGGATTTTAAACATTAATATATTAAAATGAATACAATAAAATCAATTGTGCAAATGAAAAGACGTCCGAGTCGTTCAGTTTTACAGATGTATTGGTCCGCTTCCAGATCCAATCACCATCTCTAACTTTTCACAGGGATGGATTCAATGAGACTGAACTCCCCTCCACCCTCGTCTTCCCCCCTCCCGCCCCCATCCTCTATCTCCACTCCCAACACCCGCCAACCTTCTCCCCTCCCCTCTCTCCCCCTTCCCCCCCCTCGCCCCTGCTCTACTCTTCTTCCCCTTCTCAATTCCCCTCCCTTCACATCCCTTTCTCCCTCCCTTCTCCAACCCCCCACTTTCCCTGACGCCCCCATTTGTGGAGCCAGCCTGCGACCAGTGATCCCCGCACACTATCCCACACACGCTAGGGACAATGTATGCAAGCCTGTGCGCCTTTGGAGTGTGGGAGGTAACCCTAACCCTAACTCTAGGTTGAAAGGCTTGGTATTGAAGTATAAATTGTCCTTAGCTTGTGTAGGATAGAGTGCGGGGGATCGCTGGTCGGTGCGGACTCGGTGGGTCGAAGGGCACTGTATCTCTGAACTAAATGTGACAAAAAGGCCCCAGGGGCTGGATTCCAACCCCCAATATTTTGCATGGGAACTAAACTGTTGACCATGAGTTGTCCCAGAGGCAGATCTCTCTTCCGATGGGCTCTCCAAACCCCCGGAGGCAGCGGCTTTTCAACTGGGTGTAGGTAATGTTGTCAGTGTACAATGGGGGGGGGGGGGGGGGGGGGAGTGGTTGGAAAATTGGAGAAGGGATGGAGAGGGGAAGAAGGGGATGCAAGGGGAGGGGGGGGGGGGGGGAGTGGAGAAGGGGGAGAAGAGTGGAGCGGGGAGGAGGAAAGGGGGGGGAGGGGGAGGGTAGGAGAAGGGGGGAGAGGGAGAAGGGAGAAGTGTAGGGGGAGGGGTATTCAGCCTACACTCACTGAATCCATCCCTGTGAAAGGTTAAAGACGGTGATTTGGATCTGGAAGTGGACCAATACAAAATAAAACTGAACGATTCAGACATATTTTCATTTGCACAATTGATTTTATTATATTAAATATATTAATGTTTAAAATCCATGCATTGGATTTGCAAAGGAAGAATATTTTACAACCCATCTGTGGTCCCTAACCCTAACCGGGCATCACCCGCAGGACAGCATACGTCAGCGTGAGACACCCAAATGCCGCCTCTGGATTTGAACATTCCGCGCATCACCGCGTGTCACTACATGCGTCACGACCCGACCACAGAGCGACAGGCGACATTTTCGGCGACAGCCTGAAAAGAGGTTAAGTGGGACAGGCCCTTAACTAACTGTCTGGTTTAAATTGAAGGTAGACACAAAATGCTGGAGTAACTAGTGGTTAACAATGGTATGAAGATTGAATTCTCCAACTTCAAGAAGCCCTTGCTTTCCCTCTCTCCATCCCCTCCCAGTTTTTCCACCAGTCTTCCTGTCTCCAACTACATTATATCTCTTTCCCAACCACTCCCCTGACATCAGTCTAAAGAAGGGTCCTCACCTTCCAGCAGGACAACGGCCCTAAACATACAGCCAGAGCTACAATGGAATGGTTTAGATCAAAGCATATTCATGTGTTAGAATGACCCAGTCAAAGTCTAGACCTAAATCCAATTGAGAATCTCTGGCAAGACTTAAAAATTGTTGTTCACAGACGCTCTCCATCCAATCTGACTGAGCTTCAGCTATTTTGCAAAGAAGAATGGGCAAAAATGTCAGTCTCTAGATGTGCAAAGCTGGTAGAGACATACCCCCAAAAGACTTGCAGCTGCAATTGCAGCGAATGGTGGTTCTACAAAGTATTGACTCAGGGGGGCTGAATACTTTTGCACGCCACACTTTTCAGTTTTTTATTTGTTAAAAAATTTGAAAACCACGTATCATTTTCCTTCCACTTCACAATTATGCGGCACTTCGTGTTGGTCTATCACATAAAATCCCAATAAAATACATTTACGTTTGTGGTTGTAACGTGACAAAATGTGGAAAAGTTCAAGGGGTATGAAAACTTTTGCAAGCCACTGTATGTTATATTATCATTTGAATGGATAGCATGCAAGACAAAGCTTTTCATTGTACCTCGCTACATGTGGCAATAATAAACATAAACCTCAACTAATCAAATGGAAGACCTGTACTCAGATGTATGGTGTCTTGAACCTCACCTAAGCAGAATCAAGTACACAGGACATGATGTTAAGAAGTCCCTTGTGCCAATAGGTGGGGAGCGTTTCACGACATTTGTTGATTGTTGAGAGTGGGTAGACACTCAACATCGGGGGGGGGGGGGGGGGGGGGGGGGGGGGATACGTATATCTTGGCCTGGATAACCTTCAGGACAGTTGGGCACAGGACACATCATCAGTAGTGTACCCTTGCATCACTGGGTGTTTCGGCCTTTTAACACTATACACCCTCCACAAGGGCGGCCCGCTGCAGGATGATCAGCCCTCAGCGCATGTCCCGTGTCAAACCGTCCCAAATATTCACCCTGACGTACTTGGGGCCCAGCATGGGTCTTTCCGCTTGAGCCAAATCCACCGGCTGCTTCTTTCAGCCACCTCTGAGAGTGATAGAAACATAGAAATTAGGTGCAGGAGTAGGCCATTCGGCCCTTCGAGCCTGCACCGCCATTCAATATGATCATGGCTGATCATCCACGATCCACGATCATGGCTGATCTTATGGTCTTCCGCAGAGCCTGACCGTGGATTCCAAGCTCCTTCAGCAGTCTGATGGTAGATGATGCAACATATCCTCTGCATCCCACTTCAACTGGTTGGTGTTCCAGCCACGCTGCGTTGCCTCTGCTGCAAGCTCTGCGTAGCGCAGCTTCTTACGCTCATAGGCCTCCTCAACAGAGTTCTCCCATGGAACTGTGAGCTCTATGATGTAAGCAGTCTTCTGTGAAGGGGACCAGAACACCAAGTCTAGCCTGAGGGGGGGGGTTGCTTGCTCTCGGAGGCAAGGAGTTGGTCGCACACCGCCTGTTCTCAAGGGCTGATGCCAGGCTTTTTAGTACCTGATTATGCCGCCACGTATATCTCCCTTGCGTGAGGCTGGTCTTGCAGCCTACCATGATGTGTTTGAGGGTCGCTGGAGTTGGTCAGAGGGCACAGGTTGGATCCTCGCCGTACCACTGATGGAGGTTCTTTGGTGTTGGAAGCACATCATAAGTTGCTCTGATGATGAAGCTGATCTTGCTTGCTTCCATTTCCCATAGTTCTTTCCAGCTGATCTTCCTCCGCTCCACACCTTCCCACTGCATCCATTGCCCCTGTTTGGCAAGACAGACCGCCTTTGCACTTCTTGCGGCCTCCTCCTGTCGCCGCACCTCCTCGACCACCAATGTCCTCCGCTCTGATGTTGTGGCCTTTCACCAAGTTGGTTTATTTGTCGCAAGGCCAAAGCCTCCTCTTCCCTGCTGGACTTGCCCCACGATGTCTTTGTGCCTCAGGGCTGATGAAGCTTGCTGTACTGCATCAGATGGTGTCCACTTCCGGCCAGTTACTAGGAGCTGCGCAACAGCACTGATGGTCTTGTCTCTAGAGTCCCTCAGTGTCATCTGGAGTCTTACTTTAGAACACTTGTATTCCTCTGTTAGACTAGTGAGAGGTAGTTCCAGGACCCCTTTGCCCTATAGGCCGATGTTAGTTAGACATCGTGGGACCCCGAGCCATTTCTTTATGTATGAAGTTATTGTTCGCTCCATCTTCTCCACAGTTGTTATTGGGGCTTCATAAACGGTCAGTGGCCACATTGTCCGAGGAAGGAGTCCAAACTGTAGGCACCAGAGCTTCAGTTTCCCAGGCAGTAGGGTCTGATTGATGTTCTCCAGGCCATTGACAATTTTTTGCCTTAGTTGTTGGTATTGGGTCGTCACCGATGCAGAACCTCGTGTCCCTAAGCACCCCCTTGACTGTGGAGATGCTTCGAGATTTACTTGGTTTGATTTTCATTCGGGCCCACTTGATGTTCTCCTGCAGCTTTCCAAGTAGCCGCTTGGTGCATGCTGCAGTAGTGGTTAGTGTTGTCATGTCGTCCATGTATGCCCTGATGGGTGGCAGACGGAGCCCAGCCCTGGTTCGTTCACTGCCCACCACCCATTTTGAGGCCCTGATGATGACTTCCATGGGCATTGTAAAGGCCAACGGTGAGACTGTGCAGCCTGCCATGATGCCTACTTCCAAGTGCTGCCTTGTTGTACTGAAGTCAGCTGTTGTGAAGCACAGCTGCAGGTCTTGGAAATAGCTCTTGACCAGTGTGGTGATGAGCTCTGGTACATGGAAAAAGGCAAAAGATTGCCAAAGGAGTTCATGGGGAACTGAACCAAATGCATTGGCCAGATCGAGGAAGATCACATGTATGTCTCTCTTGTTGCTTAGCTGCTTGGATCTGGTGCCAGATCATGCTTGTATGCTCCAAGCAGCCCGAAAATCCTGGAATTCCTGCTTTCTGTACAGATGTATCAATGTGCTTGTTTATTACAGGTTCACAACCAAGTAATAAAAAAGCCTATGGACCAGACATTTTCGGATTTCGGAAATTAGCATCTTTTCCCTATTGATTTCTGATGGAAGATAACAAAAAAGCTGTGATCGTGGGTAGGTAAAGCGGGCAGCTTTAAAAATTCTGAGAGCGACTGCATCCTCCCCGGATCATAGGAATCATCTGAAACAAATGTAAGTCAGTTAGTTTGAAGGGATTTGAAGTGGTGGTGGTGGTTAGTGGGTAGGTGGGTGAATTGTAACTTAATTCTTACTTCAATTTACTTGATCTAAACATCTCCCATTTCTTAATAAATGCGGCGGGGGGCTTTTTAAATAGCGGCGTGTCCAAATAATATTCACAAATAATTCACAATAAAACCCTGATTTGCGATCTCATTTACATCATTTCCAGCGCCAAATGGAAGGAATTTAGTGTTCAATTGCTCCGTAAATAAAGTCAATTAAAATCGGCGCCCTGGAGTTCCTGTGAACCGCTGGTTTAGACCCGTTAAGGCATTGCCTGGATTTGTGCCCTCAAATCCCAGCGCTGCTGCGGGATATAAAGAGCCCAAATTTGAGCTGGGGGTCGCGTCCCGAAAACGTTATATACTGGATTTGGAGCGCCTCGCCCATTTAATTGCCGGGGTCGGTACATACCTTTAATTGCCGCCCTTTAGCCCCCCTGGGGTTGCGGAGGTTGCGGAGTGAGAGAGTAATTTTTAAACTACTCCCCCGTCTATCTCCGACAAGGTAGGGGACTAATAATAAAGTTTACCCTTTCAGCCCCCCCTTTCATGATTTACTAGCCCTGAACATTTTCGATTGCAACAGCCTAGTAAAATCGCGTTTTAAACCCGCCCCCTCTAAACAGTGCCAAAATCACACACAAGGGGTGGGGCAGATGCTCAGCCACGATTCAGGTAGGTTTTGTAACATACCTACATCTTCGCTGCTTGGATCTGGTGCCAGATCATGCTTGTATGCTCCAAGCAGCCCGAAAAAATGGCCGGTTTTCGGATTTCCGGCTTTCTGGAACACCGTATAAAAGGTTGTGCACCTGTACCAGATAGGTGGACAGCCTTTGTGATACAATGCTGAAAAATATTTTTCCCTCGACGTTGAGGAGACATATTGGCCGGAATTGGCTGATGTCTGACGCATCCTTTTCTTTAGGTATTAGCACGCCGCCGGCCCTTTGCCACGCCTTAGGAGTTGTTTATTACTGGTTGCAAGCCTCACAGTGAATCCAGCTTCACTCTCCCTCATTTAATGAGTCTGAAACTATTTTGTAAGTCAATTAATTTTTTTAAAAAAGTAGATTTAAAGTGTGTTGATATAATTTAACTAGCAATCATTTAAAAGGGTTTCAGGGACAGAAGACCCATGAGTGCACATAAGTGGGTAAGTGATAAGCCTGTTGAGAAAGATATGGTATCTTTGAGTTTATTTACTGAGGCATAGAGCATAAAAGTAAGCAAATCATGATTATAAATCACTTTCACTTCAGTTAGAGTGTTGTTCTTCTGCACTTTAGGAAAATATCCAGGTTCTTGAAGGAGCAATGGTGGAAGTAAAGGATATAAAAGGGTGATTTTAAAGGATATGAAATATTTAAAGGCATAATAGCATTGGAAGCAGTCCAAAGGAGGTTTGATGAGACGGTTGGCCTACCAAGGAAAGGTTATACTACCAAGAGTCTATATTCTTTGGAGTTTGGAAGAATGAGGAATGATCTTTATTGAGACAAAGTCCTTGAGGGGGGTGCATGATGAGATACAAATTGAGATGTTATTTGTGCGAGAGTGACAAATGACAGGAGATATTTACAAGATAAAGGACCGGTCTTTTAAAATGGAAATATCTTGTCACGGATGATGCTAAGTCTCTGGAAGTCTGTTCCATGGAGGGTTGTAGAGAATAAATCATTAGAATTAGATCAATTTTTGAAAGGCGAGGCCATTGAGGATTATGCAGAGCTGATACTATGGAGGAGTTGTGGTCAGTGTAGATCAACTATGACCATATTGAAGGGCCTTAAGCTATCAGGTGGACAATTCCTGCTCTGATTTTCTTGTAGTCTAGTATTCTTGAATATGCTAGGTATGCGGGACTTCAGTCAGTCAAGGTGAGACATCGGGATCGTTCTCCTTCAGTTAGAAGAGAGTGTTAGAGGTAGTTTTCAAAGCTCAAGAGTAGTTTTGATCATGGAGATGGTTTAAGTTAACTTAATTGATGGGAGGATTAGTAATCTGATGATGGTTTAAATAAATCACAAACAATCTGGAATTAATATATTGTGGAGTGTCCCTAATTGAGGAAGCGTTATTTTTAATTCAGAATGCTTGGAGCATTCTGCTGGTGAAGATGGTGGAAGCAGTTTCAAAAGTAATTTTCAAAAGGGAATTACATACCACAGCGGCAGCATAGTAGTGCAGCGGTAGAGTTGCTGCTTTACAACGCCAAAGACCACGGTTCGATCCTGATTACGGGTATTGTCCGTACACTCTCCCCAGGACCCAGTGCGTTTTATCAAGTGCTCCAATTTCCTCCCATATTCCAAAAACGTGCAGGTTTGTAGTTTAATTGTCTTTGGTAAAAATTGGGCATTGTTCCCAATGTGTAGGATAGTGCTAGTGTACAGGGTAATGGCTGGTCAGTGTGGATTCAGTGGGCCGAAGGGCTCATTTCTGCGCTGTATCTCTAAACTAAACGCCCTTGAAATGGAAAAACCCTTTAAGGGCAGAATCTTTTTCCCCCAGAGTGGAAATGTTGAAAATTAGAAAACACAGGTGAGAGTGTTAAAGGAGAAGCGTGATGCAAGTTTTCTCCACATCCATTCTATCCAGGCCTTTCACTGTTCAGTAATTTTCAATTAGGTCACTCCTCATCCTAAAATCAAGGGGCATGGATCTTGGGAAGGTAGAAGCGATCAGTTTATCTTGGCGTTATGTTCAGTGTGGATATTGTGAGCCAAAGGGCCTGTTCCTGTGCTATTCTGTTCTATGGTCTACGCAGAGATATGGAGAAGGCTGGGGTTGTGGGATTACCCAAAGAGGCCTCTCAAAGGGTTGATGCGGGCATGCGGGCTGAATGGCCACCTTCTGTTGAGTGTCACTTTTTGATAAATATAAATTGTGTACAGCGATTGAGGAAAAGTTTTTTTTTGCAAAATGTGGTTCCAGCAAGAAGGGGTTTTATGGCAGTGATTATTTTTGCAAAGTTTAAATTGGTGTTACAAAATCATTTGTTGGCATGGTTTTAGTGAGCTGTGAATTTTGCTGACCGATCGCTGCTCCCCATGTACTTCCTGCACAAAGTGTCGACACTGCAAGAAATGTTCACACTCTCAGCACATTTCTATGATTATTAGGGTTGTGACTAAATGGAACGGCAAGATCCATTACTGACCTGAGATATGGTGCAGGGTAAAACCCAACGCTTCATTGAAACTTTGTTTTGTCCTTTTAGCATATTTTTCATTCAATTGTTCTTTGTACCTCTACATATCTTTAGATTCCCTCTCCCCTGGCTCTCAGTCTAGCGACGAGTCTTGACCCGAAACTTCACCTATTCCTTTTCTCCAGAGATGCCGCCTGGCCCGCTGAGTTACTCCAGTATTTTGTGTCTATCAAAGTGGTGTAAATCTTTAAGTGTCCTTGAGATTCTTGAAAGGCGCCCATAAATAAAATGTATTATTATTTATTATTAAACCAGCATCTACTGTTCCTTCCCACACAATTAAAAGTAGCTGGTCTGCTGGAGAAGTTGCCTCAGATGCTTATTCTCCACTAATGAGGCAGCAGAGTGGAGATGTTCTGATATTTACACCTCCGCCTGACATTCAGAGAGACAGATTCGAACATTACTGTCATCAAAGAGGTCAATGTGAACTTGAAGGGAATAAATCTACATATTGAGGTGGTTTAATCAGAATGGTGCTGGAAACATACGCTTAGTGGCAATATGCTGACAAAATGACTTCTGTGGGCAACTGTGTGGTATTTGAAATAAAGCCTAGAAGACAAATCAATTGCATGGCAGGTTGTAGACAGTCAGATAAATCTAACGTGACAACATCAAGATAAAATGGCAACAATGCCCAAATACACTCAAAGCTAATAATTCATTGTTAGTTATTATATTCGGTATTCAGCAATACATAAAACCAACAGCATAGATGAATGAATTCATTTGAAGTCAGACCTAAAGGCTCTTATTACCATATGAAATGTCATTAGCTTTTTACCTTGTTCCAAGTAGAGGATGTAAACCATAGATAAGTTCACAAGCTCATTAGTTCATAAGTTCTAAGGGCAGAATTAGGCCATTTGGCCCATCAAGCCAACTTTGCCATTCAATCATGGCTAATCAACCTTTCCCTCTCAACCCCCTTCTCCTGCCTTCTCCCCACAACCCCTGACACCCGTACTAATCAAGAATCTGTCAATCTCCACTTTTAAAATATCCATTCATTTGGCCTCCACGCCATCTGTGGCAATCTGAGAAAAAAGTTGTTTTCTCAGGATGCTCCAGTTTCTTCCTACATTTCAAAGACTTATAGATATGTAGTTTAATTGGCTTCTGTAAATTGCCCCTATAGGATGCAAAACTAGGAATACACAGACCTAGTTAGGTCGGTGTGGACTCAATGGGCTGAAGCGCCTATTTCCATGCTATGTCTCCAAACTAAATAAAGTAAACTAAACTAATTACTTAGCGTGGAAACGGGCCCTTTGGACCTCTGAGTGCACACCAACCAATGATCACCTGTACAATGATCCTATCCTACCCTACAGAATAGTATGATTTTATCCTATCCTACTATCCTAGTCTGATGAAGGGACCTGATCCGAAACGTCACCTACCCATATACTCCGGGTATGCTGCCCGAGTTGTTGAGTTACCCCAGCACTTTGTATCTATCTCAACCTATTACCTGCCATGCTTGTCCTGCCCCTCCCCTCCTCTCTTCATTACCTCCCCCACTCCCCGCCGGTGCCCCTACAATCAGTCTGAGGAAGGGTCCCAAGCAAAACATCACCAATCCATGTTCTTCAGGAATGTTGCCTTATCCGCAGAGTATAGGGGCTAATTGGCAAGTTTAGAAGAGTTTGCAAAAGTGTCATGTTGAAGACCTCCTTCGAATATGTTGAAGACTAGCTTCAGGAAAATTGGACGCCGAATAGACCTTCTTCGACTATGTTGTAGACAATCTACGACTACCTTCGACTACCCACGAATAAAATGCCGACCTACTACAACTATAAGTTAAAAAAAGATAGATTTTTTTCCATGGCGACTTTTTTTTTTTTTTTACTCACGGGCATGTTGAAAAAGACAGCGTTACCTAGCTGAGGCCTTGAGGACGCGGGGATTACTCTTGAGCACGAAGGAGAGTTACAAAGACCTCCTAGGACCCAGTGTCGACCATGCGGCGAGTACGAGTCAAGGGCAAACTCTTCTAAACTCGCCAATTAGGTTGCCGCAGTGGGACAGCCCCTTTACTCCAACAATTTGTGTCCTACTCTATTTTGTTGCTGTCCCACATACAGTTATGAAATACCTCCGCTCCCAATGTCTTTTATTCCAAAGACCTAGCTTACAACAACTAAAATGTTCAGGATGGGAGCCGTTTGCTGGGTCGTGATGATTCTACTGAATCTCTCCTTCATCGTTCTCTATTCCAAGTAAAATATTCACTGCTTCAGTAATCCCTCCAGGCAACTTATGTCCCCTATTCCCGGTAGCATTGTAGAAAACCGCTTATCACAGTTTTGTCACTTTAGAACTGCCAAGTGTTATTTCGTTTGCCAAAAGAAAAATCACACTCTGACAGCATACAGGTCCAGAAACAAAAGCAATTTCAGTGACAATTCGAAATGACAACAGTGAAGAATAACTTCATATCTCGGAAGTACATTCAGACAGTGAGAAACTTCCACCGTTTGGCAAATAGACAGACTCTGGGGAAGAGGTGATGGTCAACAGCCAGTGCATTGATGTGCAATTTGATTTTGCTGCGGAGTGGTCAATAATGAGCCGGAACACTTACTCCTGCAAGTTCAATCACATAACATCAATGGAAAGCACTGTCAAACTAAAAACATATTACAACGATAGTCTGAGGCAGATGGAGTGCCGAATACAACAAAATAAAGAGCAGATACAACTAGCTATCATTTCAACAAATTGCAAGGAAAAAAAAAAAAGACAATTCAGGTCAGGTAGAAACAAAGAACCGCAGGTGCTGCTTTACAACAAAAGAACATAAAGTGCAACCTGGAGAAGGATCCCAATCAGAAATGTCACCTATCCATGTTCTCCAGAAATGCTGCCCGACCCGCTGAGTTACTCCAGCACTTTGTGTCCAATTCAGGCTGGGGACTTAATTTCTTGGTGCACAGGAGGTTGAGGGGTGGACTCACAGAGGCGTATACAAACATGAGGGGAATAGATAGGATGAATGCATGGAGCCTTTAATTGGGAGTGAGGGAATCATGAACCAGAAGACATGGATTTCAGGTGAGAGGGGAAGGATTTAAGGTGCGAGGGGCAACGTTTTCACACAGAGGGTAATAAAAAAAGCAAACACAAATGTTTGGAAATTTTTGCAAAGTAATTATAAAGAAATAACTGAAATATCACATTGACACAAGTATTCAGACCCTTTACTTAGCAATGTTACAACATTTTGAGATTTAAAAAATCAAGTCTTTAATTTATCCCATCAGATAAAGCATAAAAATAAGTTTAATTTGACACCCAATTCACTTTCATATCTTCAGTATGGTTATGGCCATTCTCATAATCGGAAATTGGCATCTTGTTCCCTATTGCTTTTCCATTGACTTAACACAAAAGCTGTGATCGAGAACATTTAAAAGCCGATAACTTTCTTAAAATTTAAGAAAACTGAAAGAAATTTTCAGTTATTATAGATTGAAGCATTCTGAAACAAATATGAAATAATCTTACTTAGATGACTTGAAATTAAAGCATATAATTAGTTAGTTACCTAATTGTAGCTAATTACAAAATGCAATTACTAGATCTAAACATCTATCCATTTTTTAAGAATAGATTAACATTTTTAAATCGCCTAAGTGTCCAAATAACATTCACACAAGAATTCACAATATAACATAATTTCTAAATCTCATTGTCATGGGTTTATAGGCCAAATGGAAGGAATTTCATGTTTAATACCTGTAAATTAATGGCCATTTAAATCAGCTTGCGAGTGGGATTTTCTGGAAAGGGACCATTTGGAACATTCAGATGCAGTGAATTTATACCCCCATATCCACTGCCGGTTCGTTCGGGGACCAAATCACCGTTTCGCAACTTAAAATGTGAATTAAATACATCTTAAGAAACACTTTTATACATAAAAATAAACTACTTTCTTTTACCTGGTCCTCCATAAAATTTGTCCCCGTTGTCGGCATTGACGCTTCAGAAGCCGATTTTAAAATCATTCCAGCGATTTACTTGTCAGGTGAATTTTTTTTTTTTAAAAAAAAACACACAGAACGGCCGTCGGAACGATTCTTTAGCAACATCTTGCACTCCAACAAAATATAATCCAGGACCAGGTCGGAAAAAAATGCACCAAAATCGCGCACACAGCAAGTGGCAGAATTACAGCACTGCTGAAGGTAAGTTTTGTAACATATCTACTTTACTCAGTACTTTGTTGAGGCACCTTTGGCAGCAATTACAGCCTCAAGTCTTCTTGGGCATGACGCTACAAGCTTGGCACACCTGTATTTGGGTAATTTCTCCCATTCTTCACTGCAGACCCTCTCAAGCTCAGTCAGGTTGGATGGGGAGTGTCGATGCACAGCTATTTTCAGGTCCCTCCAAAGATATTCAATCGGGTTCAAGTCCGGGCTCTGGCTGGGCCACTCAAGGATATTCGCAGACTCGTCCAAAGCCATTCCTGCGTGGTTTGGCTGTGTGCTGATGGGTCATTGGCCTGTTGGAATATGAACCTCCGCCCCAGTCTGAGGTCCAGAACGCTCTGGAGCAGGTTTTCATCAAGCATCTCACTGTACTTCGCTCCGTTCATATTTCCCTCAATCCTGACTGGTCTCCCAGTTCCTGCTGCTGAAAAACATCCCCACAGGATGATGCTGCCACCACCATGCTTCACTGTGGGTATGGTATTGGCCCGGTGATGAGCGGTTCCTGGTTCCCTCAAGACGTGACGCTTGGCATTCCGGCCAAAGAGTTCAATCTTGGTTTCATCAAACCAGAATCTTGTTTAGGTGCCTTTTGGCAAAAGCAGACTGTCATGTGTCTTTTACCGAGGACTGGCTTCCATTTGGATTGGCGGACTGCTGCAGTTATAGTTGTCCTTCTGGAAGGTTCTCCCATCTCTGTCAAAGTAACCATTGGGATCTTGGTCATCTCCGTGACCAAGGCCCTTCTCCCCCGATTGCTCAATTTGGCCTTCCTGGTGGTTCCAAAGTTCTTCCATTATGAATGACGGAGGCCAATGTGCTCTTCGGGACCTGCAATGCTGCAGAAATAGTTTTATACCCTTACCCACATGTGTGTCTCGACACAATCCTGTCTCTGAGGTTTACGGACAAATCCTTGGTCTTCGCAGCTTGGATTTTGCTTTGACATTCATTGTCAACTGTGGGACCTTATATAGACAGGTATGTGCCTTTCCAAATCATGTCCAATCAATTTAATTTACCACTGGTGGACTCCAATCAAGTTGTAGAAACATCTCAAGGATAATCAATGGAAACAGGATGCAGCTAAGCTCACTTTTGAGTGTCATAGCAAAGGGTCTGAATACTTATGTAAATGTGGTATTTCAGTTATTTTGTTGTAATTACTTTGCAAAAATTTCTAAACACTTGTTTTCACTTTTTTATTATGGGGTATTGTGTGTAGATTGATGATAGAAAAATGGTTTTAATCCATTTTAGAATAAGGCTGTAACGTAACAAAATGTGGAAAAAGTGAAGGGGTCTGAATACTTTCTGAGTGCACTGTATAATGTAGGAGCTGCCAGAGGAAGTAGTTGAGGCAGGTACTAAAACAATATTTAAAATTTTGGTCAGATACGTGAATAGAAAATGTTTAGAAAGATGTAAGGAATATGCAGGCAGGTGGGATCAACATAAATGGGGCATTTTGGTCGGCATGGGCAAGTTGGGGAGAAACTGTTATTCTGTTGTATGACTATGGCTCTCTCCAACTCAAAACGCAACAGGGAAGGACTGTGTGAGATAACTCGAGTAGGATTATTGAATTATAGAGCCTTACAGCATGGAAACAGACCTTTCAGCCAAAAGATCTATAATCTTTGCTTCAGCCCTTCTTGCACAAGTCAACCAAATTAGCAGACTTGACCAGTCCCATTTGCCTCTACATGGCCCTTCCTATCCAGATATCTATCCAAATGCTTTTTATTAGATTGAAAGGATGCCTTCAGCATAGATGCCTCCAACTCACATCTTGTTGAAAAGATAAGATGCTATGATTGCCGACTGCTCCAGTAGTCTATTAGGATGGGATGTACACATCCACATCAGACCAGATGCAGGGCATTTGTAAGCTCAGAGCTGTCCTTTATTGTAATGAACCACTAGTTTAGTTTAACCTCTCCCCTCGACTCCATTCAAGGACCCAAGCAATCGTTCCAGGTGCGACAAAGGTTCACCTGCATCTCCTCCAACCTCATCTACTGCATCCGCTGCTCTAGGTGTCAGCTGATTTACATCGGGGAGACTAGGCGTAGGTTGGGCGATCGTTTCGCCGAACACCTCCGCTCAGTCTGCGATAACCAACCTGACCTCCCGGTGGCTCAGCACTTCAACTCCCCCTCCCATTCCCAATCCAACCTCTCTGTCCTGGGTCTCCTCCATTGCCAGAGTGAGCAACAGCAGAAATTGGAGGAACAGCACCTCATATTCCGCCTGGGGACTTTGCGTCCGGATGGCATTAACATTGAATTCTCCCAATTTTGCTAGCCCTTGCTGTCTCCTCCCCTTCCTTAACCCTCTAGCTGTCTCCTCCCACCCTCCCATCCGCCCGCCCTCGGGCTCCTCCTCCTCCCCTTTTTCCTTCCTTCTCCACCCCCCACCCCCCATCAGTCTGAAGAAGGGTTTCGGCCCGAAACGTCGCCTATTTCCTTCGCTCCATAGATGCTGCTGCACCCGCTGAGTTTCTCCAGCAATTTTGTGTACCTTCGATCTTCCAGCATCTGCAGTTCCTTCTTGAACACTAGTTTAGTTTAGTTTAGTTTAGTTTTGTTTAAATTAGTTTAGTTTAGTTTAAATTAGTTTAGTTTAGTTTAGTTTAGTTTAGTTTAGTTTAGAGATACAGTGGAAACAGGCCCTCCACACTAACCAGCGATCACCCATACACTAGTCCGATCCTTCACTCTCAGGACAATTTACAGAAACCAGTTAAGCTATAGACCTATAGGTATTTGGAATATGGGAGGAAACCGGAACACCCGGAGATAACCCGCATGGTCATGAGGAGAACATGCAAATTGACACAATTAGGATGGAAAATTGGAAACCTTTCCCCATAATGAAGACTTCTCCAAAAAAAGTACAATGCTCACGGTGAGGAGTGAGATGGTGAGTGGGATCTGGATTTTGTACCTACATCTCTTTGGAGATAACGTCGTCCATTGTTGGTGAAATACAGAATCTCTTTAGAGTGTGGTGTTGGGGACGTTGCCAGGGCAACAATGACTGCACCAACACACTTGCGGTAGGATAAACTCGTGGTCTGGTTTATTTATAATGAAGGACAATGTTCATGTTGTAGGAGCAGAATTAGGCCATTCGCCCCATCGAGACTACTCCGCCATTTAATCATGGCTGATCTATCTTTCCCTCTCAACCACATTCTTCTGCCTTCTCCCTATAACCACTGACACCCATACTGATCAAGAATCTGGCAATCTGCTTCTCAAAAATATCCATTGACTTGGCCTCCACACCCTTCAGTGGCAATGAATTCCACCAGCCTCTGACTAATGAAATTCCTCCTCATCTCCTTTCTAAAGATACGTCCTTTTATTCTGAGGTTGTGACCTGTGGTCCTAGACTCCCCCACTAGTGGAAACATCCTCTCCACATCCACTCTATGCAGGCCTTTCCCTCTTCTCAATAGTGACGGGTACGTCTAGGTCCACATAAGGGCACTGTCCATCATCATCAGTGGGCAATTGAGAAGGTACTGGCCATCTCGGGCTTGCCCTGGTGGCTCAGTCTCAGCCTGGAAGAGGCAATGCTGGCGGTCCAAGGCTCGCCCTGGCAGTTCAGTGTTGGGCTCGAAGGAAGCGGTGGCTGTGTTGGGCCTGCCAATAGTAGCACTCAAGGGAGGAGAAGCCATCACAAGGGTTAGGGAGATGAGAAAATGGAGGATAAAAACATAGAAACATAGAAAATAGGGGCATGAGCAGGCCATTCGGCCCTGCGACCCAGCACCACCATTCAATATTATCATGGGTGATCATCCAAAAACAGTACCCCATTCCTGCTTTTTCCCCATATCCCTTGATTCCATTAGCCCTAAGAGCTAAATCTCTTGAAAACATCCAGTGAATTGGCCTCCACTGCCTTCTGTGGCAGAGAGTTCCACAGATTCACAGCCCTCTGGGTGAAAACATTTTTCCTCATCTCAGTCCTAAATGGACTACCCCTTATTCTTAAACTGTGACCCCTGGTTCTGGACTCCCCCAACATCGGGAACATTGTTGATGTTCATTGGGAGCATAGATGACGGCAAAGAACTTTAGTGGCTTGAACTAAGTTCCAGAGTCGGATAATTCTGAGTGAAGCTTCGACATTTCTATATAAAAAGAAATAGACATTTGTCACAGAGCATAATTGCACCCCTGTTTAACTTCAGAATCTTCCCACTGTTTTCCTCTCGCTTGTCCGCTTCCCACTATAATTTGCTAATGCTTCAGCTGCCTGCCTGCTATCATGCTTTATCCCATTACCACATCCATCTCCCTCATTTGCTGTCTACGTCCTGTGACACCTGTCTTGAAAGTAATTGGTGCATTTTTATTTCTCTATACCCGATTCTTCCGAAAATGACAAGGGCAACAAGTCTTTGTTTGTCAAAAGCGGTTGCATGAAAGCTCAAATCAAACCACAGGTCCCTCTCCATTATCAAGGCTGAGGTTTCAGCCTGCCGTTGATGCGAAACGGTAAGTCGGCGATGGTCACAGATATCAGCTGCACCACACCTCGATAACTTTACTTGACAGTGGCAAGGACAATAATAACATCAGCAGGACACAAAGTGCTGGGGTAACTCAACGGGTCAGGCAGCATCCCCAGAGAGCATGAATAGGTGACGTTTCAGGTACGGGACCCTTCTTCCAAGACGTCACCTATCCATATTTTCCAGAGATGCTACCTGACCTGCTGAGTTACTCCAGCACTTTATGCCCTTTTGTGTATTAACCAGCAACTGAAGTTCTTTGTTTCCATCTAATTACATTGATATTTTATTCAGGAGCTTATGCATGCTGCCTTTAATGTTTGCTGCAGCTGCAAAGCTAACTTTCAGAAACAGATTGCTTTGAGTTTAGTTTTAGAGATGCAGCGTGGAAAAGGCCCTTCATCCCACCGAGACTGCGCCGACCAGCGATCGCCCGTACACTAGCACAAACCTACACATTTAAGGACAAAGGCCAATTTACAGAGGCCATTTAAACTACAAACCTGTACATCTTTGGAATGTGGGAGGAATCCGGAGCACCTAGAAAAATCCCACACAGTCTCTGTAAGCGCGGCACAGTGGCCAGAGTCCTGGTTCGATCCTGACTGCGGGTGCTGTCAGTATGGAGTTTGTTTGCATATTCCGGGTGCCCTGTGACCATTACCTTTTGTAATCCCTTTTGTCCCTGGCCATTCAAGTTGCCTAACCAGGCCATGTTGCAGTCGGTCTGTGTGCTCCCTCCAGGGTATGGTGAATGATTCCAGTGCGATACTCAGAAACCTGGGCAGCAAACATTTTGGGAAATCAACCAGAGTAGGACATAGTGAATTGCAGGGCCTTTGAAGGGTATTGTTGAACTAGGGGAACAAGTGCATAGTTCCCTAAAAACAGGAACAGAGGTGGCTGTGGTGGTGAGGGAGGCATGCTTGCCTTCAACAGCCGCAGCATTGAGCAGGACACCGTGTTAGAATTGTACAAAACGTTGGTGAGGTCGCACCTGGACTGTGGTTCCTGGATTGGAGAATGATAGAGGTTTGGGGCAGCACAGTGGTATAGCGGTAGAGTTACTGCCTTACAGCGCCAGAGACCTGGTTCGATCCTGACTGCGGGTGCTGTCTGTACGGAGTTTGCACATTCTCCCTGTGACCACATGGGATTTCTAAGGGTGCACCGGTTTCCTCCCACACTCCAAAAACGTGCAGGTTTTTAGGTCAATTGGCTTTGGTAAAAATATAAAATTGTCCCCATCGTGTAATATAGTGTTAGTGTATGGGGTGATCGCCGGTTGGTGTGGACTCGGTGGGCCGAAGGGCCTGTTTCCATGCTGTATCTCTAAAGTAAAGAAAAGTAAGTGCTGAAAAGAGCCATGCAGTACACACCGTGATAAATAGTTCACAAATTATTTTAAGATGATGCATAAAATACCACTGTGTGATGTACAGTAATTGGTTTGAGCAATTTTCATGCAACTGCCATGTTCATGTATCCAGAACCACAATTCCCCATGGATGCAGGATGGCTGAGAGTAGCAGCTTTAATGTTCCACGTAGGTTTGTCACGGGGGTGTGATTAGACACGATGTCACATCATTATGCAGAAACAGATACTAATGCCTGTGACTGAAAACATAGCCAAAGGAGATTTCGAGAAGGAATTCCCATGTTAAGGAACTTTTCAATAGAAATTACAGATTACGTGGGTATTCTCTGGGTGCTCCAGTTTCTTCCCACATGCAGGTTTATAGGTTAATTGGCTTCTGTAAATTACCCCTTAGTTTAGTTTATTTTAGTTTAGTTTAGTTTAATGTCACATGAACTGATGTTCAGTGAAAAGCTTTTGTTGCCAGCCGGTGGAAAGACAATATATGATTACCATTGAGCCATCCACAGTGCACAGCCCCAATGTCGCAGGATGTGAAAGTACAGGTGATTGTTGTTTGGCGCGGACTCGGTGGGTCGGTGGGTCGAAGGACCTGTTTCCATTCTATATTTCTAAAGGTAACGTCTAAACTATCTCATCATTTTGTAAATCTCTGTCAGGACCCCCCTGGCCCTTGATGCTCAACGTTACTAGATGCCCTGGAACAACAGCATTATCCTACACACTGGGGGCAATTTGAAATTTACAAAGGCCAATTAACCTACAAACCTTTACGTCTTTAGACTGTGGGAGGAATCCGGAAGCACCCGGAGAAAACCCACGCGGTCGAGGGGAGAACGCGCAAACTCCATGCAGACAGCAACCGTAGTCAGGATCGAACCCGGGTCTCTGGCACTGTAAAGCCCCTGTCCCACTTTCACGACCTAATTCCCGACCTCTGACGACCTTAAATGACCTTAAAAAAAAATCAAGGTCGCGGTAACCTACGACCTTCCACGATTATGTGTCCTACGACTATGTCTACGACCTCCTACGACCCTCCTCGACCTCAGTCTTCCACACCTAAGACCAACTACGACTAGCTACGAGTGGAAAATTATCACATGATAAAATGATGTGATGTTTGCATTTTTTTTCTTGGGCCAGTTTCCGACTTATGACTACCTACGACTACCATCACGACCTACTACGACCTATCTATGAGTAAAAAGTATCGTTTTTTTCCATGCTGACCTTTTTTTTACTCGTGGATATTTTTTATCAAAGCTGGAAAAAACGCCGCGACCTACTTGATGCCACGAGTACACGAAGGCCACTCACGAGCATGACGAAGACCTCCTGTGATTTTGTGGCGACCATGCTGCGAGTATGAGTCAAGGGCAAACTTGCCAAAGGTCGGGAATTAGGTCGTGAAAGTGGGACAGGGACTTAAGCCTGCAACTCCACCACTGCGCCACTGTGCCGCCCCGCATAGATTGGTATAGATATGAAAGCTAGTCAGAAGCTTTTTTCCCCAAGGTGTAAATATCAAAGTCTAGTGGCCTTAGCTTAAAGGTGAAAGGGGCAAATTTTAAAGGATATGTACAAGTCATGTTTTTTTTTTTCTCACAGAGAGTTTGGTGGGTGCCTGGAATTTGCTGCCAGGAGTGTCGGTGGAGGTATAAATATAATCGGGAGCATTTGGAGGTTTTTAAGTAAGCACAACGTGATTAAAAGGAACTGCAGGTGCTGATTTATATCAAAAATAGACTCAAAATGTTTGAGTAACTCAGCGGGTCAGGCAGCATCTCTGGAGAAAATGGATTGGTGATGTATCGGGTCTGGACATGAAGAAATCTGAAGAAATCTGAAGAAGGGTACTGACCCGAAATGTCACCAATCCATTTACACCAATACAGCTGTAGATAGCCCAGGTCAACAAAGCTGGTAATACTGCTGCCTTGGACACCAAGGGTTATTTGATTTTGATTTGATTTTGATTTGATTCAATTTATTGTCATTGTCTTCAATTAAGAGGCAACGAAATGTTATTTCCCTTACAGTCATACAAGTAAAAAAAACACAAAAACACAGAACACGATAGTCCATGACACAAACATCCCCACAGCAGCACCAAAGTTCCCCACTGTGAGGGAAGGAAACCAAAGTCCAGTCAACCTCCTCACTGATGTTCCCCAATGTTCACCCGTGGTCGGGGCCTCCCGAGCCCTCCGCAGTCGCCGGTCAGGCCCTGCCACAAGGAACAATGGAACCCCGACGTCGAAAGGTAGAACATCCTCCGCTGCCTGGACCTCTGAATCGGCCACCTCCCACCAGAGTCCGCTGTTCACGAAGTCCACAGGCCTAGCTGGGCGGAGATTCATGCTGGCAACCCCCATCAAAGGGTCCCAGGACTCCGCAATGTTGAAGTCAACGCCAGCCGCGCTGGGTGCTCCGCAAACCACAGCTCCGCGATGTCGATGCAGCAGGCCCAACACTCCGGAGCTCCAAACGGCGATTCCAGGTAAGGCCTCACCCACTCCGCAATGTATCCAGCGCGGCGCCCCACTGCTGAAGCTCTGGTCTGGTCCCGGCAGGAAAGGTCACACCAATCCAGTTGCTAGGCCGCGAGGAGGGGAGAGAGGGCGAGGCTCGGATAATAGTCGCATCCTCGCCAGGAAGTGACTGAAGGACAGTTTCCCCCTTACCCTACCCCCTTCCCCCCACGTAAAATACTAAAAAAAAACAAGAACATACTTTAAACATAACCAAAAATAAAAAAGATAACCAGACTCTAGGTGGAGGCAGCCATCAACATCACCAACCAGACTCTAGGTGGAGGCACCACCATCAACATCGCCACCATCAACATCGCCACCATCAACAGCACCACCATCAACATCGCCACCATCAACATCCACCATCAACATCGCCACCATCAACATCGCCACCATCAACATCACCACCATCAACATCGCCACCATCAACATCGCCACCATCAACATCGCCACCATCAACATCACCACCATCAACATCACCACCATCAACATCGCCACCATCAACAGCACCACCATCAACATCACCACCATCAACATCACCACCATCAACATCACCACCACCATCAACATCACCACCATCACCACATCACCACCATCAACATCACCACCATCAACATCACCACCATCAACATCACCACCACCACCATCAACATCACCACCATCAACATCGCCACCATCAACATCGCCACCATCAACATCGCCACCATCAACATCGCCACCATCAACATCGCCACCATCAACATCGCCACCATCAACATCACCACCATCAACAACATCGCCACCATCAACATCACCACCATCAACATCACCACCATCAACATCACCACCATCAACATCGCCACCATCAACATCACCACCATCAACATCATCACCATCAACATCATCACCATCAACATCACCACCATCAACATCATCACCATCAACATCACCACCATCAACATCACCACCATCACCACCATCATCACCACCATCAACATCGCCACCATCAACAGCACCACCATCAACAGCGCCACCACCATCGCCACCAACATCACCACCATCAACATCGCCACCATCAACAGCACCACCATCAACATCATCACCATCAACATCATCACCATCAACATCATCACCATCAACATCCCCACCATCAACAGCAACATCGCCACCATCAACATCGCCACCATCAACATCGCCACCATCAGCGTCCCCACCATATACGCCACCATCAACAACGCCACCATGAATCGTATTTCCCCACCATTAACATCACCACCGAGGGATCGCCACCATCAACACAGTCAACATTGCCACCATCAACATCGCCACCATCCATCAACAGCACCACCATCAACAGCGCCACCTGAAACAGCACCACCTGAAACATCGCCACCATCAACAGCACCACCATCAACATCGCCACCATTAACAGCGCCACCTGAAACATCGCCAGCGTCCAGATATACGCCGGGCGTGAAGTATTTTAGACCCACCGAGGGAGGCAGATACAGTCCTTGCCTTGACATATCCTCTGAAGGATAGGATGTCAAGCAGTGCTCCACTTCCTCACTTGGAATATTAAGCTTCATCCCCTTGAATATTTTTAAGGCAGAGATTGACAGGTTCATGATTAGCATGGGTGTCAGGGTGTTATAGGGAGAAGACAGGAGAATGGGGTTGAGAGGGAAAGATAGATCAGCCATGATTGAATGGCAGATTAGACTCGATGGGCTGAATGGCCTAATTCTGCTCCTGGAACTTACAAATTTATGAACTCACTTGGAGCATTAACCTTCATCCTTGGGATCAACTTGCTGGAATGGAACCAGAGCCCACAGCGTTCTGACTCGATAGCAGGAACGATACAGCTGATGCTCAATTTGCCTCTGTTCAAAAATGTTCCAATAACAAGCATTTCAATGCTTTAATTTCCTATGCTTTAATGAAAGTGCTGTCTAAAATGTAGTATCTTTGTCGCAAAATTGCCAATTATCCACACTTCCCTGTGCTGTTAATCTTGAAAAATTCTTAAGATGCTTTGAAATTAGATCCTTTATATTAACACAGGGAAGTTAAAAAGCATTTGCATCAATACACTGCTCTTTATATTGAAAATGTAAATGGCTATTGATGACAACAAGTCATCAGCCAACAAATTGCATATGGAACAGGGCTTCTGCTTCATAGTCAATGGAAGATCACACAGCAAACAAAGTCGATTTACTCAGAAAGCAGTCTGTTTAAAGAGCACAGGAAAGTAGCAATTCCATCCAATGGTACAAGAAATAGGTATATAAAACTTCAGTGGCGCTGCAGTTCTGCCACTGGCCGTGTGCTCGACTTTGGCGCCTTTGGGTGGGGGGGGGGGTCGGCATTAAAATGCCGTTTTCTCCTGCTTATCGGAGGCAGTTTTTCTCGGGCTGCTAAGCCGCTGAAGAACAATCGTTTGGATTTCCGTTCCCGATTTTTTAATTTATTTAATCGCGAGACAATTCAATAATTAGATTAAAATAAAAACCGACTTCAAACGCCATCAATGCCTACAACGGGGCGGATCGCATAAAGGGGACAAAACATAAAGTAAGTCGTGTATTTTACATATAAACTTGTTTCACGGGATGGCTTTAATCTAATTTTCATTTGCGAAAATGTGATTTTGGCCCCATATGAACTGGCAGTGTTTTTCCTGCCGATATGGGGTTCAAATTCACCGCAAATGCAACGTTGCAATCGATCGCATTCCAGAAAAACCCACTCGCAAGATGATTTTAATACTTTTTTTTTGGACCATCATGTCATAAGAGCATCTAAATCATCTATATTTTGTGTTATTGTCTACCCATAGTCAATATTTTTAGACTAAATATCTGTTTTAGTCCCATGTATTGTGTAAAAAATAATAATTTTAATTATATTGAGTGGATGTTTCTAGATTAATTTATGGGAATTAAACATTAAATTCCTTCCATCTGGGATATAAATTCATGACAGTAAGATTTTAATATCATGTTATATTGTGAATTCTTGTGTGAATAATAATAATACATTTTATTTATGGGCGCCTTTCAAGAGTCTCAAGGACACCTTACAAAAATTTAGCAGGTAGAGGAAAAACATGTACGGGGAATGAAATAAATAGTAGAGACGTGACTAGTACACAAAGTAAAGACAGAATTCAATACAAAACACAGTATGAAGCAATGAATGCACAGATGAAAAGGGACGGCACGTGGGGCTAAGGATAGGCAGAGGTGAAGAGATGGGTCTTGAGGCGGGACTGGAAGATGGTGAGGGACACGGAATTGCGGATCAGTTGGGGGAGGGAGTTCCAGAGCCTGGGAGCTGCCCTGGAGAAGGCTCTGTCCCCAAAACTGCGGAGGTTGGATTTGTGGATGGAGAGGAGACCGGCTGATGTGGATCTGAGGGACCGTGAGGGTTGGTAGGGGGAGAGGAGGTCAGTGAGATATGGGGGGGCTAGATGGTGGAGGGCTTTGTAGGTGAGAATCAGGATTTTGTAGGTGATCCGGTGGGAGATGGGAAGCCAGTGAAGTTGTTTGAGGACTGGAGTGATGTGATGCCAGGATTTGGTGTGGGTGATGAGTCGAGCGGCTGCGTTCTGGACCAGTTGGAGTCGGTTGATGTAGGTGGAGCTGATGCCAAGGAGAGGTGAGTTGCAATAGTCCAGTCGGGAGGAGATGAAGGCATGGATGAGTCTTTCAGCAGCGGGCGGTGTGAGAAAGGGTCTGAGTTTGGCGATGTTGCGGAGATGAAAGAAGGAGGTTTTAATGACATGGCGGATGTGAGGCTCAAGGGGGAGGGTGGAATCAAAGATCACGCCAAGGTTGCGGGCCTGGGGAGATGGGGAGACAGTGGTGCCGTCGATGGTGAGAGTGGGGTTATTGATTTTGCTGAGTGTGGCTTTGGAGCCTATGAGGAGGAATTCTGTCTTATCGCTGTTGAGTTTGAGGAAATTATGTTGCATCCAGGTTTTTATAGCTGACAAACAGGAGTTGATATGGGAGGGGGAGGGTTGTGGGGGGATTTGGTGCCAAGGTAGATCTGGGTGTCATCAGCGTAACAGTGGAAGTCCAGATTGAAGTGGCGGAGTATCTGACCAAGGGGGAGGATGTAGATGATGAAGAGGAGGGGGCCGAGTACGGAGCCTTGGGGAACGCCTTGAGTGACTGTGGCTGTAGCAGAGGTGTGGTTGTGGAGAGAGATGAAGTGGGATCTGTTGGAAAGGTAGGAACGGAGCCAGCTGAGTGCAGAGCCTTCAATGACGAGGTCTTTGAGTCTGGTGAGCAGGATGTTATGGTTCACTGTATCGAAGGCTGCGCTCAGGTCGAGGAGGATGAGGATGTTGAGGGAACCAGTGTCAGCAGAGGTGAGGAGGTCGTTGAGGACTTTGAGGAGAGCAGTTTCTGTGCTATGGAGGGGGCAAAAGCCAGATTGGAGGGGTTCAAGTAGGTTATACGCAAGGAGGTGGGAATGAAGTTGCGACGCAACTATACGCTCCAGGGTTTTTGAAAGAAAGGGGAGGTTTGAGATTGGGCGGTAGTTAATGTGAGAGGAGGGATCAAGACCAGGTTTCTTTAAGATTGGTGTAACAGCAGCAGTTTTGAAAGCGGAGGGGACAATTCCTTGGGACAATGAGGAGTTGAAGAGATTAGTGAGGTAGGGGCAAAGAACGGGGAGGCAGGACTTCAACAGGGGAGTGGGGAGAGGGTCGAGGGAGCAGGTAGTGGGTTTGGAAGAGCTGATGAGTTTGGAGATTTCAATAGGGGTGACCAGGTCAAACTGGGAGAGGAAGCAGTGTGGAGGAGGTGTAAGGAGGTCAGTGGAGATGTTGAAAGGAGGGGCCTTGGTAGGTGGTGGAGTAGATGCTGGGGAGTCAGGTACAGGGGATAAAGATTGATAGCTGGTGCTGATTTTATCAGCGAAAAAGTGGAGGAATGAGTTGCAGAGATCCGGAGTAGAGGTAGGGAGAGTGTTGGCTCGAGGCTTGAGGAGGTTGCCCACTGTGGAGAAGAGGGTTCTGTGGTTTAGGCAGGGATCGGTGAATATGGAGGAGAGGTAGGCAGAATGGGATTAGTTTGTTATTTGGATACTTAGGGTATTTAAAAAAACTGTCCTTTTCTTAAGAAATGGAATCTACAGGACATTGTTAATGGGAAAGTAGTCGGCAGAAAGGCATGTCATGTGTGGTTTGAAGAACAAAAACTTGTAGTTTACAATGCAAATTTGAAAAGTTGAGGAAAAACAAGGTGTACAGAGTTGCTTATTGGTTACAATCTGAGGAGTATGTTGATGCTACTGATTATGATATGCCAATGTACCAGCTAGCAACTGATCTTCTCCATAAAGGTCTATTGCTAGAAATTGTAATTTATTTACCTATCTGTTACAGATTTACAGCATATTATACAATAATATTAAAGTTCTAATCTTAAGAATATCACATTTTTGAATTTTCAAGGCAGTCTGGGTGTTTATTACTATTTCCGTCACAACAGTCAATTTTGTAATTAACTACAATTAGGTAATTAACTAATTATATGCTTTAATTTCAGGACATCCAAGTAAGATGTTTTATATTTGTTTCAGAATGCTTCAATCTATAATAACTGAAAATTTCATTCAGTTCTCTTGATTTTTAAGAAAGTTATGGGCTTTTGACTGTCCTCGATCACAGCTTTTGTGTTAAGTCAATGGAAAAGCAATAGGGAACAAGATGCTCATTTCCGAGTATGAAAATGGCCATAATTTTTTAATGCTGAAGATATGAAAGTGAATTAGGTGTTAAATTAAACTTCTTTTTATGCTTTATCTGATGGGATAAATTGCAGACTTGATTTTTTAAATCTCAAAATTTTGTAACATTGCTACAAGACACCTCTCATAGTGTCATGGAGTTATATAGCATGAAAACAGGCCCTTTGGTCCAACTTGCCCACACCGACCTACATGCCCCATCTACACGAGCCCCACCTGCCTGCGTTTGGCCCATATCCCTCTAAACTTGTTCTATCAATATAAACTTTGCCCCTCTCACCTTAAAGCTATGCCCTCAAGTCTTTCGTTTTATTTTTAGAGATACAGCGTGGAAAAAGGCTCTTTGGCCAATCGATTCCGTGTTGACCAACAATCACTCCCAACACTAGCACTATCTAACAAACTGGAGACAATTTACAATTTACATAAGCCAATTACCCTACAAACCTGTGCTCCTTTGGAGCTTAAGAAGAATCCGGAACACCTGTAGAAAACCCACACATTCACAGGGAGAACGTACAAACACCATACTGACAGCACCCGTAGTCAGGATCCAACCTGGGTCTCTGGTGCTGTAAGGCAGTAACTCTACCGCTGCACCATTGTGCCGCCCCAAATGTCTTTGGCATTTACACCCTGGATAAAAGGTTCTGAACTTCTAGCCTGTATATCCCTCTCATCATTTTCTGTACTACTATCAGGTCTCTCCGAAGCACCAGAGAAAACAAGTCAATTTTGTGCAACCTCTCCTTGCAGCCAATCCCCACTAATCCTGGCAGCCTTTCCAAAGCCACAACATACTTCCTGTAATTGGGTGACCAGGACTTTATTCAGGAACTCTCGCTTGGTATCTTGGGGTTTGAAAAATATTGTTTATTTGCATTAAGGAACTTCAAATGGTATTTAATTTATTTGGGGAATTAATTGGCGCAGACTGCAAATTAATAGCATTCTGTTATGAGGGAACAATGTGCAAAAGCACAAAAAATATGAAAAAACATGCATCAGAATACCTGTGCTTTATGAGTGTTACTCCTTGCCATGGATTTGAAAAGGGACAGCTACAAATGTCTCTGTCTTCCTCATTTATTTAAGTCATGGACTACAGTTATTTTTACTATAGCTCATTTTATATGTTTGGTAAACTCAGAGTTATGATTTCCACCAGAAGTACCTATTTACACTTAGCTTCTTCTCTGTGATCTCCAGACACACAATCATTACGCCTGCCAATTTATTCCCGAGGGCAGAGAACGGGTTTGCACTTTGATTGATGGGATGCGATAAAACATAAGGAGTTTTTACCTGTGACCACATGGGTTTTCTCCCATTTCCTCCCACACTCTAAGGATGTACAGGTTTGTAGGTTAATTGGCTTCTGTGAAAATTTGAAATTGTCCCCAGTGTGTAGGGTAGTGTTAGTGTATGGGGATCACTGGTAGACTTGGACTGGATGGGTTGAAGGGCCTGTTTCCACGCTGTATCTCTAAAGACTAAAGTAAAACATATATCTACTTCATTGAACTTCAATATCTCAGCTAAAAAGCAGCATAATTTGCATTGCACGAGTGTCAGCCCAGATTTTGTGCACAGGTTGAAGAATGTCAAGTGTGTGGGATAGTGCTTGTGTAGCGATTGCTGGTTAGCATGAATTCAATGGGCTGAAGGGTCTGATTCCACGCCGTTTCTCTAAAGTCCAAATACTAAAGTCTAATGTAAGCCTTTGAATGGTGAATGTAGGTACAGCAGGCAGTGAAGAAAGCAAATGGCATGTTGGCCTTCATTGCGAGCGGATTTGAATATAGGAGCAAGGAGGTCCTGCTGCAGTTGGATAGGGCCCTGCTGAGACCGCACCTGGAGTATTGTGTGCACTTTTGGTCTCCTAATTTGAGGAAGGGCATTCTTGCTATTGAGGGAGTGCAGCGCAGGTTCACCAGGATAATCCCCGGGGTGGTGGGACTGACATATGGGGAAAAAATTGATCGACTGGGCTTATATTCGCTGGAATATAGAAGGATGAGAGGGTATTTTATAAAAACATATACAATTCTTAAGCGATTGGACAGGCTAGATGCAGGAAAAATGGTCCAGGTGTTGAGGGTGTCCAGAACCAGGGGTCACAGTTTAAGAATAAGGGGTAGGCCATTTAGGACTGAGCTGAGGAAAAACATGTTCACCCAGAGTTAGATTTAGCTCATAGGGCTAAAGGAATCGAGGGATATGGGGAGAAAGCAGGAACGGGATACTGATTTCGGATGATTGCCATGATCATATTAAATGGCAGTGCTGGCTCAGGGCTGAATGGCCTACTCCTGCACCTATTTTCTATGTTTTTATGTTAAATTGGGTATGCACTTAAGAGAGAATTCGTTTCTGGACCATGGAGAAAAAAATGTAGTGCATGGGATAGATCACATTGCGCTACTAGGAAAAGGTATTAACTTGATGGCCCAAAAGAAAGTAGAAGCAGAAGTAAGCCACTTGGCCCAGAAGCCTATCCCACCATTAAATAAGATCATGTCTAATATGCCTTGGGCCTGGTCTCCCTTTCTGGGCTGGTCTTCCACAACCCTCAATTCCCTGAGCTTTTCATAAAGTATCAACTTCCTCTTTAAATATCTCTACAGACCCACCACTGGGCTAGAGAATTCCTGGGATTCACCATCCTCTGTGAAAAGAAGTTCCTACACATCTCACAGGTGGCACAGTGGCGCAGCGGTAGAGTTGCTGCCTTACAGTGCCAGAGACCCGTGTTTGGCCCTGACTATGGGTGCTGTCTGTATGGAGTTTGTACGTTCTCCCTTGGCTTTCTCCAGGTGTGGTTCCCTCCCACATCCCAAGGATGTGCAGGTGTATAGGTTATCTGTAGGAAGGAACTCCAGATGCAGGATTAAGCCAAAGATAGACACAAAATGCTGGAGTAACTCAGTGGGTCAGAGGAAGGGTTCCTACCTGAAACATTACCTATTCCTTTTCACCTTGACCTGCTGAGTTACTCCAACATTTTGTGTCTATCTCAGATTATAGGTTCATTAGCTTTTGTAAATTGTCTCTGTCATGGATAGAACTAGTGTACGGGTGATCGTTGGTCAGTATGGACATGGTGGCCCGAAGAACACAAACTGTATCTTGAAAACTAAAACTAAGCCTCAACTAATTCTCAACTTAAAGAGACTACCTCCGATTCCTGTATCCATGTTCGCCCATCCCACACTTTAACAATTCTATTTATTACATGACAATAGGGCAGCACAGTGGCACAGCAGGTGGAGCTGCTGCCTCACAGTGCCAGGGACCCAGGTTCAATCCTGACCTTGGGTTCTGTCTGCGTGGAGTTTGCACGTTCTCCCTGTGACCACATTGGTTTGTTCTGGTTTCCTCCCACATCCCAAAGATGTGTGGGTTTGTGGGTTAATTGTCCTCTTTTAATTGCCCCGAGTGGGTAGGGAATGGATGGGAAAGTGGGATAACATAGAACTGGTGTGAACAGATGATTGATCGTCTTAGTGGACTGAACGGCGCGTGTTTTAATGCTGTATCTCTAAAAATGTTGTTCTCATGGGAAATATAGGGCAGAATAGTTATTCGTTGGTCTAGAAAGAGGTCAGCAAACTGGAGTTGATACGACTCGATCCAATGTCCTGAGAAAATGACTTGGGGCCAACCCGAATCTTCAAAGCATAGCGCCTGGAGCTGAACAGAACAAGGCAACTTTTAGATTAGTTTAGATTAGTTTGGAGAAATAGTGCGGGAACAGGCCTTTTGGCCCACCAAGTCCTCACCAACCAGCACATTAACGCTATTCTACGCACACTATGGACAATTTACATATTATACCGAGCCAATTCTACCTACATACCTGTAGGTCTTTGGAGTGTGGGAGGAAACCAAAGATCTCGGAGAAAACCAATGCGGTCACGGGGGGAATGTACAAACTCCGTACAGACAGCTCCTATAGTCGGGATCGAACCCGGGTCATCGGTGCTGCAAGCTACTCTACCGCTACACCATTGTCTCAGACATTCCTCTGCTTCTCATTGATTCAATGATTCTTTTATTATCACATATACCAAGGTATAGTGAAAATCATGAACTTAATCCCAGATTCAATACTGAATGCCTAGAAACAGCCCACTGAGTCCATATGCAAGAGTTACCAGGTTTTGGCACCAATTGTTTTGGCACCATTTTCATAGTCCAGGATGCAGCTGGCCATATAGGCCCATTGCAGCCGTCCTCTCCGTTCAGATCTCCAGCGAACCATCGTTCTTCTCCTCTCCTGGCCTTCAGCCCTCATGCCCCGGGTGGGGCACCTCCTGCAGCTGACCTTGTGGGCGTGGAAGGCAAGGCCTCCTGGTCCTCTTACCAGCCCTTTGTTCTTGCGTCTGCCGCCATCGCCAACTCTCTCCACCCTCATATTCCCGGTGTACAGGGCAAGCAGCAGATGAGCCTTGGACCGGTTGAAGAAGGGTCTTGCAACGTCACCCATTCCTTCTCTCCTGAGATGCTACCTGTCCCCCTGAGTTGCTTCAGCATCAGCGTCTATCTTCCATGGCTGGTGCCCCAGTCCTGCTGCCTGTCGGGGTATGACAGCCACCTGCGGCCTTCCAGAAACTTCTGCCGTGCGCCACTCTGGAAGCTTCTTAGGTTTATTTTGGGTTTATTTGGATTATTGGACTTCTGCATTCGTCCAAACAGATTGAAGATAGAAAATAAAACTCTGTTTAAGAAAATAGGGAGAGGGAACGTCGGGAGCAATAGGGTAGAGAAAGTGGATGGGTTGGTTAGCAAGATAGCAGGTGGCATAAAAATGGATGGCTTTGTCGAGAGTGAAGGGTGCCAAATAATGTTGCAGGATATGGATCAGTTACAGCCTTGGGCGGAGAAATGACAGATGTAGAATAATCTGAACAAACATGATGCATTGCACTTTGGGAGGTCAAATTTAAAGGGAAAATATACAGTTAATGGCAAGACCCTTGAAAGCTTTGAAGAACAGAGGGATTTTCAAAGTAAGCTATTTGAAAGAAGTAACACGTCGGTAAAGTGGTAAAGAAGGCTTAGTTTAGTTTATTATTGTCACGTGTACCGAGGGTCAGTGAAAAGCTTTTTGCTGTATTCAGTCAAAGAAAAGATTATACATGATTACAATTGTGCCATCCACAGAGTACAGATACAGGGTAACGGGTATATCATTTAATGCAAGATAAACATTAGATTTTGAACTTTCAGATACAGTGCGGAAATAGGCCATTCAGCCCACTGAGTCCGGGCTGACTAGCGATCACCCCGTACACTAGCACTATCCTACACACTCGGGACAATTTACAGTTTTACCGAAGCCAATTAGCCTACAAATCTGTACATCCTTGGAGTGGAGAGGATGCCAGAGCACCTGGAGTAAACCCACGCAGGTAACTTGGAGAATGTATAAACTCCATACAAACAGCAGCTGTGGTCAGGATTGAACACGGGTCTCTGGTGCTGTAAGGCAGCAACTCTACTGCTGCGCCACCGTGCCATCACTAGGTCTGATCGCTAGTACCACAATTTGAAGAAGGATCGCGACCAGAAACGTCACCCATTCCTTCTCTCCAGAGATGCTGTCTGTCCCGCTGAGTTACGCCAGCATTTCATGTCTATCTTCTGTTATAAAGAGGCCCGTTAAAATGAGGGTTTACTGTATCTCACACAAAATAAATTTCAGCATAGAATGTAACATTTTATAACTGGTGATGTGATCACTTTAATACGCAGATGAAAAGTGCAACGAGACTGATCCTGGAACAAACAGAACACAACTTGAAGGGGTAGCGGAAGATCGAGCTGCCGTCTCAAAGTCAGGATAATTGAAGGGAGATTGCAACCTTCACGTGGTCCACCCTGTTTCAATGAATGCAATCAACCATGCGTGCACAAACAGAAGATCAAATGGAACAAGTTGTCTTACAACTTTAGGCACGCCATACGCAAGAAGAAGAAGAAGGGAGATTCGATCAAAGCATATTAATGATAAATAGAAATGAACACAGGTTAATACTTCATAGAACAAAGGAGGAAAGTACATAAATGGAAATTTGCGAGGGACAAACTATTAACAGGAAACTATCTTCATTCAAAGGCTGATAACGCCTGTAATAATACAGCAGGCAAAGTAGATTGTGGTGTTGAAAATGCAATTGGATATCGTGACGGGAAAGATATAATGTCATGTATTTTTTATAACATAAAATAATATAACGTTGAGCTTCATTTTTATGGCTTTTCTTTTCCTAACCCAGATTTTATAAATAAAGACGCTAAAGACAATAGTAAAACTTGACCAATTGTGGATCGAATAATGTTATTTTTACCCGCACCAATATAATAAGATGGCTTTGCGAGTGATTGAAATTCAGATGTCTATGGCAGAGGCAAACTATTCTGATGAGGAAAAATTCACACATGATAACATCCAATAGCTCGGTGTTCACACACCTCAGTGACTTGGGATTTATAATGACAGAGTTATTGTACCAACGGTGAACTTCAATAACTTATCACTGTGCCTGAGTGGTCCAGGAATCCGTAGAGGATACTAAGCATTAAATCACACTGAGCAAACAGAGCCTCATAGTTACTTATCCTCTTATTGTTCCCCGGAAGATGCAGACAAAACACAGCGCTTCTCACGCCAGCCTCGCTGATTATTTAAGGAGTTTTGTTTAAGTCTGTGGTCACCTCATTTGTTTGTCATTCCAAGCGGTGATACTTTTGTCATTGGCTGCATTAGGTGGGTTGGAGATGAGGTCACAACATAATAGAGAGGACTAAGTGTGTAGGAAGAAACTACAGATGCTGGTTTAGATATAGTCCCTTCTATTGACTTCATTTATACCCTACACTGCCTCTGCAAGGCCAGTAGCATAATCAAGGACAAGTCGCACCATGGCCATTCCCTTTTCTCCCCTGTACCATCAGGCAAAAGGTACGGAAGTGTGAAAACGCACACCTACAGATTGGGGGACAGTTTCTTCTGGCCTGTTATTAGGCAACTGAATAATTCTACCACAACCAGAGAGGTGTCCTGAACTACTATCTACCTCTTTGATGACCCTTGGACGATCCTTGATCGGACTTTGCTGGTTTTACTGTGCACTACATGTTATTCCCTTATCATGTATCTGTAAATGGATCGATTATAATCATAGGTAGAGAATAATGCTGGAGAAGCTGATCAGGTGAGGCAGCATCTACGGAGCGAAGGAATAGGTGACGTTTCGGATCGAGACTTTTTTCTTCAGACTTAATCACACGATTATAATCATATTCAGTAAGCCTTTCTGCTGACTGATTAGCACGTAACAAAAGCTTTTCACTGTACCTTGGTACACGTGACAATAAACTAAACTGAAAATACACCGAAGATAGACACAAAATGCTGGAGTAACTCAGCTGGTCTGACAGCATCTCTGGAGAAAAGGAATAAGAGAAGTTTCGGGTCGAGACCCGTCTTCAGACTGAGAGTCGGGGGGAGGGAAGCTGGAGGCATGAAAAAGTTCAGGGCAAATCAGAGCCGGCACCGTTGGCCAAGGGAAGGTGGAGCCCACAGTTGCCTGTGGGGTAACTCAGCATCTCTGGAGAACATGGTTTAGTTTAGTTTTGTTTCATTTATTATTATTGTCACGTGCAACAAGGTACAGTGAAAAGCTTTTGTTTGTGTGCTATCCAGTCAAAGAAAAGAGTATACATGATTCCAATCAAGCGCTCTACAGTGTACAGATGAAGAATAAAGGGTATAACATTTACTGCAAGATAAAAATCCAAGGTTTGATTAATGATAATTCAAAGGTCTCCAATGAGGTACATGGTAGGTCAGGTCAGGATACCTCTCTAGCTGGTGAGAGGACCATTCAGTTGCCTGATAACAGCTGGGAAGAAACTGTCCCTGAATCTGGAGGTGTGTGTTTTCATACTTCCATACCTCTTGCCTGAGAAGAGACGGGAGAAGAGGGAGTGACCCCGGTGAGTCTGGTCTTTGATTATGCTGGCACCTTGCCGAGGCAGCGTGAAGATGGATCCTGACCCGATACACGGCCGATGTATGTGTGTGCATGGGCGTGTACATGCATGTGTGTGTGTGTAAATAGATGTGTGAGTGTATGCGTTTTGAGTGTATATGTGTACTTCTTAGTATGTGTGTTTGTGTGAGAGTGAACAAGGAAATTAATAGGAGGGTGGGAGTTAATTGGGGCAGATTTACTTGCTGTGTTTTAAGGGATGCTGTATAAATCATTGCAAGGACAAAGCTTGCAAGGCTGGGTGATGGGTGATAGTCAGTATGGGGTCGATTGAACAAATGGCTTCCATAAAGCAAGTACGTATCCTCTGAACATACAACATCAAGCAGTACAGGTATTACGCCGCATCAGATCCATATCATCCTGTGCCATGACTATTTAAGTGTGTGTCTAAATGCCTCGTAAGTGATTGTATCTGGTTTCAACACGTTCCAGAGACCAACCGCTCCCCGTGTGTAAAACATAATAAGACATATTCCGCAGATGCTCATAACCTCCAGATGCTTTGGTTTCCTCGCTCATTCCAAACACGTGCAGGTTTGTAGGTTAATTGGCTTCTGTAGGTTGTTGTCCCAGGTGTGTCGGATAGAACTCGTGTACGGGTGATCTATGGTCGGCATGGACTCGGTGGGCCGAAAGTCCTGTTTCCACGCTGTATCTCTAAAATAAACGAAGCCGAAATGCTTGAAAACAATGTAGCTTAAAATGATGAGATTGAAATTAATAGATGAACACTTAAACAGCTCCGTCTGTGAACACATGAATTTAAATGGATTAATCATTCATGCAACATCCTCACTGAAACTAATTTTCAGGCTTACAGAGCAGCTTAATGCCTTTGACACTGGATAGAATTGTACGAGCTGAGCTTATTAGGTGGGATTCTAATAGGAACAGTTCATATAACATCTTGTTGTAATAAAAGATGTTATTATCAAACTCCATTTCACTTTTCCAGGTGCAGTAGATATATGCAGCTTAAAGAGCTAATGGCCACTCAAATATCCACAGCAATTTATGAAATTGCAGTTAAATATATTAAATACATGTTTAATATATTAGATAATTAAAAGTATGTATCCACTAATGGGAGAGTCTAGGACCAGAGGGCACAGCCTCAGAATAAAAGGACGTACCTTTGGAATGGAGATGAGGAGGAATTTCTTTAGCCAGAGGGTGGGGAATTTGTGGAATTCATTGGCACAGCCGGCAGTGGGCAGTGGAGGCCAAGTCATTGGGTATTTATAAAGCAGAGAGTGATAGGTTCTTTAGCCAGAGAGTGTCAAAGGTTACAGGGAGAAGGCAGGAGAATGAGGTTGAGAGTGAAAAATAGATCAGGCGTGATTGAATGGCGGAGTAGACTTGATGGGCCTAATGGCCTCATGCTGTTCCTATGTCTTATGGCGTTATATTACAAATGGTGATTTGCACCCAGAATCACAATTACTAGGTCTGTGCTGCTCCAGATGGGGCTTCATCTAGTTTAATAGTGAGATTAAACGAGTACTTACCAGTACGAAGTTTGATCTGTATTTTATGAGGAGTTACGATGAGGGATTACGTGAAGAACCCACCCAGCGCGCAGGCGCGGCATACTTTCAAGCAGCGGTGTGGAATCACAGATAGACACAAATTGAAGTAAAGATAGTAAAGATTAATGAGACATCAGGCCGAGTTTGATCTATACAATGAGGGTGGGAGCGGAGGGCACGTAATCCCTCATCATAACTCCTCATAAAATACAGATCAAACTTCGTACTGGTAAGTACTCGTTTAATCTCACTATTTTACTTCGGAGTCACGTGAGTGACTACGTGAAGACTTCAAAGGTCTGTGATTTCAAACCGTGTAACAGTTATATCACTCACTGCCGAAAGATCATCGAGGGAGGAAGTGGTATCTAAAGACCAACGAATTTGTTAGTTTTAAAAAACAAAATGTTTATTTAATAACAACAAAAAATAGCTCCCCTGGGCTTTAAATTATAAATTTGCGGTTTCTAAAATTTTCTCCGCAAAGACGTCCTTCTCCATCAGAGGTTTGTGGTAGAATTTTTGGAATGTCGATTCCCTTGACCATCCCGCTGTACTAAGGATGTGGTCTATGGGAACCTGCATCCGATCCGCCGCTGACGTGGACGCTGCCCTGGTTGAATGGGATTTAAAAACATCCATGTTAATCCCTGCCGTATTAAGGACCTGTTTCGACCATCTGGATATTGTCTGGCTGGTCCAAAAGGCTTTTTATGGCTGACCCATAAGGCTTTCTCTCTCCCTCTAAAAGTTTGGGTTGTGTCTATGTAATCATAAAGGTGGGTCACCACACACAGCCTAGGTTCTGGAGGGTAGGCCCGGAAGATTAACGGAGAGTTGGATATACCTGGCCTGCTCTGTTTAACCAACCCCGGCATGGTAAAAGTAATGGAATCTGGGGTGGTCACCATGTGGTCCAGACTTAACTGATGCAGCGACTGAACCCTCTGAGCAGAGACAAGCGCCATGAGCATGAGGGTCTTGTAAGTAGACTGTTCCAGGCTCAGGGATCCCACCGGAGGCCAACCTCGAAGGTGTGACAACACTACACTAACATCCCACACATGGGTGTATCTAGGTGTAGGGGGTTTGGTGTTATAAATCCCTTTAAGGAGTTTGATAACCAGGGGATGGGATCCAATACTATGCTGTCCTGAGGGCATAAGGTATGCGGACAGGGCGCTTCGAGCTGCATTGATGGCACTGTAGCTCATCTTTTGGTCATGGTGCAGGTGGGCCAGGAACTCCAGCACATCCGAGATCGAAGCCGTCTTGTAAGATGTCCCTGCTTTCAGGCAGTACTGTTCCCATTTCCTGATGTAGGTCAGGTACTGTTTCTTGGTAGAAACTCGCAGGGATGCCGACATGGTGGTGATTGTTCTTTCTGATAACCCCAATCCCTGGTAAGGTCTGTTCAGAATCTGGAAACCAGGAGGTTCAATTTTTGATGGCATGGATGACTTATGCCAGATACCGGGTGAGTCAATAATTGGGGGTGGCTGTGAAGAACCATAGGTGTCTCTACCACCATGTCGTGGAAAATTGGGAACCATGGTTGGGTAGGCCAGTCGGGTACGACCAGAATGCCTGAAGCTGAGTCAGCTTGTATTTTCTGGAGTACCCGACTGATGAGGCAGAAGGGAGGGAAAGCATAGAAAAAGAAATTTCCCCAATCCAGCGTGAAGGCATCTACCGCTGCTGCCTCTGGGTCTGGTTCCCAAGCCACATACATGGGTAGTTGGTGATTTAGTCTAGACGCAAACAAATCTATATCTGGCGTACCATATTGCTTAACAATTCTAGCAAATAGTTTCGGGTCTAACATCCATTCGATGTTGTCATTGAATTTTCGTGACCTGGTGTCCGCCACTGAATTTAGCTTGCCTGGTAAATAGGCAGCTGATAGCCAAATATGTCTCTCGACACACCATTGCCAGATTATAGTAGTCAATTTGTCGCATGATACTGATTTTATGCCACCCATGTGCTGGATGTAAGACACCGCCGTTGTGTTATCAATCATATTCCTAACATGCACATGCCGCATATCAGATGCATATGCTTTTAGCCCATAAAAGGCGGTGAGCATCTCCAAGAAGTTTATGCCCAGTGTTTGTAGTAGCGATGCCTCTGAGTTAGTCCATCTGCCACCTGTGCTGTCTGTAGAGTTAGTAGCTCCCCAGCCTAAAGCACTGGCATCCGTTGTAATGGTTATGTTAGGATTGGCGACGGCGATAGGACTGTGACTGTGCCAAATGTTATCCACCCACCACTGAAGTTCTGATCTGGCTTCAGCGGGTAAATCCATTTTACGGTCATAATGCCCCCTATTAAGACGTAATGCATGTGTCCTTGCTCTTTGCAAATTTTGATAATGCAAGGGCCCATATTGGGCAGCCGGGAATGCTGCTACTATAGTACCAATGACTCTGGCTACGTGCCGTATCCTTGGTTGCGGTTTTGCAATTAAACTGTTACAGGCTTCTGTTAGTGTAACTTTTTTATCTCTAGGCAGAGTGACAGTCATATGGATAGTGTCAATAGTGAAGCCTAGGTAATCCATGTTAGTAGTAGGCTCCAATATTGATTTATCTGGGTGTAGAATAAATCCCAATGTTTCAAGGAGTTGCTTAGTGGCTAAAACTCCTGCGACAGCTAGTTCCCTTGTTCTCCCTAATATGAGAACATCGTCCAGATAGGCCACGACTAAATGTTTTTGTTCTCTCAATTTTTTCATGGCCACTTTAAGAATTTTTGTAAATAATCTGGGAGCTGTCGTTAAACCATTGGGCAATGCTCTATACTGCCATAGCTGGCCCATCCAGATAAATTTCAGATATTTGTAATAATCCTTATGAATGGGTACTAAATAGTAAGCATCCTTGATGTCTATGCTTGCCATGTAGTATCCCTTGGAGATCAGTTGTCTGGCAGTGACAAATGTCTCCATTTTGAAATGTTGATACTCAACAGACTGATTAAGTGACGTCAAATCAATGATAATACGACATCCACCATCTTTTTTAGATTTGAGAAAAATATTCGATACAAATTCCTGCGGCTCGTGTGTGGTCCTTTCTATGATGCCTTTAGCCACGAGCCTGTCTAGTTCAGCTTGTCCTTCTACCTTCTCTAATTCTGAGGGAAGGAATACCCTTTGGGGCATGTGCTGAACTGGCGGTTCTATGCCTGGTTTGAATTCAATTTTGTATCCACTGATGCTGTTGAGTATAAACTTGTTGTTAGTAAGGGAGCACCAAACATGCTTGAAGAACCTCAAACGCCCTCCTGTTAATACAACACCCTTTGTCTGTGCATGTCGACTGGAACCAGACCCACCTACCTCCATGTTTATTTGTGGGGGCGTTTCCGATGGGTTTGGCCCGAGGGTGTCCGTGTTGGTGCTGCGGTGGGGCGGCGCATCTTCCCACGGCTCCGCCCTGGGCCCCGCTCTAAAAAAGAGCTCTGGGGGTAGTGGGAGGCGGTCACCAGGCTTTCACCAGCTCGGTACCTACTGGTGGATGCCGAGGCGTGCTGCCAACTGGGTGTCTTCACCCTGCTCGGTCCTGGCGCTGCCCTCATGAGGCCTACAGGTTTGGCCGCCTCTTCCAATTCCTTGAGCTTCTTGGCCAAGTCTGCTCCAAATAGCAGCGCCTCCCGTTCCGGCGCTGGAGCTTTGCAGAGGCCCGCGTATTTGGGATTGAGGGCAGGCCTGATGTTTTCCCGCCGTAGGCTGTTGAGCTCGTACGTTGTGTTGCACATTAACGCCAGCGCATCCTGCTGGGGTATGGAGAGCTCTGCGTTACCGACGGACCGAGCAAAGGCGGTGATGGCTGCAGTGTGGAGCTTCAGGATCCGCTGCATTTTTACCTCCTGAGTCCTGATCTGCTGCCCCAGCTGGTTCCATATTTGCCCGTTGACAGTTTTAACCCGCAGCGCCTCGCAATTTTCCGGTGCTGTATAGGTGTCAAGGGCCTGCTGAACGACCTTCTCCTGCAGCGGCTTGTTGGAAAGCCTATTGATACTGGCCGCCATTCTAGGTGGTAGTATCATCCCGGTCGTTGGGGGCGCCGCGTACCGACCGACTACACCCAGTAGCTCTTCTTCCAGCTCGCCCGGCATACTTGTGTTGTCGTCCGCCTGCCCTTGTGATAGGCCAGCCCAGTCCTGGCCTCCCTTACTGCCCTCGAACAGAGAGGGTACAGAAGGGTGTGGCGATGGTATGGAGGAGGCCAAAGCCCGTCCTCCCTGGAGATGCCTAGCCTGCATCTCCTCATCGATCATCTGCTCCAGCAGCTGCCTCATGCAGCTGATGCGGACGTCTCCCCGTTTCGCCGGTGGAGAGCGTTCCCGTTCCTCCGACGAGTCGGAGGTCACCGGCCGGTCAGTTTTGCGGGTTGCCTTCCTCCCTGTGCGGGGCGTCGTAATCGGCGGCACAGGGAGCGGCTCGGTGTCGGGTGTGCGGGAGCGTTGAAATAGCTCCTCCGCCACTGGTGGCTGCCGCCCAGATATTGACCCCTCCTCGGGTGGAGTTGGGCAGGCAGTCCTTCTAGCTGGTCGCTTTCGGGTGGCCATAATTTTCTTCACCGTTCAGCGACTCTGTAACACAAAAAGGCACTTACCTGAGGTCTTGTCTTTATGCTGCCGCTGGAGAGCCTGGCTCCAGCTGCTGCCGCTGTTGCACTGCTGACGTAATGCCGCGCCTGCGCGCTGGGTGGGTTCTTCACGTAGTCACTCACGTGACTCCGAAGTAAAATGAAAATTAAACCATTTGGGTCAACTTCAATGACAGAAGGGTAAACAATCCCCTTGGAAGCCAGGAACGCATACACAGTGTTGGGCATAGACAGAGAGGCTGCAGGAGACATGGGCTTTTACAGAGATCAGAGATCAAGCATGACACAGTGGCACAGCTAATAGATCCACAACAGAGCCCCACAGCGCCAGAGACCCAGGTTCGATTCTGACCTCGGGTACTGCCTGTGTGAAGTTTGCCTGTTCACACTATGAGAGACATAGATTGTGCAGACAGTCCTTGTACCAGAGTGGAAATGTCAAAGACCGGAAGGTATAGCTTTAAGATAGGAGAAGCAAAGTTTGAAAGCGATGTGATGGGCAAGTTTATTATACAGTGAGTGATGGGCGCCTGGAACGTGCTGCCAGGGGTGGTGATGGAGGCAGCTATAGTAGTGTAAATATGCTCTTCTAAAACTTACCCCCGTAGTCTGGTTCAGTAAAAATACCGACTCAAGCACTGGACCAACTAAACTTTATTTTTAGAATGAACAGCAAATTCCCCTATACGATACCTAAACCACCACGGGTTTGATCCTTGTCTCTGCCTGGCCAAGCCCTTCAGCCTCGTGCAAGCAGACACACTCCAAATGGTCACACAGTCCCAAGCGATCCTCCAGAAGATCGACACCGATCTAAGATGGGGCTACCTTTTAGAGGTCCATGAATCTTGAGGGGCCGAACTACATAGGGGTGGTGTCTTTACAGTCCAATCAAACATATTAATTACAGCAATACATTATTGACAGTTCCCCCAAACCAATTACAGAATCTCCCATACAATGTTGCTGGCAGAAGCTTCTGGAAGGAAGCTAACTAACTGAATAATGCAACATTTACCCTGGAACTCAAAACAATCCAGCCAGGGCTTAACAGTTTTTCCAATCAACAAACAGCAGGGTAACTGTCTTGCAACATTATTTACATTATTTACAATTCATTTGCAGCAATCCAATCATATCAATGCATTTAAGTTTATTTACAGAGTTTTAATACATATTATCAATTAAGGGGAAATGAGGAGAACAACTGGATCTTTCACCACCCTGCATATCAATCTGATGCTCAGACTGGTCGGCACCATCCACAGCCGGCAAATTTCTACTGACAAAGATTAAGCAATTCTGACAAATGCAGGTATCCTCCATTTTATGGTATCTTTAATTTGGTCAATATTAACATTCCCCATGTTATCATTTATGATCACCCTCATCATTAATGGTAACCCCAAAATACAATGACGACTGCTTCACTCTAACAAATGTTCTAACAAAAAGATGCTGATGTATTTTCCCAGAATTCCATCAAGCTTCCCGAGTTTTCGTGGGCGTAGCTTCATGAATCCCATCTGATGAGTCTTCTTGGGCGCAAATCCCATCCATCAATCTTGATAGTTCATCTGTGCTTGATCCATAATAGAGTATAGAGTTCCTAAGATAACCTGGGATGAAGTAAGTTAAAATTCCATATTTCACTGATGCTTTTACAGTGATGGAGATGTACCCATGCATTCCTTCCATCCACTTTCACTGCTGTTGGAGTAATTAGAAGAACCTGGTAAGGTCCCTCCCAACGAACCTCCAATCCTTTCCTAATCCAATTCTTTATAAGGACATAGTCTCCAGGTTTCACTTTAATGGGAGTTGCTAACAAAGGCATCTCACTATACACTGTTCTTACTCTACAATGTGAGTCCCTTAAGGCTCTGGTCAAAGCTAGAATGTAGTTGGTCATCTCCGCAGTCATATTGCGGAAATTGATTATTTTCATCGCATTCTGGTTCCAAGGTGTTTTCAAGGGTCTACCATAAACAATTTCAGCTGAGCTTAATCTAGATTTCCCTACATGCTACTCGTTCAACTCGTCTAGGTTTAAGCTCGCAAGAATACCCTGGTTTCTGGACCCTTCCTCTACCTTCTTTGTCCTTAACTACTTGAGTTTTCTTTTTAGTTTGGCTTCTGGTACCGGGAACTCTCGGACCATCTATTATTAATGTGGAGCGGTCGGGTTTAAGGAATTCTGTGCTACAGAATCTGATTGTCCTGAAACTCTAAAGAGCCAATTAAAATGCCCAGTCAATGAAGGTGATTGCCTATGGCTTGCCCTCGACTGCCTATAACTAAATAGCGACTCCACTCCACTGCACTACGAGTTCAAAAGAACCATGCCGACCAATTTTTACTCGCGGAAAATGTTTCAACATGCTGAAAAGTTTTCCTCAACCAAACTGAGGCCGCGATTATTGGAGAACTTCCCTTGAACATGAAGGAGAGTTTCAGTGACCTCATAGGACCTTCTATCACCACGTGTCAACCATGCTGCGAGTTTGAGTTGAGGGCAAACAGTTCTAAACTCGCAGATTAGGTCGCACCCCTTAGTGACTCTATGACACATTATATGAAGGAAGTGCAGTGATTTAATCTTCAGTGGCCTGGACCAATATTCATTTTACCAAAACAATGGACGATCTAACTATTTCATTCACAAGTGATATGGTGTGCTTGCCTATTACCAACACTGCAATCATGCCTACACCATCGAACTAATTTATTGTCTGTGAAGTTTAGTTTAGTTTAGTTTAGTTTAGAGATACAGTGTGGAAATAGGTCCTTCAGCCCACCAAACCACGCTGACCAGCGATCCCCATACGCTACTACTGTCCTACACACTAGGAACAATTTACAATTTTTTACCAAAGTCAATCAACCTACTATCTTTGGAGTGTGGGAGGAAGCTGGAGCATCCGGAGAAAACCCACGCGGTCACAGGAGAATATACAAACTCCCAACAGTCTGCACCCATAGTCAGGATCGAACCCAGGTCTCCGGCGCTGTAAAGCAGCAAATCTACTGCCACGCCACCATGCTGTCCCTTAACTTTGAGAAATATTGATAGTACATTATCAAAAGCAGGTCTTTTTTGTTCTGCCATGGTTATTTTGTTGCATTGACTATTATTTAAAATGATTTTATAAAATGTAAATAAAGAACTAAACCATACAATGTAGACTGAAGAACCTTCAATCTAACAATCTCCCAGAATTTGTGTAGAGTTCCGAAGAAAATCAATAGTTTTTGCCTTAATCTATGCTCTTCATGTATTCCTTATAACTTTTGGATTTTATTTTCTGCCTTTGATTCCCATGATCTGCTAATAATTATCAGTGCAGCTGGCTGGTATTAGTGTTACTAATTAATTAGAGGCTTCCTTTCAATCAGAATGATTGAGTAATTGGCTTATTTTAATTTGAAATCAACCCTTGCTATGCTAATTACATGCTGATGGAAATTAAAGTTAATTTTAATGTTTATTTTGATGCTGCATATCATAGCTTTACAACACTGTATTCTTTAAATATGAAATATTTCCTTGGCGTGAGAATCATTGGAAGATATCTCCAGAAGTAAACCTTGAGGTAAATCGAAGATTGATACAAAATGCTGGAGTGACTCAGCAGGACAGGCAGCACCTGTGGAGAAAAAGAATAGGTATAGGTGTCTATCTTCGGTATCAACCAGCATCTGCAGTTCCTTCCACATAGGGACAATTGTCCAGTAGGGACAATTTACAATTTTTACCTAAGTCAATTAACCTACAAACCTGCATGTCTTTGGGATATGGGCTGAAACCGGAGCACTCGGAAGAAACCATTGTGGGCACAGGGAAAACATACAAACTCTGTACAGACAGCAGCCATAGATAGGATCGAACATGGGTCTCTGGCGCTGTGAGACAGTAACTCCACCCCTGCACCACCCACAGTAACTCTACCCCTGCACCACTCGCAGTAACTCTACCCCTGCACCACCCGCAGTAACTCTACCCCTGTACCACCCACAGTAACTCTACTGCTGCACCACCCGCAGTAACTCCACCCCTGCACCACCCACAGTAACTCCACCCCTGCACCACCCACAGTAACTCTACCCCTGCACCACCCGCAGTAACTCTACCCCTGCACCACCCACAGTAACTCCACCCCTGCACCACCCACAGTAACTCCACCCCTGCACCACCCACAGTAACTCTACCCCTGCACCACCCACAGTAACTCTACCCCTGCACCACCCACAGTAACTCCACCCCTGCACCACTCGCAGTAACTCCACCCCTGCACCACTCGCAGTAACTACCACTGCACCACTCGCAGTAACTGCTGCACCACCCACAGTAACTACCACTGCACCACTCGCTAACTCCACCCCTGCACCACCCAGTAACACTGCACCACTCGCAGTAACTCCACCCCTGCACCACCCACAGTAACTCTACCCCTGCACCACCCACACCCCTGCACCACCCGCAGTAACTCCACCCCTGCACCACTCGCAGTAACTCCACCCCTGCACCACCCACAGTAACTCCACCCCTGCACCACCCACAGTAACTCCACCCCTGCACCACCCACAGTAACTCCACCCCTGCACCACCCACAGTAACTCCACCCCTGCACCACCCACAGTAACTCCACCCCTGCACCACCCACAGTAACTCTACTGCTGCACCACCCACAGTAACTCCACCCCTGCAAGTTCAGGTATCTTGAAACAAATGCACACAACATGATCTGATATGCCATGACATTTTAGTATCATTCACAAGATGTGAGGATCAGCGGTAAGGCGAACACTTATTGTCCATACCTGGTGCGCTTTGAGAAGATGGTGTGTGGCTTGAATTCTTTGGTGTCAGAAAGGGGGGTTTCTGGAAATTGAGCAGCTACACAGGAGGAACAGCAATATATTTCCATGACCGTGCTCGAATTTGAAGGATGATTGGTATATAAACTGAAAGCTGTGAAACCAAAAGTAATTTGGAAAATGCCTTTCATTTTCTCACATTTGCTGAGCCATGAAATAAGCACCGTTCTATAAAAGGAGGCTGAGTGCCTGTACCATTCAACAATCCTCAAGGAAGAATAGATGATTGTTGTCAGGTTATTGTAATCAAAAGTCATTGGAACCACCCTCATTCGTAACTAAGTTTAGATGTGATTCACGGCTGCATGTCAGCGGCGGCACGGTGGCGCAGTGGTAGAGTTGCTGCCTTACAGCGCCAGAGACTACAATCATGACGACAGGTGCTGTCTGCACAGAGTTTGTATGTCCTCCCTGTGACCGTGTGGGTTTTCTCCGGGTCAATATCCCTCCAAACTTGTCCTATCCATGTACCTGTCTAACTGTTTCTTAAACACTGGGATAGTCCCAGCCTCAACTACCCCCTCTGGCAGCGTGTTCCATACACCCACCAGCCTTTGTGCAAAAAAGTTACCACTCAGGTTTCTATTAAATCTTTTCCCCTTCACCTTGAAGCTATGTCCTCTGGTCATTGATTCCCCTACTCTGGGCAAGAAACTCTGTGCATCTACCCAATCTATTCCTCTCAAGATCTATACAACTCTATAAGATTACCCTTCATCCTCCTGCTCTCCAAGGAATAGAGACCCAGCCTACTCAACCTCTCCCTATAGCTCACACCCTATAGTCCTGGCAACATCCTCGTAAATCTTCTCTGAACCCTTTCAAGCTTAAAAATATCTTTCCTACAACATGGTGCCCCAGAGCTGAACACAATTCTCTAAATATGGTCTCACCAATCTCATACAACTGCAACATGACCTCCCAACTTCTACACTCAATACTCTGACTGATGAAGGTCAACGTGCCCAAAAGCCATTTTGACCCCAAATCTACCTGCGACTCGACCTTTTGACCTACCTTACCTACACTTCCCAGAGGCCTCATTCAATGTGTAGGTTGCCCTTGTTAAGGAACTTTCTGTATTAAATTGCACCAATGGCTCCACTCCTGCAGCAATCTTTTCACAACCTCTGCTCTGCAAATCCACCCACATCATCAGCCACTTGCTAAGTTCTCATCCAAATCATAATGTAGATAAACAAACATTAACAGGCCCCTACCATTCAATGTGTCCACCATCACCCTCTGCTCTGGAGGGAGGGTCCTGCCCTTGTTAGATGTCCCTAAATGCAACACCTCACACTTTTCTGTATGAAAATTCCATCAATCATTCTTCCCATGCAGAACCTTGTTGGTATAGAAGTTGGGATGTAATGATTCCAGTATCTTGGGCTGCAATGTTTGTCAGGCATTGGTGACCAATTCTTCAGTATCTGTACAAATCCGCCCATTTAGGAAGGTGTCATCAAAATCAGTACAGAGGAATTTACTAGAATGTTGCCCTGGGTTTCAGCATCCAAAGTTCATTAATGTAGGGCTTTATTCTTTGGAACACAGAAGATTAAGGGGGGACTTGATAGAGGTTTTTAAAATGATGAGAGGGATAGACAGAGTTGACGTAGATAAGACAGACAAGAGGACATGATTTGATAATTAAGGGGCAAAAGTTTAGGGGTAACATGAGGGGGACCTTCTTTACTCAGAGAGTGGTAGCTGTGTGGAATGAGCTTCCAGTGGAAGGTGGTGGAGGCAGGTTCGTTTTTATCATTTAAAAATTTGCTATCCATTCAGCTAGGGTTATGGTCTGAGCCTTGTATATCCCTAGGGGTGATTAACATTCACGGACTAGAAGGGCGAGATGGCCTATCATGCTGTAATTGAATGGTTATTGGTTAATGTGGTGATTAACATTCGAGAGCAATCCATTGTTGAATGCCTTACTGAAAGCATCTACAGCATCTCTACAGCTCTGCCCTCATCGACCTATTTGGTCATGTCTACAAAAAACAGATTTGTGAGACACTCAGAATACTCTCTAATAACTTGCCAACTACAGATGTTAATCTCACTGGCCTATAGTTCCTAGCATTTTCCCTGCTTGAAAAGAGGCACGCCATTTGCCACCCTCCAGTCTTCCAGCACCTCTCCTGTTAAGGACGAATCGTAGATTTCAACCAGGGCTCCCACAATTTCCTCTCTAGTTTCCCACAATGTCTTCGGATATATCTGATCAGACCCTGGAGATTTGTCTACCTTCATACACAACAGTACCTTCAGTACTTACTCGACAGTAACCCTGACTGCTCTCAAGGCACTTCCATTGTTCCTCCGTTCTACTGTCTTTCTCCTCAGTAAATACTGAGGAGAAATATTCATTGAGGACCTTGCCCATCTCCTGTGACTCCACACAGAGGTGACCGTTGATTCCTGAGAGGACCCACTCTCTCTAGTTACTCTTTTCCCCTTTATATATTTATAAAAAATCTTTTGGGATTGTCCTTAATACTACCTGCCAGAGCTATCTCCTGGCCCCTCTTTGCCCTTCTGATTTCCTTTTTCACTTCACTCCTTAGTTCCCGAAACTCCTCCAGGGATGGACTTGATCTCAGCTGTCTCTTGTTATGAGGGTCTCCCTCCCCAGACAGACCAAACATTTAACCTATCCACTGTTGTTTAACCCACTGCCCTCGGCAGGACCAAGCTAACAGATTGCCTGTGCTTCAGTTTGGAAAGATTCTTTCCAAACCAACGTCACGCTTCATTACTGCTGTTGACACTTCATTAGTACTTGTATGCTTCATCACTTCCTGCCATCCATAATGATGACATGTTTACAGGGACCATTGGGATCTAAGCATTTCCAGCATGATAGAAATAACTTAATCACACTGCCGTAAAATACATGAAATACCCACCATTTTTTGCAGCTATACCACACAGCTGGTATAGCTGCTGCCCCATAGCTCTGGTAAACTGGGTACAATGCAGACCTTGGGTGCTGTCTTGTTTGGAGTTTGCACATTCTCCCTGTGACCATACTAGGGCGACACAGTGGTGCAGCGGTAGAGTTGCTGCCTTCCAGTGTCAGAGACCTAGGTTCAATCCTGACTATGGGTGCTGCCTTTACGGAGTTTGTACGTTCTCCCTGAGACGGTATGGGTTTTTTCCGGGTGCTCTGGTTTCCTCCCACATTCCAAAGATGTATAGGTTTGTAGGTTAATTGACTTCTATAAATTGTCCCTAGTATATAGGATAAAACAAGTGCATGCATGACCATTGGTCAGCATGGACTCGGTGGGCCGAAGGGCCTGTTTCCACGCTGTATCTCTAAAAATAAAACTATATCGATCTCCCCCAGTGGCTCCCATATCCCAAAGACATGCAGATTGGTAGGTTTATTATACTGCTTATTCTGTCTTCAGTGAAAAGGTGAATGTTAGAATCTGGGGGCAAGTTGTGGAAATATGTGGAAAATGCTTTAATTCTTTGATTTAGCCTTAGAAATGTGAATGTTTCGAACACTGTTGGTTGGTTTTCTGCTGTGAGTTGGGAGCTTATATCGATCGGCAAATATACTGAAAGTATCACACATCTATTTATCATTTGTGGAAAACACCAATCCTTATGTTTGAAGTATCCTTAAAGATACTTCCATTGTTTATAGTTCAATGATACAATGTCGAAACGGGACCATCGGCCCAACGAGTCCACACCAGCCATCGATCACCCTTACACTAGTTCTATGATATTCTACTTTTCCATCCTCTCCCTACACATTAGGGACAATTTACAGAAGCCAATTAACCTACAAATCTACAAAAAACAGATGCTGGGTTGCAATGTTTAAGAAAGAACTGCAGTTGCTGGAAAAATGGAAGGTAGACAAAAATGCTGGAGAAACTCAGCGGGTGAGGCAGCATCTATGGAGCGAAGGAATAGGTGGCCTTTCAGTTTGAGCCAGAAACTTCACCTATTCCTTTGCTCCATAGATGCTGCCTCTCCCGAAACTTCACCTATTCCTTTGCTCCATAGATGCTGACTCACCTGCTGAGTTTCTCCAGCATTTTTGTTCTACCTAGGGTTGGAATGTGGTAGGTTGGGAGACCAGGACTACACCCTTGGCTTATTGGACGTGTGCTGAAAACAGCAGGGAAGAAGCTGCTCCTGATTGTGGTAGTATGTGTCTTTCATGCTTTTGTCTTGTCTACCCAACAGGACGGGAGAGGGTAGTAAAGGGAGATCACCGGGATATAGATGGTCCTTGATTTTGTTGCCACTTTCCCGTGGTGTCGTAGAGTGTAGATGGAGTTGATGGGGGTGGGCTGGTGAGGGTGATGGACTGGGCTGCATCCACAACTCTCTGCAATTTCCCAGAGTCTCGAGCAGAGCTGTTGCCAAACCAAGCTGTAATGACTCCCAATAGGGTACATGCTATAGTGCATCTCTCAATGTTGGAAATAAGCCTTTGGAGACATGCCAAACTTCCTTTGTCTTCTGAGGAAGTCGAAGCATTGGTGTGCTTTCTTGCCTGTATCTTCCATGTGGTTGTTTTAGGACAATTTGTTGGTGATAGTTACTCCTAGGAACTTGAAGCTATCAATATTCTCCACTACAGCATCATTGATGGTGACAGGGAAACACAACCTTGTTTCTTGAAGTCAATAACTAGCTCCTTCATGCTGCTGACATTGAGGTTGTTGTCATGACACCATATTAGAAAGCGTTCTGTCTCTTTCCTGTACTTTCTCGTCATTGAGAATGATCTGGCCCATCAGTTTAGTTTAGTTTAGTTTAGTTTAGTTTAGTTTAGTTTAGTTTAGTTTAGTTTAGTTTAGTTTAGTTTAGTTTAGTTTAGAGGTACAGTGTGAAAACAGGCCCGCCGGCCCACCGAGTCTGCACAGAACAATGAACACGAGTTCTATCCAACACATTAGGGACAATTTACAGAAGTCAATTACCCTACAAACCTTTATATTTTTGGAATGTGGGGGGAGACCGGGGCACCGAGGGAAAAGTCAGCAGTCACAGGGAAAACGTACAAACTCTGTACAGGCAACATCTGTGGTCAGGATCGAACACGGGTCTCTGGTGCTGTGAGGCAGTAACTCTAATGCTGTGCCATTGTGTCGCCCGCTATGTTGGTGCCATCTGCAACTTGTAAATAGGGTTAGAGAAGAATTTGGCTGTATTGTGGTGAATGTAGAGAGTTACAGTGAGGGGCTGAGAACACATCCTTGCAGAGGCCAGAGATGAGCATTATTGCGGAAGATCTTTTGTTGCCGCTCTTCACTGTTTGTGGTCAATCAGTCAGGAAATCAAGTGCAGAGAGGGAGCTGCCTCCTTGGTCCATGAGATTGGAGATGAGCTTGGTTGGGATTATGATGGTGAAAGTGAATCTGTCGTCAATAAATAGGGGGCTGAAATGTGTCCTTGTTATCCAGGTGTTCCAGGGATGGCTATCTGACATTCCTTGAAAAGAAAAGAGAAGACAATGAAAATCTTGAAGATATCTGTAATCAAGCTGCATCCGAAAAGTGAGGAGTGGAACTTTAGATGAAAATTGTCAGAGATGAAGATGTATGAATTTCAGATAAAACTGCAGCCATTTGTGTACTTTGGTCTCTCCTGCTCTTCCCACTGTCCCAGACCTTTCCTGTGTTGGTGAGAGGATGGTTCCGATCTCAAATTTAGGCCAAAGCTTTACATAGTTGCTTCCCAGGTGTTATCAGGCAACTGAACCATCCTCTCATTAACTAGAGAGCAGTCATGACCTCCCATCTCCGTCAATGGAGACTTTCAAACTATCTTCAATTGGACTTTACTAGATTTTATCTTGCACTAAACATTATTCCCTTTATCCTGCATTTGTACACTGTGGCTTGATTGTAATCATGTATAGTCTTTTCGCTGACTGGATAGCACACAACAAAAAAGCTTTTTGCTGTACCTCGGTACACATGACAATAATAAACTAAACTAAACTTTGATCCTCTTCACCCTTCTCTGCTTCTGCGTAGCTTAGAAACTTTTCTCCAACTTTTCCCAGTTCTTATGAAGGGTTATAAACTTGAAACATTAATCCAGCATCCCTCTTCAAGCAGTTTTTCCCCATTCTCGTTTAATGATTATGGATGGGTTAACAGTTTCTAAGTGATTGGTGACATTAAATTCTTTCAAAAAAGAATATTACTTTCCTTGTACGGAATTGCTCGGTTTATAAGTCCATCAATCTTCAATAAGTGGATAAGACTTTGCTTGTCTGTTCATTGGAGTCAATTGGAGCCTTGCCAGGACTTTGTAGATCACTATCACATAGTCCTTCTGATGTGTTTTCCGGGACATGTAATTAAAATGTAGACCAACTGGAACTGGGCTCATTTCCACTGCCATTAATTCACTTTGAATGCAGTCAAATCATGAGTGGGACTGTGACTCAGTAGAAAGTACTGTGCCTCTCAGTTCCAAAATCAGAGATACAGTGTGGGAATTTACAGAACCAATTAACTTAAAAACCCGCACATCTTTGGAATGTGGGAGGAAACCTACGAGGTCTCAGAGAGCACGTACAAACTCCATACAGACAGCACCTGTAATCAGGAAATATGAAAGCATTCCTCTAATGAATGACAAAGATACAATAGTCAATAGACTCAAAAGGAGTCCCATTCCAACAACAACCTCCAATTTTTTTATCCCAATTAATAAGGCAGAAAACATTGCAGCAGCCTTGCCAAAGGGAAGGAGAATGCTGCCAAGCCACATATTGGCACAGAAAGCCAGAAGTTTTCTCAAAAGATAAATTTGTATTAAATAACAACAAGAGATAGTTCTTACAGGTTTAGTGAGGGAACTTTGGAGAAATTCTTGGCAGCTGAAGGCATAGCACATAGAACATGGAATATGGAATGTAGAGCATGAAACATCTAACAGTACAGTACAAGAACAGGCCCTTCGGTCCACAATATCTGAGCCGAAAGCAATGCCAAGATAAAGTAATCTCATTTGCCTGCATGTGATCCATACCCCTCAATTCCCTGCATTTCCACGTGCCTATCTAAAAGCCTTTTAAACATTACTACCGTATCTGCTTCCTGCACCCCTGCTGCCAGCACATTCCAGATACCCACCACCATCTCTGTGAATGTACTTGCATTGCACATCTCCTTAAAACTTTGCCTCTGTCATCTTAAACCTGCGCCCTGTAGCCTTCCGTTAGGCTCATGAAAGAGCAAGGAATTTCAACTATCTTGGAGTATAAGAGGGGTGGAGGGGATCATCGATATAGATAGGAACAAGACAGTGGAGGGATCTGAAAATGAGAGTTAAGGCATCACCAGTGTGGCTCAGCAGGTGATGGGTGAATAACACTTTGTGTAACGCAGTACATACGCAGAAGGATTTTGGATAGTCTGAAATTAATGTCTAAGCTGGAAAGCGTGCAGAGAAGATTTACAAGGATGTTGCCAGGATATGAGGGCCTGAGCTACAGGGAGAGGTTGGGCAGGCTAGGACTATTCCTTGAACCGCAGAAGGACGAAGGGTGTTCATACAGAGGTGTACACCATCATGAGGGAATACATAGGGTGAATGCACACCCAGTCTTTTCCCCAGAGTCGGGGAATCAAGAATCAAAATGAGAGGGAAAAGATTTAATAGGAACCTGAGGACAACTTTTAAACACCAAGGCTGATGGGTATATGGCACGAGCTGCCAAAGGAGATAGTAGAGGCAGATACTAGAGTCATACAGCATGGAAACAGGCTTATCCACCCAACTTGCCCATGCCGACCAACATGCCACATCTACACTAGTCCCACCTGTTTGCACTTGGTCCATATCCCTCTAAACCTGTCCTATCCATATAACTGTCCAAATGTTTCTTAAATGGTGCAATAGCATGTGTCTCAACTATCTCCTCCAGCAGCTCAATCCATACACCCACCAACATTTTGAGTAAAAAAGTTACTTCTCAGGTTCTTATTTGCCCCGCTAACCTTAAACCCATATCCTCTGGTTCTTGAATCCGCTACTCCAGGCAAAATGCTCTATTTGTGTATTGTGGCTTTAATGGCTGCGGGATATTTAACATCGCCCGCTGGGGGCTTTGACTCTGTCTTTGACTCTGACATGGGGGGGAGAGGGGAGTGCAGGGGAGAGATATGTTTTTTTTTGCCTTCCTTCACAGCGAGGAGAAGATGTGCTGTGAAGGATGTTTGTGTAAATTGTGTTGTGTCTTGGGTCCTTTTTCCTTTTTTAATGTATGACTGCAGAAACAACATTTTGTTTGGACCTCAACTGGGTCCAAACGACAAATAAATTGTATTGTATTGTATTGTATTGTATTGTATTGTACTAGATCTATTCCTCTCATGATTTTGTACACCTTTATAAGATCACCCCTCATCCTCCTGCACTCCAAGGAATAAAGTCCTATTGTACCCAATCTCTCCCTATTGCTCAGGCCCTGGAGTCCTGGCAAAATCTTCTCAGCCCCCTTTCCAGATTGGTAACATCTTTCCTCTAATATGGTGATCAATAATTAAGTGATTTTAGTTTAGTGTATTATTATTGTCACGTGTACCGAGATACCGTGAAAACCTTTGTTTGCATGGCATCCAATCAAACATCTCTCTCTCTCACTCTCTCAGTCTCTTTCTCCCCACTTCTCCCTCTCCCTTTCACTTCCTCTCACCCTTTCTCTTCTTCTGACCCTTTCTCTCCCTCTACCAATAGCACAGCATTTAAAAGACATTTGGACATGTATACAGATAGGAAAGGTTTAGAGGGATATGGGCCAAATGCCGGCAGGTGGGACTGCCTGTAAATGGGGCATTTTGATTGGAATGGACAAGTTGGGCTGAAGGGTTTGTTTCCATGCTATATGGCTCCATGACTCTATGTCATGCCTTTAAAAAAAATGCATTATGATCCTTTCTCCAAGAGTAGGTCTGTGTCTAAATGGACTGGCAAGTGTTAGCTTAACTACACAGAGCAACAACCATTTAACAATTAATATTTTAGTCTGGTTGATCTCATTACCCTGGACCAGTGAGAGAGATAACAAATCAGACACCTCCTCTTGGTTGCTCTGTGGTGCACCCTGCTGGTTCGTAATAGATTTCATGCAGTTTTTATGACCCATTGATTGTTTGGCCACTTAGGCCAAAAATTGATAACCTGTTTCACATGCGAGTTGGTTATCTAAGCTGTGTGGAGCTTTTCCCGTTCATTGTACAATGGAGGACTTTAGCAGCTCAGTGGCATTGCGGGTAGAGCCATTGCCTCAGAGCACCAGAGCCCCATGGTCTATCTTGACATTAGGTGCTGTCTGTGTGGAGTTTGCATGCTCTCCCTGTGGTGCAGTGCTTTCCCGAAGACGTGTCGGTCGGTAGGTTAATTGGCCACAGTAAATTACCCCAAGTGTGTAGGTGCAGGGTAGGATCTAGGGGGAGTTGATGGGAATGTGGAGAGAATAAAATGGGATTAATAGATGGTTGACATGAACTGGGTGGGATGAAGGGCCTGGTTTCTTGTGTCTGAATCTCTCTACCTCTCCCTTTCTCTCCCTCTCTCTCGCCCTTTCTCTCCCTCTCTCGCGCCCTTTCTCTCCCCCTCTCTCCTTCTCTCTCTACCATAGTGGCACAGCGGTAGAATTGTTGCCTTCCAGCACCAGAGACCCTGGTTCGATCCTGACTATGGGGACTGTCTGTACGGAGTTGGTATGTTCTCCCTGTGGCCAAATGGGTTTTCTCCGGATGCTCTGGTTTCCTCCCACATTTTCAAAGACTTGCAGGTTTGCAGGTAAATTGGCTTCTGTAAAATCCCCCAATGATGTAGCTTGCAAAATTGGGATAAGATGGAACTAGTGTACAGGTGATCATTGCTCTCTGCGGGCTCAGTGGGCCAAAAGGCCTGTTTCCACACTTTGTCTCTAAAAACTGAAACTGAACGAGTGAGTATTTGGCGAAATGTGTTCAGTTTTGGTCACCCTGCGACATAAAGGATATCATTAAGCTGGATTGGGTGAAGGGAAGATTTATGAGGATGTTGCATGGACTCGAGACCCTGACCTATTGGGACATGTTAGATAGGGTAGGACTTTATTCCTTGCAGTGCAGGAGGCTGAGGGGTGATCTTATAAAGGTGTATAAAATCATGAGGAGAATAGAAAGTATGAATCTTTTACCCAGAGTAGGTGAATCAAGAACCAGAAGATATTGGTTTAAGGTGAGCGTGGAAAGATTTAATAGGAACCTGAGGGGCAACCTTCTCATTCAGAGTGTGCTAGGTGTATGGAATGAGCTGCCTGATGAGGTAGCTGAGCCAAGTACTATCACAACATTTAAAAGACATTTGGACAGGTACATGAATAAGATAGGTTTAGAGGAATGTGGGCCAAATTCAGGCAGGTGGGACTAGTGTAGATGAGGCATGTTGGTTGGTGTGTAAGAGTTGGGCCGAAGGACCTGTTTTCATGCTGTATGACGATGACTTTTTAGAAACCAATTCTCAGGAATCAGGAACTAAAAGATATTGTTTTACACAGAGGGTGGTAGGTATATGGAACGAGCTGTCACAAGAGACAGGTACTATCACAATGTTCAAAAGACATTTGGACAGGTACATGGATAGGATAGGTTTAGAGCAATATAGGCCAAATGCGGGCAGGTGGGACGTGTAGATGGGGCTTGTTGGTCGGCTGGGGGCAAGTTGGGTCCAAGGGCCTGTTTCTATGCTGTATGCCTCTATGACCCTGTCAACCCTTGTGTTGTCCCTCTTGCACCTTGGCATTGTTCACAGTTGTGACGTCTCGAATTGGATGGTCACATACTGCAAAATGAATAAGAAAGGGCATGGTGCCTCACCCATTGCTGCTCCAACCCTAAAGATAGACACAAAGAGCTGGGGTAACTCAGCGGGTTAGGCAGCATCTCTGGATAAAAAGGATTGGTGACGTTTCGGATCGGGACCCTTTTTCTCCAGAGATGTTGCCTGACCCGCTGGGCTACTCCAGAACTTTGTGTCTATCTTCAGTGTAAACCAGCATCTGCAGCTCTTTGATTCTACATCTTAGACTTCTCCAATTCTACATTGCGATTAATCTTCCCATCCTATCTAGCTCTGTTCCTCTGCAGATTGGCTCCACGATTACCAGCTTCCAATTTGATGTTGTGCATCCTGGAATCATTAAGAGCCATCTCCCCGTCAAGGCTGTTCCCCTCTCTGAAGTAATTCATCATGAAACAAAAGAACACCAGAAGCGATCCTTTTGAAGAAACTACTCTGCCGAGTTGAAAATACTATCTTTAAAATTTCAAGTTTCGAATGCTTTGGTCTGCGTAATGTGTTTTAATATCACACCGGATTGCTATTGGGAAAACTCATTGTAATTCCATCAGCTGGAAAATATATGGATTCATATCTCTGTTATCTCGCATTGCTGCTAGATCTGATCCAGAGCATACAAAACAACAAAACCCATTGAAAATGATTTTGCTTTTCAAACCAAACCAAGCAAAAATAGTTTGCTTATTCCCCACTTTCATCTTCTTTCTGTCATATTCCACACAACAGACACTGCACAACATTAATCAGGGCTAGATAGAAACAAAATACTTCAGTCTGAAGAAGGTTCTCGACCCAAAACGTTGCCCATTCCTTCTCTCCGGAGGTGCTGCCTGTCCCGCTGGGTTACTCCAGCATTTTGTGTTCATCTTTGGTGTAAATCAGCATCTGCTGTTCCTTCCTACACATTAATCAGGGCTAGGCTGACTTCCTGGATTAGAGGAATCAGAGAGGAAACTACTGATATCGTTCCCCTCCAAATGGCCTTTTATTTCCATTTTTACTAAGCTGCTGGGGTTGGTGATTGGTGGTAGGTTTTGGATGGGTACATCGGTTTGCAGGGAATGGTGGGGTATACATCATGTGTAGGTAGATAAATTATGGTCTTGCCGTTAAGTTCGACAATGATATTGTAGGCCAAAGGGCCTGTTATTGTGCTGTGCTGGTTTATGCTGAGACAGTTAATACTCTCAGGGAGTTATTTTGAGCAGTGGATGGGGATGGTGATTCCGACAAATAAAATCTGACCTGAACCTGACCGTATGTAGATTGGAAATAATCATCCATAGAATGATAGTGTTATACAGCGAAGAAACAGGCCCTTCAATTCAACTCCTTCATGTCGGTCTGAGCTAGTTTCATTAGCATGCACATGGCCTATATTCCTCTAAACCTTTCTTATCCATGCACGTATAAATGTATTTTAAATACTGCAATTGTACCTGCTTCCACCATTTCCTCTGGCAGTTCGTTCCATATGGCCACTGTTAAGCTCAGTTCATGCTTACCATATAAGTGCAGCAATGCCCATGTGTTGCTGTATGAAGATGAATGCTACATTAAGCTGGAAAGAGTGCAGATATTCCCCCAGGACTCAAGGTTCAGAGCTATAGAGAAATGTTGGACAGGCTAGGACAAAATCAGGTGGGGGAACAGATAAGGTGGATGCAGACTCCTTTACCCAGGATAGGGGAATCAAGAACCAGAGGACATCAGTTGAAAATGAGAGGGGAAAAAATGTCATAGGAACCTTTGGGGCCACCTTTGCACTCAGAGAGTGGTGGGTTATAGAGTGAGCTGCCAGTTGAGGCAAATCTATAACAGCAATTAAAAGACACTTGGACAGGTACCTGGATAGGAAAAGTTTTGGAGATTTGGACTATATGCGGATAGTGGGACTTGCTTAGATGGGGCATCTTGATCAGCATGGATGAGTTAAACCTGTTTCTATGCTGTTTGACTCTATGGCCATATGAATGTGAAGTCTCAGACAGCAAATTCTAGGTCTTCAGCCAGAGGTCTTCTGTACGCTGCCCCTATTTTGCTATGCTTTGCACTTAAATAGTGGGGAATGCCATTAGATTCTCTCTCTCTCTCTCTAGAGAGAGAGAGAGAGAGCATCAAGCATGTTATTTCCCAAAAGAAATACATCCAACTTGCATTGGAATTAATCAAATGGAATAGAATGCACGGTGGCAAATTATGCTGAAGTGGTGTTTTCATTGGGGAACAAAAATGACACAAACACCATATTATCGTAAAAAGGACTGGGCACTGAAATAATTGCTGTTAGGGGAATGAAATCCTGCTGTTTCTCCGCCGTATATTGTAAATAAACACCTTCAGAGATTTCTGTTATGTGGTGTTTCTATTGAAATCATAAATATTCTTTTGCAATGTGTTCGCATTTATATAAGAAATCTTCATGAATAAATTTATGAAGCGTGATAAGGATCCTTACCTGAAACTGTTTTATTGCCCAGTTGATCATACGGCTGAAACCTGCCTCATGTGTCTCTCTGTGCATTGTTTTAATGGATTTTTATTAACCCTTTCATTTGGACTGAGGTAAATAATGCATTGCAATACCACAGGGTCCATTTAAATGAACACAGAAACGCATTTGCTGCATTTATTTAAAACCTCAAAGCCTGCCATTGCGTTGTGTAATTTCAGAAATCACCCTCATGCCGCCACAATCAGCAGCAGGCGGGACCACTCACCAGGTCGCCCGTCTGTTGGCGGTGGCCCTCCGGCTGGTTTCCCCCTTTGTTCTTGGTGGCTCCCTGCTAGGTAGCGCTCAGCAGTGCAGGTCCCTCTTTGACCTCAACGATCCACCTTGGTCCACCTCGCTCTCGATGGTCTACCTCACTCTCGACAGTCCCCCCTCAGTCTCGACGATACACCTCATTCTCGTTGGTAGGTCAATTAGCCTCTGTCAAATTGATCCTATCTAGAGCATCGGTGTTAGAATCAGGGTGTTTTTGATGAGAATGTGGAGAAAACAGAATGTAGTTAATTTAATTAAATTAGAAAGCAGCTCAGTGGTAGAGTTGCTGCCTTACAGCGCCAGAGACCCGGGATCGATCCCGACTACAGGTGCTGTCAGTTTGCAGTTTGTACATTCTCCCTGTGACTGCGTGGGCTTTCTCAGGGTGCTCCGGTTTCCTCCCACATTCCATGGTGTGTAAGTTTGTAGGTGTGTAGGGTGTGAAACTGGATTAACATGGAACATGTACAGTGGCTTGCAAAGTATTCATACCCCTTGAACTTTTCCACATTTTGTCACGTTACAACCACAAACGTAAATGTATTTTATTGGGATTTTATGCGATAGACCAACACAAAGTGGTGCATAATTGTGAAATGGAAGGAAAATGATACATGGTTTTCAAATTTTTTTACAAATAAAAAACTGAAAAGTGTGGGGTGCAAAAGTATTCAGCCCCCCTGAGTCAATACTTTGTAGAACCACCATTCACTGCAATTACAGCTGCAAGTCTTTTGCGGTATACCAGCTTTGCACATCTAGAGACTGAAATTTTTGCCCATTCTTCTTTGCAATATAGCTCAAGCTCAGTCACATTGGATGGAGAGCGTCTGTGAACAGCAATTTTCAAGTCTTGCCAGAGATTCTCAATTGGATTTAGGTCTGGACTTTGACTGGGCCATTCTAACACACGAATATGCTTTGATCTAATCCATTCCATTGTAGCTCTGGCTGTATGTTTAGGGCCGTTGTCCTGCTGGAAGGTGAACCTCCGCCCCAGTCTCAAGTCTTTTGCAACCTCTAACAGGTTTTCTTCCAAGATTGCCCTGTATTTGGCTCCATCCATCTTCCCATCAACTCTGACCAGCTTCCCTGTCCCTGCTGAACAAAAGCATCCCCACAGCATGATGCTGCCACCACCATGTTTCACAGTGGGGATGGTGTGTTCAGGGTGATGTGCAGTGTTAGTTTTCCGCCACACATAGCGTTTTGCATTTAGGCCAAAAACTTTAATTTTGGTCTCATCTGATCAGAACACCTTCCTCCACATGTTTGCCTTGTCCCCCACATGGCTTGTGGCAAACTGCAAACGGGACTTCTCATGGCTTTTTTTCAATAATGGCTTTCTTCTTGCCGCTCTTCCATAAAGGCCCGATTTGTGGAGTGCACGACTAATAGTTGTCCTGTGGACAGATTCTCCCACCTGAGCTTTGGATCTCTGCAGCTCCTCCAGAGTTATCATGGGCCTCTTGGCTGCTTCTCTGATCAATGCTCTCCTTGCCCGGGTTGTCAGTTTAGGTGGACGGCCATGTCTTGGTAGGTTTGCAGTTGTGCCATACTCTTTCCATTTTCGGATGATGGATTGAACAGTGCTCCATGAGATGTTCAAAGCTTGGAATATTTTTTTATAACCTAACCCTGCTTTAAACTTCTCCACAACTTTATCCCTGACCTGTCTGGTGTGTTCCTTGGGCTTCATGATGCTGTTTGTTCACTAATGTTCTCTAACAAACCTCTGAGGCCTTCACAGAACAGTTGTATTTATACTGAGATTAGATTACACACAAGTGGACTCTATTTACTAATTAGATGACTTCTGAAGGCAATTGGTTGCACTGGATTTTATTTAGGGGTATCAGAGTAAAGGGGGCTGAATACTTTTGCACGCCACACTTTTCAGTTTTTTATTTGTAAAAAGATTTGAAAACCATGTATCATTTTCCTTCCACTTCACAATTATGCGCCACTTTGTGTTGGTCTATCACATAAAATCCCAATAAAATGCATTTACGTTTGTGGTTGTAACGTGACAAAATGTGGAAAAGTTCAAGTGGTATGAATACTTTTGCAAGCCACTGTATATAGGTGATCACTGGTCGGCGCTGACTCTTTGAGCGGAAGGGCCTGTTTCCGCGCTGTATCTCTCTAAAATAAACTAAACGATGGGAGGCAGAAACGTCTGTATCCTTACAGTATTACTCTACAACTTCACATGAATAGAAGAGCTTTTTGGGAATATACTTAAAAATGGTTTTCACTGCAACGGCCACTCCTTATTTTGGCAGTGCTAACTGAATGATAAGCTGCAGAAGGTACTTATCGTGAGAGCGCATCTTCTATGTCGTAGCCACCTCCATTGAACAGAAAATTATATAAGCGTGTATTTCAGAACATGAGCACTGTAATAAGAATCAATGAATTAAACTCCCGAAGGGAACATTAACCTTAACTGGATTGAGGTCTGATTTTATCAGCTCAGATCTGGTAAGACGAAACACCATACATGTACAGCAGGTTGATTAAGTAGGATTTGAATGAACAGCCAATACATCTAAGAATATTGCCTGCGCCGTTCCAGCCAATATCACAGATTATGAAGGAGACTGGGTCCTTACTGAATACACATCTCATTCCCATGAATGAAACAGATGACTCTCCCTTCATTGTGAGTCTGACTAACAACGTTGATATTAACATTATGTAAAAACTAAGAACGGTAGATGTTATTTTATAAAGTCGTGGAGTCGTAGAGTCTTACAGCGTGGAAACAGGCCCTTCAGCCCAATTTGCCCACACCGACCAACATGTCCCATTTACACTCGTCCCTCCTGCCTGCTTTTGGCCCATAGCCCTCTAATCATGTCCAGTTCATGTAACTGTTTAAATGTTTCATAAACGATAGTCCTGCCTCAAATATTTCCTCCGGCAGCTCGTTCTGTACACCCACCACCCTTTGGGTAAAATACCTACCCTCAAATTCCATATAAATCATTTCCCCCTCACCTTTAACTTATGTCCTCTGGTTCTCAATACCCCTAGTCTGTGCAAGCGACTCTGTGCGTTTACCCGATCTATTCCTCTCATGATTTTGTATATCTCTTTAATCACCCCTCATCCTCCTGCACTCCTAGGGATAGAGTCGGAGCCTGCTCAACCTCTCCCTACAGCTCAGGCCCTCGAGACCTGGCAACATCGCCGCAAATCTTCCCTGCACCCTTTCCAGCTTGAAAGGATGAGTGATGTATCACGTTGGTTTCAGAATCCGAAGTAAGGTCCCGACCCGATACATCACCCATCCTTTTTCTCCAGAGATGGGCCTGACCCACTGAGTTACTCCAGCACTTTGCGTCTCCCCTTGATACTAACATTGATGGGCATGCTGTGATCAGCTTTGATTAAATGAAGGTGGCATACAGATGGGAAATCAAGTCATCATGTCAATGTACTTTAAAATCACTCATTTGATTAATAATCTATTCGGCAGCAAATAACAAGCAGCAGAATAAACACATTAAGTATATTTATGGGACAGGCTGCAGCTGGTATTAATAAAGGCAAATGCAGGCGTCATTACCCAGGGGAGATTGATATTGCTACTTAAGTACTTGGAGTGACAATAGCAGCATTAGAAACTAAATAGGCACAAACAGTGCCGAAGTAACTCAGATGGTCAGACAGCATCTCTGGAGATCATGGAGAGGTGACGTTTCAGGTCAGGGCCCTTCTTCTGACTGATTGTAAGGATTGGTAGTGGTGGTGCAGGGGGTGGGGGAGTGGAAGAAAGCTGAGGAGAGGAGAGGCAGGACAAAGTCAGACTCGGGGTACAGGTTAAAAACAAAATTCCCTGCTACAATAAGTCTAAAGATCCTCATAGATGGCAACATGGTTAAGAGTATACATGGGATACAGGCTTTCATTAGTTGGGGCATTGAATACATAGAAACATAGAAACATAGAAAATTGGTGCAGGAGTAGGCCATTCGGCCCTTCGAGCCTGCACCGCCATTCAATATGATCATGGCTGATCATCCAACTCAGTGTCCCATCCCTGCCTTCTCTCCATACCCCCTGATCTCTTTAGCCACAAGGGCCACATCTAACTCCCTCTTAAATATAGCCAATGAACTGGCCTCAACTACCTTCTGCGGCAGAGAATTCCACAAATTCACCACTCTCTGTGTAAAAAATGATTTTCTCATCTTGGTCCTAAAAGACTTCCCTCTTATTCTTAAACTGTGACCCCTAGTTCTGGACTTCCCCAACATCGGGAATAATCTTCCTGCATCTAGCCTGTCCAACCCCTTAAGAATTTTGTAAGTTTCTAGGAGATCCCCCCTCAATCTTCTAAATTCTAGCGTGTACAAGCCGAGTCTATCCAGTCTTTCTTCATATGAAAGTCCTGCCATCCCAGGAATCAGTCTGGTGAACCTTCTCTGTACTCCCTCTATGTCAAGAATGTCTTTCCTCAGATTAGGAGACCAAAACTGTACGTAATACTCCAGGTGTGGTCTCACCAAGACCCTGTACAACTGCAGTAGAACATCCCTGCTCTTATACTCAAATCCGTTTGCTATGAATGCTAACATACCATTTGCTTTCTTCACTGGCTGCTGCACCTGCATGCCTACTTTCAATGACCGGTGTACCATGACACCCAGGTCTCGTTGCATCTCCCCTTTTCCTAATCGGCCACCATTCAGATAATAGTCTACTTTCCTGTTTTTGGCACCAAAGTGGATAACCTAACATTATACTGCATCTGCCATGAATTTGCCCACTCACCCAACCTATCCAAGTCATCATTTGTGTCTATCTTCTGTATAAACCAGCATCTGCAGTTTCTGCCTGCATATTTTGTGCAGCATTGTTTATTTCCATTTCAGATTTCCAACATCTGCAGTGTGTTAGTTTTACAAACAATCAGCAGCAGTGCCCATAGCAGACAAGGAAACATCATATTTAGCAAAACACAATTTTAGAACCAAATAAAGCAAAACACAGCTGTGTTGTCATTCCAAATGCTGAAATCTGTGACCTCGATTGATATTCCAGTAAGCTGTAATGTATCAAGTGAAGGCACTACAGCAAATATCTTGTATTGTCATGTTGTCCTTAGTTAACGCACATGACTGCTCCATCCATCACACACTCTGGAGCTTTCTGCTTTAGACCAGGTTCAGGAGCAGTTTCTACCCAGCTGATATCAGGCGACTGAACCATCCTCTCACCATCCAGGGAGCGGTCCTGACCTCCCATCTACCTCATTGGAGACCTTTGGACTATCTTTCATCGGATCTTATCGGTCTTTATCTTGCATTGATTGTTTTCCCCTGATCCGTTATCCGTGCACTGTGGATGGCTTGATTGTAATCATGTACAGTCTTGCTGCTGACTGGATAGCATGCAACTAAAGCTTTTCACTGTACCTCGGTACACATGCCAATAAACTAAACTGGTTTGGTGCAATGGTGAAAGTGGCACAAAGTGAAAATCATTTATAAGAACCTTTCAAGGAGATCGCACCTGGAATATTGTGTGCAATTTATGGTTTCCTAATTTTCTTTTTTTTTAATATATTTTATTTATTAGAAGTAGTGTACATTACAGTGATATAAGCCAAAAATAACATAATACATTTCCTGTACCACCTCTTGTTTTAAACTTTAAAAAGAAGGAAAGTAAAGAGAGTTAGATAGGATAGTATAGTATAGGATAGTAAGTGCGTGAAAGAGTGATCAAGAGAGACCCTTAGAAACGTAAACACGAAAAAGAGTTAAGAAGAAAGCCAAAGAAAAAGAACGAGAAAAATAGAGAACAGAAGATATAAGAAAGTAAAATAAGATAAAAGGGATATACCTACTTCGTATCTTTACACACCCGTCACCAGGTCCTGAAACCATTTAATTTCAAAGTTATTCAAAATCTCCTAATTTGAGGAAGAACATTATTGCTATTGGGTGCAGCATAGGTTCACCAGGTTAATTCCCGGGATGGTGGGACTGACATATGATGAAAGAATGGGTCGACTGGGCTTGTATTTACTGGAATTTAGAAGAATAAGGGGTAGACCATTTAGGACTGCGATACGAATAAACCTTTTCACCCAGAGAGTTGTGAATCTGTGGAATTCTCTGCCACAGAAGGCAGTGGAGGCCAATTCACTGAATGTTTTCAAGAGAGAATTAGATTTAGCTCTTAGCGCTAAAGGAATCAAGGGCAGTGGAGGCCAATTCACTGAATGTTTTCAAGAGAGAATTAGATTTAGCTCTTAGCGCTAAAGGAATCAAGGGATGCAGGGAAAAAGCAGGGACGGGGAACTGATTTTAGATGATCAACCATGATCATATTGAATGGTGGTGGTACTGGCTCAGAGGGCCGAATGGCCTCCTCCTGCACCTTTTTTTTCTATATTTCTGTGTTTCTAAAGAGATAAACCAGGTGCTAATGCTAAATGGTTGTACCGATGTAGAAACATTGGCCATGATATAGAAAAGTGTTTTAGTTTAGTTATTTTGGGTTAGTTTATTATTATCACGTGTTCCGAGGATGATTACAATCAAGCTGTCCACAGTGCACAGATACAGGATTAAGGGATTAATGTTTAGTGCAAGATCAAGGCCGGTAATGTCTGATTAAAGAAAGTCCGAGGGTCTCCAATGAGGTAGATGGTAGCTCAGGACTGTTCTCTAATAGTTGGTAGGATGGTTCAGTTGCCTGATAACAGCTGGGAAGAAATGTGTAAAGCTTTGACCTATTTTTGCACACGCTTTTTTCTTTCCCCAAGGATTAATTGAAGTGTTTTTTTGTTTGTTGTGATTGGAAGCTGCTGTTTCACATTTGAAATATCTAACAGTCCCAGATCTGCCCAGCTCGGAAATCCTAAAGAACAGCCATTTCCTATTTCTCTATCCTGTACACCCAACCTTGCCCTCCTTATTACAACCCAGGACATCAAATGTACAGGGAACCGCAGAATCAACAAGGGGAAAAACATATACAACATGCTGGAGTAACTCAGTGGGTCAGGAGGCATCTGTGGAGGGAATGGATAGGCGACATCTCAGGTCGGGACTCCTCTTGAGTCGTCGTTGTGACTATCCCTCAAGGTCGAGGATGATGGTCTACATTCTGTTGTTTTTATGGACTCTCAGTTGGCTTATGAGTCCAACCCTGGCTTTGAAAGTTCTTCGACATTCAGGGTAGGTAATTGCAGATGGCAGATCGGGCTTTGGTTGTTGCTGCCTCTCATTCTGTTTTCTTCCCTTTTCTTCTAATTCTGTGCATCTCTTGCCTTCGAAGGTCGCTGTTCCTTCTTGGATGATGGTTTGCTAGAGTTTCCTGTCCTTGGCATTGGTTTCCCAATTGTCTATGTCGATTGCACATTTCTTCATGCTGGCTTTTAAGGCATCTTTGAATCTCTTCTTTTGTCCGCCTCTTTTCCGTTTGCCTTCTTTAAGCTGGGAGTAGAAGGTTTGCTTTGGTAGACGCTTGTCTTCCATCGGGACAACATGACCAACCCATCTTAGTTGGTTCTTGATGATGAAGGCTTTGATGCTAGATTTTTTCGCTTCATTCAGTTCGTTCTTCTGTATTCCCAACTGATATTTAAAATGTTTCAAAGACATAGTTGATGGAACATTTCATGTGTTTTCAGATGGCATTGGTATGTTGTCCAGGTTTCTGATCCATACAGGAGCGTTGGAATCACCACTGCCTTGTACACTAACATTTTGATGTCTGTTCGGATGTCACGATTTTGAAAGACTCTCGTTCTAAGACAAATGTTCGAAGACACTGTCTGAAGGAGGGTCCGAACCTGAAACACTGCCTATCCATTCCCTCAGATGCTGCCTGACCCACTGAGTTACCCCAGCTCTCTGTGTTCTGCTCAATATCCCAGCAACTGCAGTTCTTTGTGTCTCCAGGAAAAAACATATTGTTGTGATGGACCGGGTAGTTTTTTTTAACTTTACACCGTAGATATACAGTGTGGAAACAGGTCCTTCAGCCCACCAAGCTGTATCTCTAAACTAAAAAAACCTTAAGCCTTTTCTTTCTCCTACCAAGTCAATTCCTTGGATCCAATGGACATTTACTCGTACGACTAGACAGCCCAGTGGGATATTGTTAAGTGCCTTGCTAAAATCCATACAGATTACATGGAATGCACTTCATTCATCGACCCTTGCTACAACCTCAAATAATTCAATTGTTCCTCAAGCAAGACCTTCCTTCCACAATCCCATGTCGATAAACACTGATTCATCTGTGTTTCTCCAAATGAAGCTTTATGCTGTTCCTCAGAATGGATCCAATAATTTGTTGATTGCTGATGTTAAACAAATGACCTGTATTTATTCAGTTTATCTCATACTACCTTTTTAAGGATGTAGGTTTAAGGTAAGGGGGTTGGGGGGGGAGAAAGATTTAATAGGAACCTGAGGAGTAACTTTTTTTACACAGTGAATGGAACAAGCTGCTCTGGGGAGGTATTTGAGGCAGGTGCTATCACAACCTTACAGATGCATTTGGAGAGGTATATGGTTAAGATAGATTTGGAGAGATGTGGGCCGAACGTGGGCAGGTGGGACGTGTAGATGAGGCATGTTGGTCGGCATGGGCAGGTTGGGCTGAAGGGCCTGTTTCCACGCTGTATGACAATGATGCTAAATGAGGTTGGTATTCCTCCAAACCTCGTCCACCACTCCTGTAGCCAGAGGGAAGGGGTGGGGGTGGGGGCGGCAATTAGAAAATAATGTGGTTGGAAAATGCAGTGGCAGTTTAGGGGCAGCACAAAGGCGCAGTAGGTAAAGTCGCCACCTTACAGCGCCAGAGACCCAGATTTGATCCTGGCCTTAGATGCTGTCATTGTGCAGTTTGCACATCCTCCCTGTGACCATGAGAGTTTCCCCCAGGTGCTCCGGGGTTTCCTCCCACATCCTGAAGTCGTGCATTTTGTAAGTTAAGTTGCCTCGGTAAATTTGCCTTTAGCATAGGAAGGGAGTGGATGCAAAATTGGAACGCGTGTAAAGGGATGATTGATGTTCGACGTGGACTTGAGGAATCCACCCTCTAATCTAAGGGGTGGCACAGTGGTGCAGCAGTAGAGGAGCTGCCTTGCAGTGCCAGTCACCCAGGTTTGAACCTGACTACAGGGGCTGCCTGTACAGAATTTGTACATTCTCCCCGTGACCATGGGTTTTTTCCCGGGTGCTCCGGTTTCCTCCCACATTCCAAAGATGCACAGGTTTGTAGGTTAATTGGCTTCTGTAAATTATCCATAGTGAACAGGGTGATGTACGCAGGCTGGTGTACAGGGTGATCACCGGTTGGTTCAGACTCGGTGGGCCAAAGAACCTATTTCCACACTGTATCTCTATACTAAACCAAGCTAAAGAATCCTATAGTCGTGCGGCTTTGTAAGCTCATTTGCCTCTCTAAAATTGCCCCTAGTGTGTATAGGTGTGTAGTGTGTGAAAGTGGAACGAGTGTAAAGGGTTAATCGATTGACGGCGTGGACTCGATGTGCTGAAGGGCCGTATCTCTAATCTAAACTAATCTAAACTTGTCCGCCTTCAGCACTTTCTATGCTTTCACTTCCAAGTCTTTGAACCAACAATCACAATTCTCTTCCAACTCCAGCACCGACAGGTAACTCCAAATGCAGCTGAGGATCAAAGGTCTGGATTCTTGCTGCCGTCAATTCAAGTGGAATGGATCTTTCTGCAAGTCTTCCTTCTGCTTATTTGCTCTAATAACCAGTGTGCATCCAACCTCCCATTAACTATCTAGTTGTAATAAAAATAATCAGATCAATCTAACTTTAACGTGGGCGGCACTGTGGCGCACCAGTAGAGTTGCTGCTTTACAGCGCCAGAGACCCGGGTTCGATCCTGACTATGGGTGCTGCCTGTACGGAGTTTGTACGTTTCCCCCGTGACAGCGGGGGTTTTCTCCGAAATCTTTGATTTCCTCCCACACTCTAAAGACGGACAGGTTTGTAGGTTAATTGGCTTGGTTATAAATGTAAAATTTTCCCTAGTGTGTGTCGGATCGTGTTAATGTGCGGGGATCAGTGGTCGGTGCGGACTCTGTGGGCCGAAGGGCCTGTTTCCCTGCTGTATCTCTAAACTAAACTAAACTAAATGTTCTTGCCCTCAGTGTGAAAATGTGATAGTTCTTAAGTGTATGATCAACTTGCATGCTGAGTCTGCAGCAAGCAACCATCCAGCATCTTGGCATTTTTCCCATTTGACCTTTATTTACCTATTAATAGGCTCCAGTGAGGCTTTACACGTTCTGCAGGATAGCAGAAAATTCTGCTCTATGGTCTGGCCTAAGTTGCTAAATGATCCGTTTATTAACAAATGCAAAGATGCCCCAATAGTCTGGCCCTTGACTGATGCTTCAGATTAAAAGTGGTTCGGTTGGCTGGGTAAATATCACACCAGTCACAAAGCAAGCATTTGTAAACTAATTGAGGTAATTAATTGAGACAACATCAACACTCACTGGTCTCATTTCAGAAGGGCATCTTGTTAATAGCATTGCTGAAAATGTTTCAAATGGCCTCACTGGGTCAGTGAGTAATAGCACCAATGTGAAATTAGACTTTAGAGATACAGCGTGAAAACGCCCACTGAGTCCGCGCCGACCAGTGATCATCCCCAACACAAGCACTATCCTACACACTTGGGACAATTTACAATTTTTACATTAGCCAATTAACCTACCAACCTGTACATCTTTAGAGTGTGGGAGGAAACTGGAGCTCCTGGAGAAAACCCACGTGCTCACTGGGAGACTGTACAAACTCCATATGGACAGCATCTGTACTCAGGATTGAACCCGAGTCTCTGGAGCTGTAAGGCAGCAACTCTACCGCTGCCTTATCCAGCATTTAGCATTTATTATTATTCAGCATTTAGGAATAATTTAACTATATTTCCATATTTCCTACAGGCATAGAAGGAAGTCATTTCAATCCATCAATTCGATGCCAGCTCATGGAGCAATCCCGTTCCTCCACGAGGTTTCGTATAACAAATTTTCCATCAATATTCCCGCCATCAGATTCTACCACTCATCGCACCCTATAGACAACTTACAGTGGCCAAGTAACTCACCCAATAGGCAAAGATCACCTCATTGAACAATTAAGGAACATTTTTTTGCATAACAATTTCCTGGGGAAATATGATTCCTAAATCTAATTGATTATCCATAGATGTGAGGAGCAGAAGATAGACACAAAATGCTGCAATAGCTCAGCAGGTCAGGCAGCATCTCAGAAGAAAAGGAATAGGTTATGTTTCATGTTGAGGCCCTTCATCAGACTGTTGAAGACTGTTGAGTCTGATGAAGGGCCTCGACCCGAAACACCACCTATTCCTTTTCTCCAGATATGCTGCCTGACCCGCTGAGTTACTCCAGCATTTTGTGTCTATCTTCGGTGTAAATGAGCATCTGCAGTTCCTTCCGACACATGGGAGGAGCAGAATTTGTCGAAGATTGTCTGGTAGATAAAATATGTAGGGATTCTCAAAAGGCTTTAGGTAAGACAACACTCATTGGGTAGAAGGGCTCATGGTGTTGAGGTAATTCTTCTTCGTCTGAGGCAGCTCTTCGAGATTGAGAATGGGACTTACTCCAGTTCTGTGGGTTCTAAGGTGGCTGATGAGGCCAATGAGCTCAGTTCAGAGCACTCATTTCAGGAATCTGGATGGGGGCGAGCAAACAATGCAGTTAACGGAATCCACATTGACTTTTCAATTTTGGGTAACCTCTAACAATCGCCCCTTCCACATTCCCTTTCACCTCCACACTCCCTTCTCCGACTCCACTCTACCCTGAAGAAGGGACTTGACCCGAAACGTCATCCATCATTTTTCTCCGAAGACGCTGCCTGACCCCTTGAGTTACTCCAGCACTTTATCCCCTATACCCCACCTGGATTTGCACTTTTTTCTCGACCAGAACAGTCAGATGCGGTAGAGTTGTTCTTAAAGTACCAAAGATTCAGGTTCGATCCTGATTACGGGTGCAGTCTGAATGGGCATTTTCATTGTGACCACGTGGCTTTTCTCCAGGTGCTCCAGTTTCCTCCCAAATTCCAAAGTCATTCAGATTTAGAGGTTAATTGTCTTTGTTTCCGCACTAGATCTCTACAGTAAAGTATAAATACAATCCCAGATGAAGCACAGCAATAACCCACAGTTCATTTGCATGAGGAACCCTGTTTTGGCGCCATTTCCAGACTCCAAGCTGCAGCTGGCCAAGAAGACCCGTCGCAGCCGTTGCCTCCATCCAGATCATCAGTGAACAGTCGGCCCTCTCCTTGCCCGGCCACCCTCAGCCTTTGTTACCCAGGGTGTGGAGGGTAAGACCCCTGGTTCTTCTTACCGACCCTTTGTTCTTGCATCTACCGCCATTGCCGACTCCCTCCACCCTCCTTTCTGGTTCCCTAATCCTCGGGGACGAGCACAGACCGGGCTCGGCGGCTTCCCTCTCCGGGTGGGTTTCTCAGTTCCGCGGCAGGTCATAGGTTCATAAGGAATAAGAGTAGAATTAGGCCATTCGGCCTATCAAGTCTACTCAGCCATTCAAACATGGCTGATCTATCTCTCCCCATTCTCATGCCTTCTCCCCATAACCTCTGATCATAACCCATACAAATCAAGAATCTATCCAGCTCTGCATTAAGAATAAATATCCACTGACTTGGCCTCCACAGCATTCTGTGGCAAAGAATTCCGCAGATTCACCACCCTCTGACTAAAGAAATTTCTCCTCATCTCCTTCCTAAAAGAACGTCCTTTAATTCTGAGGCTATGGTTCTAGTCTTAGACTCTCCCTCTAGTGGGAACATCCTCTCCACTTCCACTCTATCCAAGCCTTTCACCATTCAGTATGTTTCAAAGAGGTCCCCCCTCATTCTACATTCTACTTGCCCAGTGCCGACAGGCGCTCATCATAAGTTAACTTACTAATTCCTGGAAATTTTAGTATGGCATCAGCCTGTGGCCCATCGGGAGCCTTCCACCTTCCATTTATTTCCTTGACCCACTGAGTTGCTCCAGCACTTTGTTTTTTGATCCCGATTGCAGCATTTGAGGTCTCTTGCATCCGCATTCCAGGAATGGGAGTTGGCCATTTAGGGCTGAGATGAGATGAGCTTTTCCCCTTGCAGTTTTTGACACATTTGTAATTCTGTACCCCAGAGGTTAAATGCCAACTCCTTGAATATAATTGAGGGACTATTCAGTCATCTCCTGTTTCTGTTATTTCTAGATAGCCACAAAATGCTGGAGTAACTTTCTGGAGAGATGCTGCTCGACCTGGTGATGTTTTGCGTCGAGACCTTTCAAAACCCGTTGATGTTTTGGGCCGAGACCTTTCAAAACCCGTTGATGTTTTGGGCCGAGACCTTTCTTCAGACTGAGAGCCAGAATTTTTAGTTTAGTTTAGTTTATTGTCACGTGTACCGAAGTACAATGAAATGAGTTTTGTGTTTTCGTTACGTGCTACCCAGTCAGCGGAAGGACTATACATAATGTATGTTCGAGCCATCCACAGTGTACAGATACAGGATAAAGGAAATAATGTTTTGTGTAAGAACAGTCTTTGCGGGATAACTTTACTGACTAATTAAGAAATTGCTTCACTGTACAATTTGGAGCCATCTAACTGTTCTAGAAGAGAGTACTGATGGACACTTTGGGAATAACGTCACTGAATAATTTAGTGATAGCATCATGGAGTGAATTACAAATTACTTCAGTGGGTAATATATTTACTGTTTCACTGTGCACCTTGAGACCAGCCGGAGTATTCCATCCAAGGACCCCGACAGTCTTTTCAGGTGAGGCAGTGGTTCACTTGCACTTCCTCCAACCTCATCTACTATATTCGCTGTTCCAGGTGTCAATTCCTGTATATGGGAGAGACCAAGCGCAGGCATGCCGATCATTTCGCTGAACACCTCTGCTCAGTCCACATAAACCAACCTGATCTCCCAGTTGCTCAGCACTTTAACTCCCCTTCCCATTCCTGCAAATAGCTCATTCTAATCTTCCCGCAGTCTAGTTTCAGTTTAAAAATCACTGTCAAGCACTTGCGCATCTAAACTTTATTTTGGAAAAACACAATAACAGTTCCCACTACTATACCTAACCACCGCGGGTTCGATCCTTGTATCTGCCTGGCCAAGCCCTCCTAGCCTCGTGCAAGCAGAGACACTCCAGAAGGTCACGCAGTCCTAAGCGTTCTCCCAGAAGATCGACACAGGACCTCGTGGGAGCGGCCTTTTATAGGTCCCCGAACCTTGAGGGGCCGAACCACATGGGGGTGGTCTCTATACAGTCCAATAATAGATATCAATTAACACAGTACATGATAGACATTTCCCCAACCCAATAATACAGTGATTAATACAATGTATCTGACGAAGTTTCTAGATGCAACTTAACAGAGATGAATTATGCAACATGTGCCTTGATAGTCAGGAAACCAAGACAAGGCTCAACACTTAATCCAATCAACATCTAGCAAAGTAAAGCATTGCAACAATATTTACAATGTGTATGTCTGGTTTGCATTCACCCAATCAGTTTCATGCAATTTACACCTAATTGTCAGAATCTGCAGATGTTCCATTCTTTTCCTGCAACTCTTATCTAGGCTCGAGACAAACTGGCACCATTCTGCAGCTTGTCCCATTTCTGCAGAAGGCACATTTAAATTAACCAAGTGGCTGAGCAGCCCAGAAGCCTTTACTCAATTTTATTGTCCTGGCATCTCCAATTTGGCCAGAATTCACATTCCCAATGTGACCTTTCAGTCCTGCACTTCCTCCATTGTCAGAGTGAGGCCCAGCTCAAATTGGAGGAAGAACACCTCATATTTTGTTTGGGTAGTTTACACTCTAGCGGTATGAACATTGACTTCTCTAACTACAAGTGGCCCTTGCTTTCCCTCTCTCTCCATCTGCTCCCCCTTCCCAGTTCTCCCACCAGTCTTACTGTCTACGACTACATTTTATCTCTGCACCGCCCACTCCCCTGACATCAGTCTGAAGAAGGGTCTCGACCCAAATCATCACCCTTCTTTCTCTCCAGAAATACTGCTTGTCTCCCTGAGTTACTCCAGCATTTTGTGTTTACCTGAGTATTTTGGAAATGGCTTAAATGCACAATTTGAGAGTAACGTTGTTTTTCACTCAGAGAGTGGTGGGTATATAGAATGAGTTGCCAGAGGAGGTAGTTGAGGCAGAGAGCATAATAGCATTTAAAAGCCACTTAGACTGGTACATGGACAGGTAAAGCTTTTGAAGGATATGGGCTAAACCCTGGCAAGGGGGGCTTGCTTAGATGGGGTAACTTGATCAGCATGGATGAGTTGGGCCGAAAGGCCCGTTTCCATGCCGTATGACTCCATGACTCTATCACAAATAGTTAAGGGTAGCATCTGTGTGTAATTTAGAAATTGCTTCACTGATCATTTTCAATTGACCTTATTGCATAATTTTTGAATAACCATACCCAGGAATTTAAAAATAGCTTCACTGAATACTTTGGGAATTGTCTCACAGAGTAATTTCAAATTATCAGCATTGAATGAGAATTTTAGCATCAAATAACTATGGTACTACATTATGATCAAGTTAATGTTAATGCGGGATTATTTACAAATTTTAGCCTCAATTATGAATAAATATTGTCATTGCAATAATTAGTATTTGTGCACACTAACACAATCATTTAACCATTATGCTCCTTGTTGGAGGGAATTATGAGTTTGACCTGTACCCTTAATCTGTCTTTCATACAACATAGAACAGTGCAGCACAGGAACGAGCCCTTTGGCCCACCATGTTTGTGCTCAACATGATTTTGGAGTATTTTCAGCATGTTTTGCACCCCATATCTGAGGAAGGATGTGCTGGCATCAGCGAGGGTCCAGAGGAGATTTACAAGAATGATCCCAGGAATAATTGGGTTAACATATGATGAACGTTTGATGGCACTGGGCCGGTACTTGCTGGAGTTAAAATGATGATGGTGGACCTCATTGAAACTTACTGAATAGTGAAAGGCCTGGATAGATGCCCAGTGGATGTTTCCACTAGTGGGAGTGTCTAGGACTAGGTCATAGTTGAATAAAAGAACATACCTTTAGAAAGGAGATGTTGAGAGATGTATTTATGGTGAATGATGGTGAATCTGTGGAATTCATTACCACACAAGGCTGTGGAGGTCAAGTCGATGGATATTTTTAAAGTGGAGATGACAGATTCTTGATTAGTAAATGTGTCAGGGGTTATGGGGAAAATTGGGTTGAGAAGGAAGGATAGATCAGCCATGATTGAATGGCAGAGTAGATTTGATGGGCTAAATGTTCTAATTCTGCTCCTATAACTTATGAACTTAGAATGAGAAGTTAAACTGATGTACCCCACCTGGACATGATCTATATCCCTCTATTCCCTACACTTGCACGTGCCCACCAAGATGCCACATGAGGCCCAGTCACACTTTTAATTAAGGCTCAGTTCGGGACAGCACACAAAGAAAATCTCATAGAGCAGTAGTGATTTTCTCAAACAGGTTGGGTTATTCAATGCCTAAACACCATAACGTGGGAAGCACTCTGACAGAACCCTAAATGTTTCTCTGACTCACAGCTCCTACAGCATTTTACAGTTCATGACATAATGGTTACATGTGGATTTTACATTTAACCATTTATCAGTGATCAACTTTTCTTGATAGTCTTTCGTCTTTGCTTCATCTCCTCTGGAGTTACTTCTAACCTACCAGCTCAAACCTGTCTTCCTATTGTTTAGAAAATCAGTCCCCCATTTTTCCTGCACAATTCCATTCAATGATTCAATGATACTTTATTGTCACGTGTATCTAGGTACAATGAAGGCTTTGTTTTGCATCCAACCCGGTAAGTCCATACAGTAGATCTTAGCCTGGTCAGTACACAAGAGTCGTCATGTTTGTGCCTGCTTGGGTCCTTGAATGGAGTCGAGGGGGGAAGTAAAGGGACAGGTGTTGCATTTCTTGCGGTTGCAACGGAAAGTGCCCGGGGAGGGGGTGGTACGGGAGGGAAGGGAAGAATTGACAAGGGAGTTGCGGAGGGAGCGGTCTTTGCGGAAAGCAGACAGGGGGGGAGATGGGAAGATGTGGCGAGGGGTGGGGTCACGTTTGAGATGGCAAAAATGACGGAGGATTATGTGTTGTATGTGACGGCTAGTGGGGTGAAAGGTGAGGACTAGGGGGACTCTGCCCTTGTTACGAGTGTGGGGATGGGGAGAGAGAGCAGTGTTGCTGGGTATGGAAGAGACCCTGGTGCGAGCCTCATATATGGTGGAGGAGGGGAACCCCCGTTCCCTGAAGAATGAGGACATTTCTGATGCCCTGGTGTGGAACGCCTCATCCTGGGAGCAGATGCGGCGTAGGTGGAGGAATTGGGAGTAGGGGATGGAGTCCTTACAGGAAGCAGGGTGGGAAGAAGTGTAGTCCAGATAGCCATGGGAGTCAGTGGGTTTATAGTGGATGTCGGTCAGAAGTCTATCACCTGCGATGGAGATAGTGAAGTCAAGGAATGGTGTCGGAAATAGTCCAGGTGTATTTGAGTACCGGATGGAAGTTAGTGGTGAAGTGGATGAAGTCAGTCAGTTGTGTGTGGGTGCAGGAGGTCTTCCACAGCAAGTCTGTTTGTCGGCTGGTCACCAGTCTCTATCCCAAACATACCCAGACACTTGTAATCTCTACAGTTAAGGGCCTGTCCCACTTGGGCGTCATTTGCGTGTAATTTACGCGACATCATTTATGTGTCATGACGCACACGTGATGCGCACATGGTGTGCTTTTACGCGCACATGGTGCGTGGTGACGTAGGCAGTGACGTGCGGTCGTACGCGGTGCCCCAGGATTTTGGGATGTACAAAATCTTCGCGCGCCATCTGCGTGACACGCAAATTAATCCCAAGTGGGACAGGCCCTTCCTTTACTGCTTCAGTGGTGTAATGCGAGAGGTTGCCTTGAGCAGAATCACAAATCATGATGACGTTATTTCTAAAATGGACAAGCAGACATGTAATTTGTAAATCCAACATTCTGTGATATTAAATGTTTGTGAAGTTCTTCACTGTAAAATCCATGTGAAGCAACTGTGCCCAATTTCTGTGGCAATCCTTCAACCTGCACTCAACTATTGCCATTAATTTTACAAGACGGACAGAACAACAGTTTTCCAACCGTCACGTTTAATAGAATACTTCAGCATGTGACAGGCAGGCTTAGAGAGCCATAGACATATAGATAGAGACTTGGTGACGGTTTTCTCATGGATAATTATGCTTTGGATCAATTACTTCAACTGAATAGGTTGGGTAGAAGCAACAGTCATGCCGTCAACATCTTTAAGCCAATCAGGTTGGATACTTTCCCACTCTCAGTCTGACGAAGGGTCTCAACCCGAAATGTCACCTATTCCTTCTCCAGAGATGCTGCTTGACACGCTGAATTACTCCTGCATTTTGCGTCACACACAGGGTAGATGGAGCTGTGCAGCGCAGAAATGGGCCCTTTTGCCCATCATGAACATGCTGCCCTTTTTGTCCATCTGCGCTAAAAGCCTTATGCTCACATTAGGACTGTGCCCTTCTATACCATGCCTTTTTAAGTGTCTGATGAAATACCTCTTAAGCACAATGAGGTCATCTGATTCCACAACCTCCTCTGGCAGTGAATTCCAGATCTTGCCAACCCTTTGCTTAAAATATGTTTTGCCTCAGATCCCCTTACTTTCACATTCCTGTGCCCTCTGGTTATTGGGATCCAGTTTGTTGATGTAAAAGTAGCTCTGCCATGAGAGAATTGTTTGTAATAAAAGTGAGGTGACAGCATCAAGTGCAAGGCAGCAGAAGGGCAGCATGGTGATGCAGTGGTAGAGTTGCTGCCTTATAGTGCCACAAACCAGGGTTCCATCCTGACTACGGGTACTGACTGTGCAGAGTTTCTACATTCCCATGGCCTGTGTGAGTTTTCTGGTTTCCCCCCACATTCCAAAGACATACTGGTTTGTAGGCTAATTGACTTGGCATAAATGTAAATTGTCCGTAGTATGTGTACGATAGTGTTAGCGTGGGTCGCTGATCGGGCCGAAGGGCCTTTTTCCGCGCTGTATCTCTGAACTAAACTAAACTAAACTAAACAAAATCTGTCATGGTTGGTGACTACAGATAAATACATAGCAGTAAGATGCCAAAATGGGCTCAATGGCTTGAATTCTTTGTTGCAACAATTTTACTGTACGTAGGTACCTGTGACAATAAAGTATCATCATCTTCATTGATTTGTAAGTGCTGAACTACTTACTCCAGTTACAGACTTATGCCCCTGTCCCACTTGGGAAACCTGAACGGAAACCTCTGGAGACTTTGCATCCCACCCAAGGTTTCCGTGTGGTTCCCGGAGGTTCCCGGAGGTTTTTGTCAGTCTCCGTACCTGCTTCCACTGCCTGCAACCTCCGGCAACCACCTGCAACCTCCGGGAACCGCACGGAAACCTTGGGTGGGGCGCAAAGTCTCCAGAGGTTTCCATTCAGGTTTCCTAAGTGGGACAGGGGTATTATAGAACATAGAACATGAAAAATCATTGCACAGCAACAGGCACTTTGGCCCACAAATTCTGTGCCAAATATAATATCACGATAAACTAATCTCATCTACCTACAGTATCCATATCCCTTCATTCTTATTATCTTCAAGTGTCTATCTAAAAGCCTCTTAAAGGTCATTATCATACATGCCTCCACCATCACCACTGACAGTGTGGTCCAGGCACCCCCTACCCTCTGTGTCAAATATTTGTCCTGTACATCTCCTTTATACTTTGTCCCTCTCACCTTAAACCTGTGTCCTCTAGCCTTATGACTGGCTTATGAATTTGGGAAAGTTGACATTTCCAACCTTCCCAAATTCATAAACCAGCTCTGTTGTATAACTGTGAAATCTCCGGCGTACATTTTGCAATCTTAGAGTCGTGGAGTCAGACAGCATGGAAACAGGCACTTTGGTCCAACTTGCCCATTCCGACCAACATGCCCCATCTACACTAATCCCACCTGCCTGCATTTGGCCTATATCCCTCTAAACCTGTCCATTCCATGTCCCTGTCTAAATGTTTCTTAAACGTTGTGATAGTACATGTCTCTACTACCTCCTCCAGCAGCTTATTCCATTCATCCACCACCGTTTGTTTAAAAAGGTTATCCCTCAGGTTCCTATTAAATCTTTCCCCCCTCACCTTAAACCTCTGGTTCTCGATTCCCTTCCTCCAGGCAAAAGACTCTATGCATTCAACCAATCTATTCCTCTCATGATTTTGCTCACCACTACAAGATCACCCCTCATCCTCATGCGTTCCATGGAATAAAGTCCTCACCTGCTCATCCTCTCCCTATAGCTCAGGCTCGTTATGGCAACATCCTCATAAATCTTCTCTACACCTTTTCCAGCTTGACATCTTTCCCTTAACATTTTGATCAAAACCTCTTCACAGAGGTTTTTCCTGTAGATTTACTCGGGGATGGGTGGGGAATTAGATTTGTGCATAATTCATGAAATGGATTCAAGGCGAGAAAAGGAAAATTGAAAGGAGATTTGCCAAGCAGATTTTTTTTCCATGAAGCGTCTGGTGCCTGGAACGTGCCATCAGGGGAAGTGATGGAAGCAGATCAGATAGCGTCAGAAGTTTAAGATAGATTTAGAGAGGCAGGAGATGGAAGGATAGAGACAATGTTCAGGCAGATGGAATTAATTTAATATCTGCGATATTCTCATGACAGAAATGGTGAGCTTAAGGCTTTGTTCCTGTGCTGCACTCTTCAATGTTCTGAACTGCCAGTAATTACCTTTGTAAGTCCCGGCAGTTTTGTGCATCATGTATAGATGTTGAAATCCTAGATAGCTTTAAGTTTTGGTTTATTATTGTCACGTTTACTGAGGTGCAGTGAAAAGCTTTGATTTGCATGTTATCTGACCAAACCAGTTAATATACATAAATACCAGCAAGCCAAACTGAATTACAATAAAAGAGCAAAGGGGAAGGTACAAACTGCAGAATATAGTTCTCAGCATTGTAGGCAACCGTTGAATAGACCAAGTCCATACGCTAGGGTTTTGTCCAATTCATCTCCACAATGGGGTAGAGATGAATTGGACAGAAACTTAGCGAATGGAAGTAACTTATGGAATGGGCGTGGGGAGAAAAAGGAAAATTTAAATATTTATTGGGTTTTATCTGTAAAGTCGTTTAAAAGTGTTGTTGTTTTGTTATTAATTTGTAATTAACAGGGGGGTAAAGTTGAGGCTTTATAAGGCACTGGTCAACCTGCATTTGGAGTATTGTGAGCAGTTTTGGGCCCCGTATCTGAGGAAGGATGTGCTGGCGTTGGAGAGGAGGTTTACGAGAATGATCCGAGGATAATTGGGTTAACATATGAAGGCACTGGGCCTGTGCTCACTGGAGTTTAGAAGGATGAGGGGGAACCTCATTGAAACTTACCGAATATTGAAAAGCCTGGCTAGAGTAGATTTGGAGAGAATGTTTCCACTCGTGGAAGAGTCTAGGACCAGAGGCCATAGCCTCAGAATAAAGGGACTTACCTTTAGAAAGGAGATGATGAGGAATATCTATAGTCAGTAAGTCGTGAAACTGTGGAATTCATTGGCACAGAAAGTGGTGGAGGCCAAGTCAAAGGATATTTGTAAGGTGCAGATTGCCAAATTCTTGACTAGGACAGGTGTCAATGGTTATGGGGAGAAGGCAGGAGATGGAATCAGCCATGATCATATTGAATGGCGGTGCAGGCTCGAAGGGCCGAATGGCCTACTCCTGCACCTATTTTCTATGTTCTATGTTCTATGGGGTTGAGAGCGAAAAACAGATCAGCTATGACTGAATGGCGGAGAAGACTTGAAGGGCCGAATGGCCTAATTCTGTTCCTATAACTTTTGAACATTAATTTATTTGATTTAATTTTTAATTATTTTAATTTCTTTAAATGATTTGATTCTTAATTGTTTTTCAATGTTTCTCTTTATCGGAGACTTCCATATTTTTGCTAAAGAGCATGGCAATGTTAGAACTAACTGAGGAGGATTACGAGAATTTCTCCGCTGAGTTTCTCCAGCATTTTTGTCTACATTTTCCTTTGCTCCATAGATGCTGCCTCACCCGCTGAATTTCTCCAGCAACTTTGTCTACCTTCGATTTTCCTGCATCTGCAGTTCTTTCTTAAAGGTTTA